>NW_022436952.1:14336539-14339967 GCF_009761245.1 Sapajus apella | reverse complement strand
AGACCAGCCTGGCCAACATGGTGAAACCCCATCTCTACTAAAAATACAAAAATTATCTGGGTGTCATGGTGCACGCCTGCAGTCCCAGCTACTTGGGAGGCTGAGGCAAGAAGAATCACTTGTACCTGGGAGGTGGAGGTTGCAGTGAGCTGAGATCACCCTACTGCACTCCAGCCTGGGCGACAGAGGGAGACTCTGTCTTAAAATAAAATAAATAAATAAATAAATGAACAAATAAATAAGATAAAATAAATGGTTTCTCTGGAGAGCAATTTTCCTTAACACCAAGGTTGCTCGCAGTCATTTTTCCCAGGGGTCCTCTTTCAGAGGTCATAGACTCATAGACTGGGAATAAGTGGAGAGCAGTTCCTTGTTGCACTGAACCATGCTTCTTCTTTGTTTTTTTTTTTTTTATTTTTTTTTTTTTTTTTTTTGACGGAGTCTTGCTCTTTTGCCAGGCTGGAGAATAGTGGTGTGATCTTGGCTCACTGCAACCTCCGTCTCCTGGGTTCATGTGATTCTTCTGCCTCGGCCTCCTGAATAGATGGGACTACAGGTGCCCACCACCACACCTGGATAATTTTTGTATTTTTAGTAGAGATGGGGTTTTACCATGTTGGCCAGGATGGTCTTGATCTCTTGACCTCGTGATCCATCCGCCTCAGCCTCCCAAAGTGCTGGGATTACAGAGGTGAGTCACCATGCCCAGCCTGGACTATGCTTCTTATACCAACACTCCGTGGAAGGCACTGGGGGGGATGCAGTATACGTACCTGTCTTGGGTCTTGGTGCATAGGGGATGCTCTCTCTGATGGGCTGCTCATGGTATTGGAGCGATTGTCTCCTTGCAGGAGAAGGGCTGCAATCTAATGCAGTTTTTGTCCCACAACTTTCCTCTGTGGCTCGATTTCACCTTCTGCGAACCCAGCCTGCTCCAATTTCTCTGCTAGTCTGAAGCTTTTGTCAAGGGTGCCTCTTGGTGGCTCTGAGATGGAGATGATGCAGACAGACTGGGCTGTTCTCAGGAAGCCCAAATCTTCCTCCTGGAACTCTGCATAGTTGGCTCAGTGACATTTCATCTCTCTGGGTTCAGGGAGAAAACATGTGGGCATTCTCTAATACTTGAGCATAGCTCCCTCCTGCCTTCCTTTGTTTTTCCTTCCTGGGCAAATGAAAGGCAGAATGAATGAAAGTTTCTATTCTGATGGGAAAACTCACTCTGGCCTTGTAATGAGCTAGAATAATTGATTTGTCGATGAAAACCAAGTCTGTGGAATTGATGCTTAGTGTCAAAACAGTCCAGATCACTTTGGTACCAATTCATTGTCGCTGGAGGGAAGCTGTTAGCCGAGAGCCCAGTGAGAAAGGAGTAGGCCGAGTTGAAACATGAAAAGATTTGATTGTGCTAAAGCTCCCCAGCACAGCATTGCCTTGTTGGGATCTGATTTCAGCGCTGCAGATCGAAGGTCCTGGCTAATATTTTCTTTCTCCTGTTTCTCATGAGGGTAGGAATAACTTGGCAATTGCCCCATTGCAGCTACTGTTTGAACGTGGATATTAATTTAATCTGGAGTTCTGTTACTCTTTAAATATTTAGGGGTTTGGCTGGGGCCTTTGTGCTCTTACAATGCAATAGACAGTAAAAAATGGAATTGGAATGTTTCTACTCATTTTAGAAAGGACAGGGATTCTTGGCCCCCTTTCCCGCACACCCTACCCCACCCCATTTTCATTCCTTCATCTTCTGACTGAAGCTCCTGATGAGAATGAAAAGTTATTTTGACATATATGGACAGAGGCCATGGGGTGGAGGAGAAAGAGAAAATACTTTAGAATCAGATGGATCACAAGGGAATGTTCAAATCCTGGCTCCTTCACCATGAGCTGTGCAAATCTGGGTGAGTGTTTAAGAGCTCTGTCCATTCCTCTGTGTACACCTACTCCATAGAAGTGATACAAAGATTCAATGAGATATAATGTATATGTAAAGCAACCACCATGGTACTGTTATCATTTTATGAAAATGCCATTGAGTTAAAACAGTATATCCCCAAAGCATTCCTGAAAAATTCTGAAAGGGTCTATTTCTTGTAGGAATGAAGCTAGTTACTTCTTGAGTGATCTGGTGTCCTTTTAGTTTCATGAGCTTGTTGAAGGAGTCGGGCTCTGTGCTGCTTTTATCTAGAGAAAGGCACAGAAAAGAGGAGTGCTGGATAGAGCCCTTCTCTGCATCAGGTGCCGCAATCTAATTCTCTTATTTCATCCTTCCAACAACTAGGGAGGATATTTTTATTTGAAAAATGAGGAAACAAACTCAAATATCTGGAGTCACTTGTCCCAGTCACACAGTGACACAGAGATCACAGTGTGGTTGCCTCCACACTTCAACTTATTTTGACTGGACTAAGATGCTACTCACAGTTTCTGATGGTGATGGGAGATTGGGGGGGGGGTCTTCCCCATCTCCACTGGAGACCTGCGCTTGGGACTCTCATTGTTTTGTTGTTGGCTTAATTTCCAGATGATCGATGGATCTATCTATCTGTCTGTCTGTCTGTCTGTCTGTCTGTCTGTCTATCTATATCTATCTATCCATCCAGCTATCTATTCTCTACCTATCTACCTGTCCAGCTAACTGTTATCTATTATATCTGTTTATCCAGCTATCTATTCTCTACCTGTCCATCCATCCAGCTATCTATTCTCTATCTATCCAGCTATCAATTCTCTATCTATCTACTATCCAGCTAACTATTATCTGTTAGCTGTCTGTCTTCTATTATATCTATCTATCCAGCTATTATCTATTATCTATCTGTCATCTATCTATTATCTGTCTATTATATCTATCTGTCCAGCTATCTATCTATCTATCTATCTATCTATCTATCTATCATCTATCATCTGTTATCTGTCATCTATCTATATATTATCTATTATATCTATCTATCTATCTATCTGTCTATCTGTCTGTCTGTCTGTCTGTCTGTCTGTCTGTCTATCTGTCTATTTATCTGGACAGGTTCTTGGTCTGTGGCCCAGGCTAGAGTGCAGCAGCGTGATCAAGGCTAACTGCAGCCTCAACCTTCTGGGCTTAAGAGATCCTCTTACCGGCTGGGTGCAGTGGCTCATGCCTGTCATCCCAGTACTTTGGGAGGCTGAGGCAGGTGGATCACCTGAGGTCAGGAGTTCAAGACCAGCCTGGCCAACATGGTGAAACCTCGTCTCTACTAAAAAATAAAAAAATTAGCCAGGCATGGTGGTGGGCACCTGTAATCCCAGCTACTTGTGAGGCTGAGGCAGGAGAATCACTTGAATCCAAGAGGTGGAGGTTGCAGTGAGCCGAGATTGTGCCATTGCATTTCAGCCAGCCTGGGCAACAGAGCAAAAAACTCTGTCTCAAAAAAAAAAAAAAAAAAAAAAAAAAA
>NW_022436952.1:14287344-14336439 GCF_009761245.1 Sapajus apella | reverse complement strand
TTTTTTTTTTTTTTTTGTAGAGACAAGGGCTTGCTATGCTGCCCAGGCTGGTGTCGAACTCCTGGCCTCAAGCAATGTTCCCACCTTGGCCTCACACAGCGCTGGAATTACAGGCTTGAGCCACCTTGCCCATCCCCAGATATTTATTAAGTGTCTATTCTGTGCCACATGTTGTGTGAAGTAAAAAGGAGCAAGCATAGCCCCTGTCCTCAAGGAAGTGACAGTTTATTTAGAGAGACAAACAGACACATAAGTAATTTTTTTTTTAAGAAAAAGGAGGAAAAATGTTTTTGAAGGAGTGTTGGGTGCTTCTCTTTGTCCCTTATTTGTACAGGCACTGCTGAACATGTGGATAGAACTGTGCACAGAGTAGATCTGTGATAAGTGTCCTCTAAGTGAATACAGCTGCCTGCTCGACCCTCCTTCCTGAAGCTGTTCAGGGAACCCTCCAACCCAGGCACCTCATGTCCAGGTGTCCACATGTCATCAGTTTCTCCCTGGGCCTGGCCTAAGGGGCGTCTTCCCTACCCTCCTTATGTATCTGGAGATGTAGCCTGGCAACCTCATCCTGTCTGTTTCCCCATCTCTGGCTTGGGCCCCCAAATGCCAGAATTCCCATTTCTGATTTCCTTGGAATTACGACACGGAGTCTTCAGTGCACAGTCAGCTTCAGATTGACAACCCAGGAACTTCGCTCCATAATAAAAGAAAGCCATAGCTATGCAAACCAGAAGTGGATTCAGCCTAGGTAACAATAAGAACAACAAGGGCTGGTAGCTATTGAGGCTAACTCAAGGCCAAGTTATTTCTGCACATTCATTTACTCTTCATGACTACTGACATGGTAGATACTTGCTATGGATGGAATGTTTATGTCTCCCCCAAAAAATTCATGTAGAAAATGAATCCCTAATGTTATGGTATAAGAAGATAGGGACTTGGACAGGTAATTAGGCCATGATATTGGAGGCTTCATGAATGGGATTAGTGACTTTCTAAAAGAGACCCCAGAGAGTTCCCTTGTCCCTTCCACTATGTGTAGATATAGCAAGAAGATAGTTGTGTAGAAACCAGGAAGTGAACACAAATTAGATCCTGGATCTGTAAGTGTCTGCTGTGTTTAAGCCAACCCATTGATGGCATTCTCTTATAGTGGCCTGCACAGTCCAAGATAGTATTCTTACTATCCCAAGCCCAAGCTAGAGATGGAGAAACGACATGATGAGGTTGCTAGGCTACATCTCCAGGTACACAAGGAGGGTGGGGAAGAAGCCCCTTAGGCCAGGACTAAGGAGAAACTGATGACATGTGGACACCTGGACATGAGGTGCCTGGGTTGGAGGGTTCCCTGAACAGCTTCAGGAAGGAGGGTCGGAGCAGGCAGCTGTTCAGCATTCCTGAACTAGGCCGAGCACATGCCTTCTCCGTCAGCCACACCCATACCCCTTCCCATGTCATCTCCACCTTCTGGCAGACATGGAACGAGGGTCTTGAAGTCTGTGGCCCCTGAGACGAGGCAGGCTTCAAGGAATCCTCACTGGCTGAGCCTGCTCTCTTGGGCCCGAGGAGCCTCCTGAGAATTTCTGGCAAGTTAATGGCCTCAGAGTGGGTGCGGCTATTTATCTTGCCGAGAAGAGATGTCTTCATCTTCACTTTCTCTATTCCTCTTCAGGCAATTCTTTCACCCACTCACCCTTCCCTTTTTCTTTTGATTCCAGCTCTTACTTTTCTATCTCTTTTTTCTTCTCTTCCTCCTTCACACACTTCCTTTTATGCATTCTCTTTTCCTTTTTCACCTTCTCATTTCAAAAGAGTTGTCTTTTATGGACACACTTCTTTTCACAAAAATGTAGTTATAAGATGTAAGATTTTTGAACTAAATATTCTACATGTGTGTATATGTATTATGTATACATTCAAATATACAAACATATATTACAGACATGTATAAGTGTGCATACACACATATAGACATATACATATACATATACATATACATATATATATCAGTGTAATTACACTTCCAGACATGTTTTTCTGCTAAGAATATTGAAAATCCAGAAACCAGTCTGAACAGGGCAGGCAGAAGAATGGTGGAGAGAGCAAGGATTTTTAGTGTTAGAGACCACTTGGGCTAGAAATTTCTGATACTAAGTTGCTGTATGATGCTGAGAAAATGACTGCATCTCTCTGCTTTCTCTTCACGTGGAAAATAAAACCTACACATGACATAGAGTTGGAGCGATGCTCCAATTAGAGAAGAATATTAGGAAAAATATGAATGTGTCATCATTTTAATTATGTGCTGTTCTATTCTCGCCCTCATTTGAAACAACTGCAGAACAAACTGTGTGTATGTAGGGAGCGGGCAGGGAGGAAAGAGGAGAGAAAGGGGAGGAAAGACTTCTTTTCACAAAAATGTAGAGTGCTTTTTACATAATTCTTATTGGATTACTTACCCCCAAGGTCTAAAGAAATATTTCTTAATTATCTTTTAACTCATTTCCAATATCACATTTGTCTAACTTTTAGTAATTTGTATAATTCAAATGAAATATATTTCTCTTTTTGCTAGTTATAACCCTATTTTGCAACACCTAGTATGCTTTTTTTTTTTTTCTTTTGAGATGGAGTTTTACTCTTTCTCCCAGGCTAAGTGTAATGGTGCAATCTCGGCTCACTGCAACTTCTGCCTTCTGGTTTCAAGTGATTCTCCTGCCTCAGTCTCCCAGGTAGCTGGGATTACAGGCACCCAACACCACACCTGGCTAATTTTTGTATTTGTAGTAGAGAGGGGTTTCACCATGTTGGCCAGGCTGGTGATCCACCTGACCTCAGGTGATTTACCTGCCTTGGCCTCCCAAAGTGTTGGGATTACAGGTGTAAGCACTGCGCCCGGCCTGGTTTTTTTCTTTTGAGATGGAGTCTCCTTCTGTCACTCAGGCTGGAGTACAGTGGCGCGATCTTGGCTCACTGCAACCCCTGCCTCCCAGGTTCAAGTGATTCTTCCGCCTCAGCCTCCCGAGCAGCTGGGATTACGTACATGCACCAGTACGCCCAACTAATTTTGGTATTTTGTAGGGACAGGGTTTCACAATGTTGGCCAGGCTGGTCTTGAACTCCTGATCTCAGGTGATCCGCCTGCCTCAGCCTCCCAAAGTGCTGGAATCATAGATGTGAGCCACTGTGCCCAGCCTACACCCAGTACACTTTACTATACTTTCCTTTCTGGAAATGTGAATCTGCCCCAGTCTTGGGGGATAGAGTATTGATCTTGAATTGTTTTGTGAGCTTGGCTTGGTTGCTTACCTTTTCTGAGCCTCAGTTTCTCCTTCTGTGAGATGGGGGAAGAGATGCCTCATCAGCACCATCAGACCTATTGTGAGGAACTGAAGTACTTGAAGTCAAGGATGCTTCGTTGCAGAGGGGTTTCCTGCCACAAGGCTCAGATCAGACCAGCAGAGGCAAGGCAGGGTTCCCTTAGTAAGAACAGTTTCTCTCTGGGGACTGTCTCATGGAGATTTAGTGTGATGTTTTTTCTCCCCCTCAGGAATCTGGCCAAACTCCAGGGCCACCTATCATGAGTAGCCTTGTTTGCTTGCAATTTGCAGAATTGCAAGGGGTAAAGGACAGGCTTTGACTATTGAGTTTTTCAGGTGGGGGTGGGGAGCTGCCTTAGGCCGAAGGTGTGGACTTTTCTCTCCCTTTTAGGGACTGGGCTTTCCCGTACGTGATTCAGTGGAAGCGTGTGTGCACATGTGTGTGTGTGTGTGTGTGGTGGTGGCAGTGGGGGGGGATGTAACACTTTTTTGAGTGACTACTTAGTGCCTACACTGTCCTCTTATTTAATACCTCCATTGAATCATGCTGCTCTGGCCGGGCGCAGTGGCTCACACCTGTAATTCCAGGACTTTGAGAGGCCAAGGCAGGCAGATCACATGAGGTCAGGAGTTTGAGACCAGCCTGCCCAACATGGTAAGCTATCATCTCTACTAAAAATAACAAAAATTAGCCGGGTGTGGTGGCGGGCATCTGTAATCCCAGCTGCTCAGGAGGCTGAAACAATTCAAGGAGAATCGCTTGAACTCAAGAGGCAGTGGTTGCAGTGAGCCGAGATCACACCACTGTACTCCAGCCTGGGTGACAGAGTGAGAGTCCATCTCAAAAAAGAAAAAAAAATGCCACTTGGAGGCCTGATTATCGCCATTTTACAGAGGAGCTCCTGGAGGCTCAGAGGTGTTATGTAATTGTTCCAGTCATGTACCTAGGTCTGTGGCCTCAGAAGCCCAGGTGGGAATATGGAAGGGAGGGAGGAATGTTTTCAGGGGACAACGGGGCAAGGGAATAAGCTTTTTCCTCTCTGTTGGCCCATTTTCTTGAGCAGAATGAATTTGAGGAGGGAATGACAACAGCAGCTGACTCCTTATAGTGCCCAGTAAGTGTCCTGGAGGTTTGGGTCCTGCTGTAGATGGAGCCAGCAGTTCAGAATGGGCTGTGCTGTGCCCGAGCTGTGGACGGCCATCCGTCCTAAGAACCAAGGGTTTTGATCAATGGATTGGGCCCTGCTTGTCTTCTTTGATGCTCACAGGTCTTGAGTCTTTGTCAGCATAATGGCCCATAAAGCCAGAAAATGCAAGAGAAGGGAGTAAAAAAGAGTGTAGGCTTTATTATTGTTATTTTTTTGAGAAGGAGTCTCACTCTGGTCACCCAGGCTGGAGTGCAATGGCATGACCTTGGCTCACTGCAACCTTCCCCTTCCGAGTTCAAGCGATTCTCCTGCCTCAGCTTCCCCAGTAGCTAGGACTACAGGTACCCACCACCACACCTGGCTAGTTTTTGTATTTTCAGTACAGACAGGTCTTCACCATATTGGCCAGGCTGGTCTTGAACTCCTGACCTCAGGTGATCCACCCACCTTGGCTTCCCAAAGTGCTGGGATTACAGGTGTGAGCCACTGTGCCCAGCCAAGGGTGTAGACTTTAGAGTCCAACAAATCCATGCTCAGGTCTTGTTCTGCCATCTTCCAACTATATGACTTCAGACAAACCCTGGTTCATCTTTGAGCCTCAGTTTCCCTCTCTGTAGAATGGAGATGACTATCTCCTTTGCTGTAGGAGTGAACCAAGATGAGGAATGAGGAAGTACCCTGTATGCAGCCTGGCATGTGGTAGGGATCCAGGAGATGCTGGATTTTTTTCTTCCTGGGAGATCCCTTGGCAAAGGACAGCCCCACCTTTCCCTGCCCCCAACTGCTCAGAGTTAAAAGCAAGAGACATACACTTCACAAGTACTAAATTTCACATGGAGAGAAAAAACAAGTAAGAAAGGGAGAAGACAAGACAGACGGATGGGTCTGGATCTGCAGAGGGTTGGTCAGAGTGATGTTGAGAGCTAGCCACCCCCAATGGCTGCTTCATAACAGAACACACCCAGAGGCGTGGAGGATGTTTCTTATCACTCCAAGCTCTTCACTGGGCATGAAGGGTGCTGGTATTCGGTTTCGATGAGGGTACATGAGGCCTTTGCCTTGCTGGCTGCAGAGGCAGGAAGAGCCCTCCAGGCTGGGGATCCCAGAAAGGCTGTCTGGAATTGAGGGACAGAGTCTGCTGGGGATTCCAGAACCAAAGAAACAAAGCTCTCTGGGCTCACAACTGCGGAGAAACATTTCTTCAGTTTGTTTTTAATCAAACTCCCCCTGCTGATACTTGGGCTCCCTTCAACCATTTAAAAAGTTCCACTAGCAAATAAACACTTAGCCAAATATTTGCTCTTATGTGTTTTCAATAGTAAATACCAGCTATATTGCTCATCTCTGTATATCTCCCTGGCGACCTACCCCTGGTTGTCTTGAGCTAAGTGGACTCTTTAATGACAGGTGGAAACTCCTTGCTAACCTCCCACCATGGCAGCCAACAGTGGTGGACTCAGATGCTGGTGGAAAAGAAAAAGTCCCCTCCCATCCCAAAGGGCAGAGCAGCGTAGGATCGTTCCATTAGATTTGTACTTACTGTAGCACAGTCCCCACAGCCCTCAGGCCCCAGAAATATATTTCTGCTTCCCCCTCCTCTCTCAGGTCCTGTTCCTACCTTCCCCAGTGCTCAGTCACCAGCCCTATAATTGCCAGCACACCTCTGAGGGATGGGTCAGGGTTCACAGCTGCTTGCCACCCCATTTTCTGGCCCCCAAAGACTTTAGGGGAAGGTTTAGAAACTGGGAAAACAGAATGGAGATGAGAGTGAGGGGCAAAGAAGAGCTTCAGCTTTCATAGGTACAAAGGGTGTTTGAGACCTTAAGTTACACCGAACACCACTACACACAGACACACACACATACACAAACATACACACTACCACACAACATGCCACACAGCAACCACAGGATTGGTTAGCATTCCTTGGTTGTAAGCAACAGATACTGATGGGTTAATTTAAATGAAAGAGAGAATCTATTGGAGGAATTAAAGGGAGCTCCTAAGAGAAGAGGTGGAAAACAGATTAGGAAAAGACAAGGCCAGGCAGGAGTTTCAGAGGGTGTCGGTAGCAGGAACTCCTCAGCAGCCTCACCCAGGAGCTGCCACTGGAGAAAATGTTCTTAGTCCTGGACACACTCATGAATCAAGTTCTAGTAAGGGAATTTTCTGTTGACTTTGATCGGGTTCTGGCCTTGATCGGGCTCCCTCCCTGTCGACCACGGAGGTCAGGATGCCTTGAAAAATAGTCCCACTGGACTTGGTTGCCTCATTTCTCGACTGCTTTTGTATTCTGACACACAAAGGATAGTATGTTTGTAAGACACGAGGGGGTAAAAGAATAAGTTGTACTTCCTTATCTTAAGGCCACTTCTGGCCATGAGTGACTGCTAAACACTGCCTCCCCAACCAGGACTGAGGGAATCAGTGTCTTACACACCTGTACCTTTTATGGAAATCACTGGGAAGTTCAACTGTTTACAAGTAGGGCAGGTAATTGCCAAAATATAATCAGGATGCCACTAAAAATGGCAAATGGAATGGTTCCTGAAGACTCACTTCCCTCCCTGACATGGACTAAAGCCTCCATCATCATCAATAAAGCAATCAGAGGTTCTCTTCAGCCTCTGCCTCTGCCTCCCCTCCCCCCATCTCATTCCAGGCTCAGTATATTGAATTTTCCCACTTAATTCCTTGCTACAGGGATAGCAAACAAATGCATTTCTATCTCTGCTTGTACATCACAATCTCTCCTTCAAGAGACTGTGGGCACTTGAGGGCCCAGGCTCCTTTGTCTTTTATTGACATCTAGACAAGTGCTCTGTACACAAGTCAGTCTTCAGAACAGACCCCAAACTTAGACGAAACTTATACTCCAGATACATCAAATGCTTACATAGCTCCCAACATGCTCTGCTGTTTACAGGTCTGCTTGGAGGGCTTTCTTCACTAGTGAGAATCTCTCCTGAAAGGGACGTTTGATGTATATTTATGGAATGAAGAGAGTAGTGGAGTGGATTCCCACCAAATGGTAATCAGGCCAAAGCATCCGACTGTCGAAAGATGTTCATGATGGTCTTGTTTTTTTTTTGAAATTTCTTAGGAAAACTTGATCTGGTCGGCTATATTCTTGAGCTGGCAAAACTGTAATGGTGAGGGCTTCTGCCAACTGATAACCTATGAGAAATAAAGACAGAACTCCCTGGGATGACTATGCACATTGATGGAGGAGTGGGATTACATTTACAAGACATTTTGATGAAGTATCTGGACATCTCGGTAGGGAAGAAAACTAACTTCTGGAGAGAGCTTACCTGTGCTAGGTAAGTGTATTTGTATTATTTCACTGAATCTTTTCAGCAAAACTTTGAGGTAGACATGATATTTCCATTTTTGCAGATGAAAGTAGAGATGTAGACATATACCTGAATTTATTTTTAAATAACTGGTGTGAGGCAGGGCTGGGAGTCAAACTCAAGTATTCTCCCTCTGGTCCGGAGCACTTTCTACTCCTCCTCTGCACCTCTTTGCCTGCTCTTTCATTAATATTGCTGATTTTCTTTTGGGCTAGTTTTTAGTTCTGACTTATGCCTAAACTAATGGACGTGCCACCTGATGTGGGCAGAGGTAGCTTAGAGGATGTGGTCATGTGTTTAGGAATCCAGTATTGAGGCTGAGATCCAGCATCAACTGTGGCTGAGATGTGTTTTAAACACACGCGCACATGTACACCCACGTGCATAAGTAGAAACAATTGAGGGCTGATCATCCAACCAAACAGTTGATCTCTTCTAGTTGCTGGAAAGGCAGCAGAGAGGGCATGGAGACAGACACGCCTGGATGAGAAACTCCAGCTCAGCCCAGTTAACAGCTGTGTGATCTTGGATGTGTCATTTACTCTGTTGCCTCAGTTAGTTCATCTGTGAAGTGGAGCAAACAGCATATCCCTGGTGATTGTGAAGGTTAACAACAATCATGTGCATGTGGCACATGCTGTTACTTACCTACCTGTTAGTCCTTAAGTCACGGGTGAAGGTTTGAAAACACTGTGAAAGAGGGTGCTGTCAGCTGATGTATACATTTCTCAATTTAGCTTTCATTTTTTCTTATTGTTCAAGTGAAATGCCAGAAGGTTGAGCTTTAGTCTGGTGACCAGGAGGGCAAGGGGCACATGCTAGAAATAGAAGACAATGGTTCCTTGGTCCTTATGGGTAGATTGAATGATTTGTTGAAGACATATTCACAGTACCTTTCTGTAGGACCCTGGCTCCTGCCGCTTCATGGGAGAGGAGAGCACTCCCATGCTATTCAATCAGGCATGGTGTGTGTCTTGCATTAGCCGGGGGATGTGAGCAGCAGTGACTATACCCTGCTTGAGAAGTTTAGTGCCATCCCATGATTTTGCTTTTCCTTTGACAGGAGGCCGCAAGTCCCAAAGAGGGGCTTCTTCTGACTTAGACCTCAGAAAGAAGGTAATAGAATTAGAACTGCAGCTGACTTGTGAAGGGCATTTAATGGGAACGGAAAACCTTTGAGATTTGGGGTTATTCGTTATGGCAGCACAGCTGGGGAAAGCTGACTAATTAATAGCATCACTGATGGCATCTTGGGGCTGCCACACTAGCTCTCACTGCATTTACCCCCAGACTTCTTGCTACATGAGAAAAAGCAACTCCTACTTGGCTAAGCCAACATTTTTTGTGACTGTGGTCATGCTATCCAGTATCATGAAAATACCAGACACATTTGCACTTAATAAATTAATGCTAGCTATTATTAGAGTAATATACAGATGTGCATTTTAGAAAATACTCAATTTATCTGAGTCTATATTTATGAGATAAATTGATGGGGTGCATTTTTAAAATGAAATTCTGCTTTGTTAATAACTTAAGGAATTCACAAATTTTTATTTAAAAAATTGAACATTACAAAACATTGTAAAGTCAAAGGTGAAGATTTCTCCCTGCCATTCTTTCAGTACTTCTCTCCAGAGATAACCTGTGTATCAGGCCAAAACCTTTTTCTGTGTAAGGGCCAGATTAGCGTCAGGCCTGCTTAGGCACCTTGGATGCAAAATTTAAGGAGGCCCTCACTCTCTGGCTTGTGCAGGGCAGAGTCAATACTTCTAAAAGGCTGAGAGTGAGGACTTCCTTAAATTTTGCTCTCTGAGTGTACCTTATTGCCTCACCCCAGTCCTGGCCTTGCTAAGCATTGCATACATTCATGCGGGTACTTACGTAGTTATTTCTCAAAACGAAAATCACTTTTATTGAACTGTGACTCGCTGTTTTGGTTTTTACACAACAATGAATCAGGACCGTTTGTGTCAATTCCTACAAATCTATCTCAAACTTTTAATAGTTGCGTAGTATTCTGTACCATGAATGAACCATAGTTTAGCCATTTCCCTACTGGTGAAGGGAGCATTTAAATTTTAACATTGCTCCTGCAATGAATGCTACCAGAAGCATAACCTAGCTCATATGCGCTTGCCAGTATTTCCAGGGGATAGATTTCTAGAGGTGGCAATGCTGGGTAAAGGGGTATTTTCAAACTAGGAAAGCTACGACCAAAGCACCTTTCAAAACTTCTGCATCAATTGATGTTCCTACCAACAGTGCAGAAGGATATAATGGGAGACCCTTTACATCATTAGAATTATCTGCAGTATTTCTTTAAATAGCCAGCTTTCTGGGTACTTACGACTTCCCCAAATTAGAGTCACATGCAGTTTTCCAGCAGTCTGTTATTGCATAAATCCAGACAGGCTGCTGAAGTGTGTGTGCTGCCTTCGGAGCCAGCCCTTTCCCTGCTGTGTAGCTCAGCTGGGAAGTAGTTGCTCTGACTTCTACAGGCCTGGAGCTGGTCTGTGTTGGAAGTGGGGAGCTGGGCAATCTGTAAGGTTATACCCTGGGTCAATGTCTCACAATTGCTCTCCAATCTCTCTAAAGATGGGGGTGGGATCATGAGTTCGATGGGATATCAACAGCTGTAGAAAAAAACACTTTTTAACACAGAGGAGTTTGTTGAATCTCAATCTCTACATTTTTAAAGAATATAATTTGATGTCGAATATTGCTAGGCATTCTGGCAAGGAAGAAGTGCTGGACCTGGCGACCATTTGGGATAGTTCTATATTATGAATGACATAGTTTAGCCATTAGCCATAGCAACAGAGCGCTGGACCTGGTGACCATTTGAGTTCTTTTTTTTTTTTTTTTTCTGAGATAGAGTTTCGCTCTTGTTGCCCAGGCTGTAGTGCAATGGCACAATCTCAGCTCACTGCAATCTCTGCTTCCCAGGTTCAAGCGATTTCCCTGCCTCAGCCTCCCAAGTAGGTGGGACTAGAGGCATCTGCCACCATGCCTGGCTAATTTTGTATTTTTAGCAGAGATAGGGTTTCTCCATGTTGGTCAGGCTGGTCTTGAACTCCCAACCTCAAATGATCTACCCGTCTTGGCCTCCTAAAGTGCTGGGATTACAGGCAAGAACCACCGTGCCTGGCCATTTGAGATTCTTGAAATCCTCTACCTGGCTCTCCTCCTATGCTTTCCCTACAATCCAGGATGGATGTAAATTCCTGTCCATTCGCCTTCAAATCCGGAGCTGGCAAATTATGGCTTGTGGGTCCAATCTGGCCTTCAGCCTCCTTTGGTAATATAAAGCTTTATTGGAACACAGCCATGCTTATTTGTTTGCAAATTGTCTATGGCTACTTTTGCAAATGAGGAGTTGAGGAGTTGTGGCAGGTTGTATAGTTTGCAAAACCTGAAATATTTATTATCTGGCCTTGTACAAATAAAGCATGCCAAACTTCTGTTCTAAATGTCTCTCAAGTTTGTTCCTTCGTTTTCCCTATCTTAGTTCATCACATCTTGCCTAGATGACTGCAGTAGCCACTAAGCTGGTCACAGAGCGAGCTTTCTTAAATGCAAATGTAAGGGTGGCAGAGCCTCAAGTGCTTCAGTTTCTCCAAGTGCCTGTTCCCTGAGTGGCATGCCACTGAAGGCCCTCTGAGTCTGTAGCCATTTTTCCACTCTCATTTGTGTGTGCAGCTGCAGAACTGTCACTTTTTCAGTAATGCATTTCTGACTCCCTCAGCAACAAAGGTATTTTTACTCCTTCCTCTTTGTTCCCAGTAAACCACTGAGAACATGCCTTCCTTTAGTATTTCCATGGCATTTGTAATTATGTGTCTTTCCCTGTCTTCCTCACTGATCTGTGAACTCCAGCACGCAGGAAATTTGTCTTATTCTCTTCCACATCTAACAGGGCCTGGTTCATGTAAGTACTAAAGAAATGTTTGCTAAATGAATAAACACTAATATTTATTGAGCTCTTCTTGCTTTTTCTCAACACTATCTCTTAGAATCCTCATAACTTGTGGCATAGACACTGTTATATCCCCACTTTATAGATGTGGCAGCTGAGGGCACAGAGAAGTTAAGTTTCTTGCCCAAGGTCACAGAACTTGCCAGGATTTGAACCCTGGCAGTTAGGCTTTAGGGTATATATCAAACTCTAACTCCCATGCTAACAATGCGCAAATGAGTGAATAAATGAATGAATGAATACAGTGAGATTCCATGAACTGAAGATAGGAAAGGGAAATGCTACATGACCTTATAAAACCCATTGGTAGGGTTTATAAAAGAAAAATACAAAGATTCCAGGAGATCTGGCAGGGCTGGAAACTGTGGAGCATCAACAGCCCGCAGAGTTCAGGCAGAGTTTAAAGCAAGTGGAAAATCAGACCCTCCTGTGAATTGCTGGGAGTGCTCAAAGAAGCCATAGGGCTGGGCACGGTGGGTCATGGCTGTAATCTCAGCACTTTGGGAAACCAAGGAGACTGGATTGCCTGAGCCCAGGAGTTTGAGACCAGCCTCGACAACCAAACCCCATCTCTACTAAAAATACAAAAAATTAGCTGAGCATAGTGGTGCATGCCTGTAATTCCAGCTACTCAGGAGGCTGAGACAGGAGAATTGCTTGAACCTGGGAGGTGGAGATTGCAGTGAGCTGAGATCGCACCACTGCACTCCAGCCTGGGTGACAGAGCAAGACTCTGTCTCCCCCTGCACACAAAAAAAGCCATAGGGCCACAGTTAAACTAAACAAACAAAGCCTGCCCCTTGATGCACTGGATGAAGGGAAAAAAGGCACCAACCATAACATTTATGGCAAGCCTCCTGTATGCCTATCACTATGCTAGTGAGCTGTACATATGCTGGCTCAGTGAATGAAAATTACTTCCCCCAACCGCCCCCCCACAAAACCTTTCTGATTCAATAAATTTTCATTGATCAGCTATTATGTGCCAAGCTGTTAAACTAGACGCCGAGGGAACAAAAATAAACAGAACTCTAGGAGCTCCCAGTCTAGCAGGGGAGAGTATATAATTCTAACAAAGTGTTGGGTGTTATCAGAGAGATATAGCCAGGAACACAGAGGGGGACCTAACTCTTCCTGGAGATGTGGGAAGATTTCAAGACAGTCATGATTTAGGTGGGTTTCGAAGGGTAAATAGAATTTTGCCAGGTGGACAGGGCAGATATGGGCTCCTTGAGAGAAAGCACAGTTAGTGCCAAGGCACAGAGGCAAGAATGCCAGGATGCACTCGGGGCTCTAGAAGCGACTCCTCAGTGGGGAGACATGGAGAGTGGAGGCCCATCGGGAAGTCTTGTAAGGCATGCCATAGAGTGTGTCTTTCTTCTGGGAAGCGACTGGGTTTTTGAAGCTGATTAAAAAAAAAATGGAATGGTGTTTGCATGACAGTAATGTGGAGGAGACAGAGAAAGGAGAAACTGGACATAGGGAAACCAGCTAGGAGGCTATTGCTAGAGTCCAGTGGGGAAAAATGTGGGTCTGAGCTGAAGACATGGACAAGGGAAGTGAAAAGAAAGCCAAAGGCCAAGAATTGTTGGTCTTGAACATTTAAAATATGTGTTAACTCACTTGCTTTTTGAAAGGTTGGTTATTAGAATCCTCATTTGAGGGGGCCACACACACACAGGAGTGGTAGCGTGGCCTTTATCTGGGAAGTACACAAACGCACCTTACAGACAAATGGTAGAATAAAAGTATCCAACAAAGGAGTAAATATATAATAATTACAGTACTGGGCTGGGTGCAGTGGCTCACACCTGTAATTCCAGCATTTTGGTAGGCCGAGGTGGGAAGATCACTTGAGGCCAGGAGTTTGAGACCAGCCTGGCCAACATGATGAAATACCATCTCTACTAAAAATACAAAAATTGACTGAGCGTGGTAGCGCGTGTCTGTAATTCCAGCTAACTGGGAGGCTGAGGCATAAGAATTGTTTGAACCTGGGAGGCAGAGGTTGCAGTGAGCCAAGATCATGCCACTGCACTCCAGCCTGGGCAACAGAGCGAGACTGTCTCAAAAAACAAAAAACAACACTGGTGTAGTCTAAAATAAATGCATATGTTGTGTAGGATGCAAGTAGGTAGGGATGACAAGAATTGGGCTGTTTTAGCTTGGGGATCTCTTGTGAGGTTGTAGTCAGAATGAGGTGGAAGTCTTGGTTTTTGGCTGGAGAATCCAATTCCAAGATGGCTTGGTCATGCAGCTGGCAAATTTATTCTGGTGTTAGG
The DNA here is from genome assembly GCF_009761245.1 of Sapajus apella. NCBI lineage: Eukaryota > Metazoa > Chordata > Mammalia > Primates > Cebidae > Sapajus > Sapajus apella. The sequence goes on along the minus strand of NW_022436952.1, from coordinate 14,322,354 downwards.
CAGAAGGCGTCAGTGCCTCACCATAAGGATCTTTTCACAGGGCTGCCTGAGTGTCTTACCAACAGGCTTCCCCCATGGGGAGTGAGCAAGAGAGAGCAAGGGAGAAGTAGCAATGTCTGTTATGATCTCGCCTTGGAGGCCACATGCTGTCACTTCCACAATATCCTTTTGACTATTCAGGGCTGTCCTCTTTGCTGTGGGAGGAGACTGTACAAGGATATGAACCCAGGAGAGGGGATCACTGGGAACCATCTTGGAGGCACAAATGGGCCTTGGTCTACCTGAGAGGGGGCTAGTTAATGTAGTGCAAAGCAAAGCAAGCAAGATTTGGAGACAGAAATTGATTGACTGGCCAATAGTCATTCTGCCTATATGAGCCTCAGCTTCTCATCTATAAAATGAGGTGCATAATCCAAACCCTGATGACTAGTGAAGGTCATTTGAGAGAAGGCTTGTAAAATGCTTTTTGGGAACCATAAAGCATGATAGTATGGTGTACAGTGACTGCATAAATAAAAGGGATCATTATGAAGTTCCATATTTTATCTGGATGAGAGGTTTAGCCTTGATGAATCTCAGAGCTTCAAGAAAGACAGTTGATCCTTTATTTCTGTGGCTGTAGAAATCCAATAAATAACATTTATTGATCTTCTACTTCTACATGCCAGGAATGGCACAGTAATAATTTCATTTCATTCCCTCAATGATGCTGAGAAATGGAATCTATAAACCACATTTTATAAGTGGGACTCAGTGAGATTAAATAACTTGCTCTGAACATGGGGGAGCTGGGGACACTGGTCCACTCCTGCTGGACCCCAATGCATGAGCATGAGGCAAATGGGAGATGGGCTTGGTGGGACCTGAAAAGAGTGTCCCCCCCTGCCCAGATCTGGGGCTTGGGATGTCCTCATGGCTGGGGTTTTGCAGGTCTATGAACAGTGACAAGCCCTCTCCTACCCCTGCACATTCTTGGTCTTGAACTGATGAGGGGTCTTCAATGTGTGTGTGTGTGTGTGTGTGTGTGTGTGTGTGTGTGCGCGCGCGCGCGCGCGCGCACGCGTGCTCGTGCGTGTGCGTGGGTTTGTGTGCCCACACTGGCAGCTGGTGTCATCCCAAAGCTGGGGATTAGGGTGACGAGTCCTACAGCGCCCTCCAGAGTTGGATGTAGGCCAGGGCCGCAGTGGGCCTTGGACCCCTTAGAGGATGGCTCCCAGACCATTCTCGGAAAAGCATTTGCAGCAAGGCCACTCCAGGTGCCAGGCCGGGCCATCAATCCCTCACTCTTTGGAACAGTGAGTTTATAAAGTAGCAATTAAATAAGAGCTCTGTAAGTGCTTCTGGGAACTGCCCTGAATGCATTTTCCAAACATAAATAACGGGGACCTCCACTCCGAGCAAAGCACACGCAGAGCAGAGAGGCAGTGCCGAAAAGAAGGGAGCCCTGTTGTGCTAACGAGTTGGGCTACGTGCCCCTGGTGCACACGTGTGCTCCGTGTAGGTGGCAAGTCCATTTGTCTTGCCTGCCTGGGTGGCATGTCAGCCCGCCTGGACAGGTTGTGGTGAGGGGATGGTGGCTGTGACTCCCGCTCCCCTGGGAAGGCAAAGCGCTGTTATTTCAGACATAGTGGTAATGATGGCAGAAGCAATAACAATGACAGCTGCTATTCATTGAGCACCTATGGTGAGCCAAGAGCCCACAGATCCCCCATTACTGGAAGGATTAGAGACTTGTCCAAGGTGACAAAACCTATAAGGTAGAGGGAAAGACAAATGAGAACTCTTCAGCATCTTACATTTGTTAGGCTCTTATTATATGCCATATACTATTCTAAGAGTTTTACGTGCACGGGCTTACTCTGATCTCCCAACAAACTTGTGTAGTAGGTACTCTTATTATCCTATTTTGAAAGGGAGAAACTCCTATTTTGAAATGGAGAAGTCAAGTCTCTTTCCCAGGGTCACACTAAGCCAACATTCAGGTGCAGGCAGACTGGCTCCAGAGACCCTGCTTCTAACCATCTCTGTGCTGCATCGGTCCTGAGCCCTGGAACCAGGTGCCACCCCAGCTTTTCAGTTCAGGTTTGATTATTGTCAACAGTCTATCCCAGCCCAGGTATGAACAGCTCTGTCTTGTTCAGAAGACAGTACTCCCCTAAGTCCCCACTGCCTGCCTCAGAGAGCCCTCCTGTTCTCAGGTCTAGCCCTGGCCCGAGTCCTCCTCCCGTCCCCAGGAGCTGGCTCTCCCAGCCATGCAGGGATCCCGAAGGGCCATGCTCACGCTGCTCTCCCGCTTCATGCCTTTGCCCATGCAGGTCCTTACCTCTGGATGCTCTTTCCTGGCATGTTCACCTTGGGATTTTAAGTCATAGATGAAAGCTTACTCACTCTTAGAAGTATTTCCTGACCTCACCTCCACTTTAATCCCCATCATCCAGCTGAATACGTCCATCAGAACACATATCCAATTCTTATTATTGTTCAATTTCTAGTCCGTCTCCCATGAAACAGTGTTGCATATTCTGGGATCTATAGTTCCTCACGTGGTGCCTGGCACATAGTAGGGATTCAATAGATATTGATAGGTAGGCAAAGCCATTTTTCAGAAAGAGCGGACACATCAGATCACACCTGATCCTGAGTTCCTGCCTGCTCCACCCAGAGTAACGTGCAAGGAACAGGACTGAGTAGAATGAGCCCTGACGCTGGCTCTGCCATGAACTTGCTGAGTGGCCTTGGCCAAGTTGTTCCACTTCTCTGGGCTTCCATTTTCTCATGTGTATAACAGGAACAATGACATCTTTTTGGCAGATAACCTGAGGGTTATGTAGGATACAGAAAATAAAGGCACCCAGCACATAATTGTAACATGCTAAATATTAACTTTCCTCCCCTTTCCCTGACCTGTGAAATGGGCTCTTGGTTTGGGGATAATTGGGTGGCACTGTGAGAAGCTGTTTGCAACAGATGCCTCTGCAGGGCTACCATTTTCTCTCCATGTCACTAGGGTGGGGTCTCATTGCTTTCTGCAGAAGACCCTGCCACCACAAATCTTCTTCCCTGCCTTTCTTGGGGTTCTGAAGCAGCCTCTGGCCACCAGCTCTGTCATGCCTCGCCTGAACGCTGTCTTCCTAGCAGTCACTCACCAGAGAATCCCATCGCAAAAACCCCATCAAGAATCTCGCCCCTGTTCATTCCTGAGTCAGGAGTCAGTGATTTCCCTGTCTCGGACTCCATCGAAGTTGCCAGTGATTAAGAAACTCATATATTTTCACACTCATTAAAAGAAACATGATGTTCAATTTTCCAAGAAAAGCCATCCTTGTTTGTAGACCCTGTAATATATTGGGAACGCCTCTTAATTGGCTTCTAGGTCTCAGTGTCAGAAGTCAGACCCAAGTTTGTTTATTGACACAAGAAAAAAAATAAAACGTCGTATAATTAGTTGAGTGACTGACTCTAAATTCAGTAACTCCCATTGGTATGTGGCCTTGTCAGGGTTTAAGATTCCATTTTGGGTTATGAAAGAGGCCGGGTCCTAGGTAGTCCAGACGCGGGCCGCACTGCATCATAGCTATTGTACAAATGGGCTCAGTGTGCTGTTTGTGTTAAGATGGAAAACTTTTACATGTTTGATTTTTATGCAAGTCAATTAACTTGTTTTTTATAACTGTAAGGGCTTGCTTTGCAAATAAGATTACTTACCACTATAAATTATGGGAACATAGGGGCCTATTCAGACAAAATGTTACACACCCCTAACCCGTGCACCAGGCTGCATGCCGGCCTTCTGCAGGGGGGACAGCCGAGGCGAACGGGACAGGGAGGTGAAGGAGGAGGGAGGGGTTATTTTGGTGCATTCTGAGGGGCCTTTCCAAGAAAGATGCAAAGGGGTGTGGGGAGATCTGGGGGTGGAGACTAGGAGTGAGCCGGAATACTCTTCTCTGTGTTCACCCCCACCCCAACTCTCCCAGGTCGCCAAGACCTTTCCTTACATGGCAACACAGGAATCTCGTTTGAGGATTTTTTTCCCCAAATGTTTGCTTCTTGGTGACAGCACATCCCCCTGAAGTTTGAAAGTTGGGGCAAGGCTAAGTCTGGGCTTTATCCTCACTGTTGTTTGTCATCCTTCCTGCATGATGGTTCCATGCCCATTCCAGCATTCAGTGGGCAGCCCCCTCCCAAAGTACAGGGAAGGGGTAAGGGTAGGGCAGAGGGAGGGAGAGGAAGGGGAGCAGGCACTCCTGGGAGCTGCCACTCAGTGGTGGAGAGGGGGCTGGGAGGGGTCCAGGCAGGCCTGGGAAAGAGTAGATCCAGTCTTTGGACCCTCTGACCTACTGCCTCCCTTCGGGTCCTTAGCAGAGAGCACTGCAGTTCTATACATAGGTGTTCTGGAAAGCCAAGTTGGGACTCTTGTTTCTCAAGCCCATTTGTGAACTTGGATGGATTCCTTCCTGTTCTAGGTTTCAGGTTTTTTTTTTTTTTCATCTGTGAAATGTGTGCAGAAACCCCAGCCCAGCATACCTCCTATGGGTGGGTTGTGATCCTAATGTGATTCTCAACAAGGTAATTTTGCAATTTTGCATTCCACCCCCACGGACATGTAGCAATGTCCAGAAACACTGTAGCTGTTACAACCAAGGGGTGGGTACTGACATCTAGGAGTTAGAGGCCAGGAATTCTGCTAAACATCCTGCAAGATATAGGACAGCGCCTGCTCCCTGCCCTCCAACAAATAATTGTCTGGCCCAAAATGTCAAGTGTCAAGGTTGAGAAATTCTGTTTCTCCAAAGCATGTGAGGGAAAAGGAGGCCTTCTTGGGGCTGATGAGTATTTGGGAAAATATTTAATTTACTGAAGAATCAATACAGAATGTCTAGTCACTCAGAAATAAATGGATAAGTCTTCGACAGTAGCAAGAACAATATAATCCTTCACAAATAGGACATTTAATAGGACATTGCTGCTGATTCAGTGCTTTTAGATGTATGTTATACCATTAGAGTTCCACAGTAACACTATGGGGGTAGCTAGAGAAATAATAATAATTTGAATAATCTTAATAAGGATTATGATATTATTTCTATTCTGCTGATAAAGAGACTGAGGCTTAAACATATGAAATTGGCTGGGTGAGGTGGCTCACACCAGTAATCCCAGCACTTTGGGAAGCAGATCGCCTGAGGTCAGGAGTTCGAGACCATCCTGGCCAACATGGTGAAACCCAGTCTTTACTAAAAATACAAAAAATAGCTGGGTGTGGTGGTGGGTGCCTTTAATCCCAGCTAGCTGCTCAGGAGGCTGAGGCAGGAGAATCACTTGAACCTGGGAGGTGAAGGTTGCCGTGAGCTGAGATTGTGCCATTGTATACCAGTCTAGGCAACAGAGCAAGACTCTGTCTCAAAAAAACAAAAAACAAAAAACACGAGAAATCATTAGTCTAAAATCACACCACAAAGTCTTCAAGCACTGGGTCTTTTTTTCCTTATTTGTTGAAGAAATCAGGACACACAGAATCATATTATCATGAAACAACTGATTTGAGGCAAAGTCAAATGTCATTGTCAGGCATGACTTCACTGCACTTGCAAATGCTTCCCAAAGGGAGGCCTTCCTTCTTAAGATAACTGTGCTATTCTCCACACACCTTGAGTACTTTGTTCCCACTCTTACTGGGTCACAGATTGTGGCTTCTGTGTCTGTCACCTCTATCGAACTGGGGGCTCTTTCGGAGTAGGGGCTGTATCTTAATCATCTTGACAGGTCTCTTCAAGCTGCAGTTTCCTCTTCCAGAAAATCAGGCAATGGCTGCAACCTTACCAGGTAGACCTCCATTCAAAAACTGGAACACTGAGATGAAATAAGAACCTTGACTTTCCCCAGTGCCCCAAGCTTCTGTGCCCCACCCCTTCATTCTTTCCCCTGGCTTGTTTGATACTGTGCCAACTGGCAGAGAAGGCTAAAGATTTGTACAGAGTGTGAGGAGAGTCATTGAACTCTGAGGACTTTCTTTTATTTTCTGAAATGTGGCTTATGGAAAACCGAGAATCATAGGTGTTAAGGGGAATGGATCTTTGAGAATCCAATTTGCATAAGAAATAAAAACCAGTGATGAGATTTCAACTTGACCTCGTCTATGATATTGCCCTCGTGTGTCCATGTGTTCTCATTGTTCAGCACCCACTTATGAGCGAGAACGTGTGGTGTTTGGTTTTCTGTTCTTGTGTCAGTTTGCTGAGAATAATGGTTTCCAGCATTGGGGGGCAGGGGACTAGGGGAGGGATGGCAGCGGGTGGGGGGATTGGGGAGGAGAAATACCTAATATAGATAACAGGGGGATGGATGCAGCAAACCACCATGGCATGTATATACCTAGGTAACAATCCTGCACAAGCTGCACATGTACCCCAGAACTTAAAGTATAATAATAAAAACAGAAAATAAATAAATAAAAAATAAAAACACACACAGCAGAAAAAAAAAAATATTAAAACCAAAAAAAAAAAAAAAAAAAGAAAGAAATGAAACTTCAGCTCTGGCTCCTCAGATCATCAAGGTATCAAATGTCCTTAAAGAGATGAAAATTCAAGCTGCTACTTGGCAGATCTGGAACTTACAGAACTGTTAGCACTCGGCCTCTACATTTGGAAATGGCAAGATTCAAATCTGGCCTGAGGTGTCTCCCTTATGCTGCTCATGATGTGTGCCCACTGGATGGAGGCCTCAGAAAACTCATTTGACATCTTGGCTGTAACTCTGTCCAAGTCTGTGTCTGATGTCATTATGCAATCAGTTCTCTACTAGATTCTTTGGGGTAAGATCTTAAAAGACAAAAGCTGTGTTTTCCAGATCATCAGTGGTTTTAAGGACATACCTCATTCATTCATTCATTCATTCTGCAAATTATTTATTAGCATTTTTTTGTGTGCAAAGGGCTGTGTGCCCCTGGGCAAATTAACATCTGTGACTCTCAATCTTTTGTTCTATAAACAGGAATAATAAACCTTGCTTCATAGGGTTAAGTTTCAGGCATATGGTCAGTACTCAATAAATGATTATTATTAGATTCTTCAAAGAAGTCTTAGTAGCAGTCAAAGCATAAAAGACATTTAAAGGCTGGGTGCGGTGGCTCACACCTGTAATCCCAGCACTTTGGGAGGCTGAGATGGGAGGATCACCTGAGGTCAGGAGTTCAAGACCAGCCTGGCCAACATGGTGAAACCCTGTCTCTAGTAAAAATACAAAAAAATTATCCCGGCATGGTGGTGTGTGCCTGTAGTCCCAGCTACTCAGGAGGCTGAGGCAGAAGAATTGCTTGAACCCGGGAGGTGGACGTGGAGCTGAGATTGCACCACTGTGCTCCAGCCTGGGCAACAAAGCTAGTCTCCATCTTAAAAAAAAAAAAAAAAAATTAAAGAAATTGATTCGGCAATTCAGCAATATACAAACGAGTGTTAACTGTTGCCCCTATGTACATGTTGGACACTAAACAGACCCTCAGTGGATAATCTTGGAAGCCTTCCCAGAGGAGGCGAGATGTGAATCTTAAGTAAAGAGAATCCTAGATTATAGACTTAGAATCAAGATTAAGTAGGGTCTACCACTTGTCTCTAGTCTAGCACAGTAGAATCATTGCTATTTTCTCATTTTTTTTTTCAGTTGAAGAAACTGAAAGTGAGGTGAAGAGTCTTATACCCATGAACTGGACATTATTAGTTATTTCCTTTCATAAATGAGAAAACTGAGGCATAGAGATGATATTTAACTCTCTCCTAGTAACTTATCACCAATCAGCAGTGTATTCCAAATAGGACTGCAGGTAGCCTGGCTCAAGAGACTAGGATTATAGTCTCTAGACTCAATGAGATCAGAGGCTATAGTGAGAAGAATATTGGATTTGGAGTTAGAGCAATCTGGCTTCTAATCTCTGCTCTAGCACAGACTATCTTGAACCTGGGAAAGATACCTAACCACCTGAGCTCTGCTTTCCTTATCTGGGAACTGGAAATAATGATAATACCTACCCTTTAGGAAACTTGTAAGAATGAGAAATAACATATATTGTTCCTTAGATAGTGTAAGTTCTATCTTAGACCGCCATAGACATTTTTGTTTAGAGACAGGGTCTTACTCTGTCTTCCAGGCTGGAGTGCTGTGGTTCAATCATAGCTCACTGCAACCTTGAACTCCTGGAGTCAAGTGATCTTCCTGCCTGCGCCTCCCAAAGTGCTGGGATTACAGGCATGAGCCCTCAGGCCCCACCAGATGATCATAAACTCTTAAACATCACAAGAACTTTTGTAAACATGACTGTATGGAATTAGTGCAGACACATGATGAGGAATACAGGAGAGAGATTTTTATCCCTGTTTACAGATGAGGAAAGTAAGCCAGAGAGGAAGAGAAAGGGGGAAGGGTACTCTTTTAAATGCTTCCATTTACTTAATCAATATCAGTTAAGCAACTATTCAATTCATGTTGACTGATAGAATTTATTTAGTAAATGTCAGTTGAGCAGTATCACATCATGAGAGGTAAAAGGATTGACCCTATTTATTTCTGGATGAGGAACTGAGGCTCAGAGAAACTACAACTTGCGTATAGTCACAGAACTAATCATAGGCAACACTGCAATTTAAACTAAGGTATGTGTGGACCCAGATATGCTTGCTGTGGAGTGATTTGCCCCCAGGTCTCAGATGTAAGGGGCAAAGTCAAGGAAGGCTCTAACTCTAATCTTCTGGGTCCAGATCTATTTCCCTTTCATCCCAACATGTGGTTTAGGCCTTCAAATAGTTTAATTCCTAATTCTAAGCAAGCATTGACTAATGCAAAAGTGGTTAAAAAAAGCCAGAACCCCAGAGGCAGGAAATATCACCTTCCTTGATTAAACCTGGGAAATCTGCCCATTATGGATAAGATTTGTTGTCTACGGGAAACCTTCCTAGACATAAACTGATCCTATCTTCTAGCCAAAGTGATTTGAAGGTGACTTAACTAAGGAGATTTAAGAAGCAGATCCACCTTCAAGGTAATCCATGAAAAGAGACCGCTGACTTTGAAAAGTGTGTCTACCACAAAAGTCTTGAGGATGATGGGTGTGGTTCTATGATAAGTGCAATCAGAAAGTCCATATGACTTCAGGTTACGTGGAGCCAGAAAGATGGGGTTCAAATCCTAGTTTCTCTCCCGCTTTGGATTTATTGGTGTTTAACCGTCTTCATCTGTATAATGGAGAGAGCAATTTTTTGTTGTTTGCTTGAGAATCTAAAGACATTAGGATTATTAAACCATACTGTGCACATCTCTGATAATCTCTTAAGGAAAAATCATGGAGAATGGAAAAAAGAATCAGTGAGTGAAAAGATTTCTCTGTATCATCGTCACAATCCAGAGAAGGGAAGTGCAGAATCCAATGGTTTTGGGCAATTTGGTAATCAGAAAAATGAAGTGTGCCCTGTCTTTGGTGTATTTCACCAGGTTCTACCTTATGAACATGATGATGATAATCATAATGAAGTGCTTTGCTGTTTACATAGTAAACAGCAAAATAAGAACACACAGTAAAGTAAGAGCACGGTAAAATAAGAACACATACGGTTCTTATTTTCAATTCCCTGAGTTGATCTGCACTCTCTTACTTTCTGACCTTTGCACAACGTTGTTACTGCTGGAACATCTCTCCACTCTCTTTGCCAGACTAACTATTTATCCTTCAATATCAATTTAGATCTTTCATTCTCAGTTCCTGATGCACTCTACTACCAACCTGAGCGAAGAGTGCTCCTGAACACCTTCTAATCCTGTAGTTCATGTTGCCGTTGCCTATTTGTCTGTATCTTCGCTTCTTCTCTCCATGAGAGCTGGGGTTGGGTCTTGTTCACCTTTGGACTCCCAGAGCCTAGCACAAGGCTAGTCACACTGGAAGAATCAATGAATTTGATTTTCCTAATGACTGCATTAGGAAAGTACATAGGGCTGGAAGACACTGGAGAGATGGTCCAGGCCAACCCTCTACTTTGGATGAGGGAATCAAGGTCCCCAAATTAAATAACAGTCCTGAAGGCACTCTTCCTATTGGTAGCAGAGCCATTTGGCTGGTACCAGGCTATTCTTTTTGTCCCAAGTCTGTGGTCTCCAAGCAGCCTCAGGATAGTGATACAGATTTAGGTACCTTTGTATTAGACTGGGAGCACTCCAGGAAAGGACATTATGCAATGGGAAGGACATTGGAGCTATCCTTGACTCGTCCGTTCTCTTTACCTTCTGTATCTAATCAAGTTCTGTTAATTTTACCTCCCAAGTTCTTGCATTAATTCCCACCTCTCCATCCCAATCCTTCCATGATAAAGAACCACCCAATCTTGAACCCAGGCATTGAAGAATTTTGCTAATTTGTCTCTTCCCTGCTGTTGATTTATCTTCTGCAGTGACATACAGAACTTTTTCATGGCTTCACACGAACCCTCCAGTGATTTACATGGAAGTCTTCTCCCATGAGGTATAGCCCTTTAAAGACTTCCAGTGGCCTTGCAGATAAGGTCTAAATTACTGAACGTGGATTACGAGGCCCTCCATTGCATGGCCCTTGATTTCTACTCTAGTTTTTATTTGTTCGCCCTTCTCACACTCCTTCTATATGCTGCAGGGACCTCGAGTTGTGCAGAGTTCCCAGTACCCACCAATCTATTTTAGATCTCCATGTGTATGGTCACGACAGTCTCCCTTTCAGGAATGCCTCTTTTGTTCTCCTCTGCCTCCCCATTTTGCCCGGCTCACTCTTACTCATCCTTCAAATTTTTGAAGCTCCTGGGTTGGACCAAGAGCTCACATAGCAATACTTGTCCACCTCAAGTTCAGGGACCATTTCTGATGTATCTCTGTGGCTCCAGCACTTAGGCTGGAGTTTTAATCTCACCATCTTACTAGCTGTGTGGTCTTGAGCATATTGCTTGCCCTCTTTGGACTTCAATGGATAGATATTGAGAAGTTACTATGTTTTGTGTACATGATGTAAGTCTTGATTTCCTCCACTGTGAAATGGAGAAGGAAGGAGAATCATATTACATAACCTTTAAAGTCCCCTCAAATTCTTTTTTTTTTTTTCCATTTATTTATTTTATTGCATTTTAGGTTTTGGGGTACATGTGAAGAACATGCAAAATTGTTGCATAGGAACACACGTGGCAGTGTGATTTGCTGCCTTCCTCCCCATCACCTACATCTGGCATTTCTCCCCTTGCTATCTCTCCCCAGCTTCCCACCCCCCACCGTCCCTCTCCTATTTCCCCCCAACTGACCCCAGTGTGTAGTGCTCCCCTCCCTGTGTCCATGTGTTCTCATTGTTCAACACCTGCCTATGAGTGAGAACATGCGGTGTTTGATCTTCTGCTCTTCTGTCAGTTTGCTGAGAATGGTGGTTTCCAGGTTCATCCATGTCCCTACAAAGGACCCAAACTCATCATTTTTGATGGCTGCATAATATTCCATGGTGTATATGTGCCACATTTTCCCTATCCAGTCTATCGTCGATGAAGTCCCCTTAAATTCTAACTGATATAGTTCCTGCATTAATTTTGCTGGCATAATATTACCCTGTTGTAATATGGTGTTAATATGTAAGTGATGACTTTGGGACAGCATTGACTGTAGTGTAGTGGTCAAGAAGCCAGACTTGAAATCAGATGAAGAGGTTGTGAACACTGGTATTTTCTTGGAAGAATAATCTTGGACCACTTGGATACTCAGTTTCCTCATCTCAAAAAAATGGCAGTGATAATAAGGCTCTCTTTTGGTTGATGATCTCAATTGAGACACTATGTATAATGTGCTTTGTGCACCCACATGCTCAGGATAAGGAATGGCTATTATTGGCTGGGCATGATGGCTCACTCCTGTAATCCCAGCACTTTGGGGATGGCAAGGCAGACAGATCACTTGAGGCCAGAAGTTCAAGACCAGCCTGGCCAACATGGTGAAACCCCGTCTCTACTACAAATATAAAAATTAGCCAGGCGTGGTGGTGCAGGCCTGTAATCCCAGCTACTTGGGTGGCTGAGGCGTGAAAATCACGTGAACCCGGGGGTGGGGGTTACAATGAGCCTAGATCACACCACTGCACTCCAGCCTAGGTAACAGAGCGAGACTCTGTTTCAAACCAAAAAACACCAAGACCAAATGAAACCAAACCAAGCCAAAATGAAACAAAAAGAGTAACTATTACTGACCCGTCTCATGTGAGGAGGAATCATATGAGCTAGGAGATTCATCACCTGATAGCTGGTGCATGGAGTGGATTCTACAACTCCAGACTTACAGGGACTGGGCTCGGATTTTTTATCCATGCAAATCCACCAGCCCAAAATACTGGGAATAGCTGGTTTCCCTTAATCATAGCATACTACAGGGGTAAGAGCTCCTCATTGGCACCCATGCATGGAAAAGGCCAAGGTGGATGGATCACTTGAGACCAGGAGTTCGAGACCAGCCTGGCCAACATGGTGAAACCCCGTCACTACTAAAAATACAAAAATTAGCCAGGCATGGTGTTCCACACTGTAAGCCCAGCTACTCAGGTGGCACCTTCAGGGGCTTTGATTCTTTTGCTCTGTCTCCATCCTAGAAAGAGTTTTGTTGTGTTTGTTTGTTTGTTTAAGTCGAGATTCTCCATCCTCTTTCCCTTTGCCCCTTTCTTTTGGGAAAATGTCCTTTTGCCTTTGGGCAAGGCTAGCCAGCCCTCTGAGCAACACTTTTAAGTTAGATGGGCAGCCTTGGTAAGCAAGATAGGGGTGTGGGGGAAACAGCAACTGTGCCACTTCTTCATTGCTGCTGGGATATGTTGCAATGGAGACCAAATGCAGGGAAGCAAAGACAGCAGCAGAAAACAGAAAGTTATAGCGTGTGTATATTGATGTGTACACATGTGTGCTCCTACACGTTTGCACACTTGTGTATGAGAACTAGAGAAAAAGGAAAGGTGTTCATTGAGAAGGAGGCCTGACATTTTAACAATCAGATTGTCATTATCAAGGTGGATTAGCATTTCCAGATGTGATATTAGCGACCCACCCCATATGATACTCCATAGTCAGAACAGGCCCCAGAAACTTGGCCTCTGTCTCTCCCCTTCTTGTTTCTTATTTGTGGTCTCAGCCCCCACAGGAGACAGAGAATAGATTTCTTAAGTGCCCACATGTGGCAGGCATTGTGCCAGGCACTCACATTTCTTACCTACCTTTATCCTTACGGTAACCCTGTAAGGTAAATAATGTTACAGCTACTGCATAGAAGAGGAGGTTAAGGAGGCTAAGGGTGTAGTCAGAATGCCTGAGTAAATCCTGAATCTACCATTCACTAACTGTGTAACCTTTGACCTCTGCTGTGTGTCTCAGTTTTCCTCATCTGTAATTAGTAGCACCACCACCAGCATTGTAAGGAGTGAGTTGAGACATGCTTAGCTCAGTGCCTGACATATTATAAATGCCCAATGAATGATAGTTGCTATTATTGATTATGCCCATGGACAAACAGCTGTAAACGAGGGGTTTTCTAATTTGTTGACATTATACAATACCTGCCATGGGGTAAGTGCTTACCAGATGGATGAAAGAGTCACAGTACCTTGGTTTTGCCACCATCAGGGAGGAGAAGGACTGATGAGATCATGGCTAGGTTCTGAGTGGGCTGTCAATCCAGATGTCTCTTATTTCAAAACATGGGGCCAGGTACAGTGGCTCACACCTATAATTCCAGCACTTTGGGAGGCCAAGTGGGGAGGATCACCTCGGGTCAGGAGTTTGAGACTAGCCTGGCCAACATGGCGAAACCCCGTCTCTACTAAAAATACAAAAATTAGCTGGGTGTGGTGGCATGCGCCTGTAATCCCAGCTACTTGGGAAGCTAAGGCAGGAATATCCCTTCAACCCTGGGAACGGAGGCTGCAGTGAGCCGAGATCGCCCCACTGCGCTCCAGCCTGGGCAACAGAGTAAGATGCTGTCTCAGAACACACACACATATACACACACACCCATGTGCTCTTTTACTCATCATATTGACCTGATTCAGAAACTGGACTGATTTCCCAGCCTCAGGAAGGTTAAATCCCTGGAAATGTTTACGGGTAGGAGAGACAATAGCCTGTCTTTGAGAGCCAAACTACCATCTGGCCCGCAGGGAGGAGTTGTTGGTCCTGGGGACCTGCAGAGTACTGGTTCTTTCAGAGCCCTCTAGGCTCCTCTCACAGCTTTCAGGGGTTTGGAGATGACAGATGTCTCTCTGACATTTGTGGTACAGTGGGGGTCTAATCGGCACATTCTTTAAAGAAATGCTTCATTTGGGAATGAAGAAAGAAGAGAATCATATAGAGCATTTTAAAAGAGTGATTTTAAGTCCAGGCACAGTGGCTGATGCTTGTGATCCCAGCACTTTGGGAGGTCAAGGTGGGTGGATCACCTGAGGCAGGAGTTCCAGACCAGCTTGGCCAACATGAAGAAAACTTCTACTAAAAACATGAAAAATTAGCTGAGTGTAGTGGTATACACCTGTAATCCCAGCTACTTGGGTGGCTGAGGCACATGAATCACTTGAACCCCGGAGGTGGAGGTTGCAGTAAGCTGAGATTATACCACTGCACTCCAAGCCTAGGTGACAGACTGAGACTGTCTCAAAAAAAAAAAATAAATATGACTTTAACATTGGGAGGATGATTATCAGGCATTTCAGGGGTGTCACTTGAATCTGGTCCCAGCTCCAATGCCAACCAGCTTTAGACAAGTCTGTATACCTCTCTGGGTCTTGATTTCCTCACCTGTAATGAAGCAATGATGGGGACAAATGGCGGTCACGTTGCTCTCATGTCCCTCTGGCTCTATTCTTCTATGATTTCACCCCCAGAGTCTCTGGGTATAAATAGGTCACAATTCCTCATTATTCCAGCTTTGCTGAACCTCCTCCTCCTGGGACAGTAGTAACTATGGAAAAGCATCCCTCCCTGGTATTCACGTGCCTTTCCGAGCGAGAGTCCAGTGATCTTCAGGGTTATCTCTCTCCACTTTCCTTCTCTGTCTTGGGGGAACAGCTTGAGTGCTCTTTGGAGAAACACATATTGCTAATAACAGTGACTCGTGTTTGTGCAGGGTTTTAGAGCTTGCAATGAAATTAATATTATCAGTCACACAGCTGGGATAGGGTAGAGCCTAGAGCTTAGGCCTATCTTCAAAGCCCCTGCTTTTAATAACCCCACATTATGTATGTCATCAAAAGGTCTCCTTAAGTTAAAGTTGGAATTAACTGATGTTCATGAAACAAACAAACACATTCTATTTGGATTTAATTTTAAAAGAAAAAACTGGAACCCCTTCTCATATCTAGTCGCTCAGTTCCTCATTCACCACACGTGTACTAAATGACTACTATGTATAGGCGCTATTTTGGATACTCTGGTTGCAAATTAGAATCCAACACAGTAGCTGCCTCAAAGGGCTTTGAAACCCAGAGGTAGCCAGGTATGGTTCCATCCACATTTATTGTAAAGTTATAAGTGCTAGACACACTGATGGGAAAACGTATGCAAGGTTGGAAAGAACATGGATTTTGAATCCTGGTTTTGAGTCCTGGTTTTGCCACTAACTAATTGAGAGTCTTTGGGTAAGTCACCAAATCTCTGTGACCCTATTACATAGCAAGAGTAATACCACATAGGATTACTGTTGAAGTTTAAGTGAGATAATGCACATAAAGTACCCAGGACAGTGCTCATCTCATGTGGGCAGTTAATGTCTATTAATATTATTATTAGTGACCAGCATTGTGGGAGGAAAGCATGGCTTGATTAATTCCATCCTGGCCAAAGGCTGAGGAGGTGCCATGAAGCTGGGCCCTGAAGTATGAGTAGGTCTCCCCTGGTTTGGGTGATGGGGCAAGCAAGGGTGGGGCAGGGGGCCTTTTAGGGAGAGCAAATAGTGTGAGTAAAAGCTCAGAGGCATCAAAGGGTTGGCAAGTTTGGGCAGCCATGAGTAAGTTGGTGTGGCTTGTTGGTGGGGGTGGGGTGGAGCAGAAAATGGTGGCAGATGATGTGGAAGGCAAATTGGGGTCATAGATTGAAAAGGGTTTGGGCGCCATGCTAAGGAACTTAGCCAGGGTTCTACTGTAAAGACAGACACTGAAAGTTTGGAGTGTATGTTAGGGAAATGGCAACTCAAGTGGCAGTGTTGAAGATGGGGCAAGGCTGGAGGTGAAGGCGTGGACTATCAGGCTATTGCAGAGGCCAAGGTAAGAGAAGACACAAGTCTGAGGATGAGGGTGAGAAGAGGGACTGACAGACAATTTAGGAGGTATTGGCGGATGCTTTGTTTGTGAGGAAAGGATGCTGACAAGAGGCAGACCAGAGATTTTTTTTTTTTTCGGTCTGTATATCTGGGTAAACAGGGGAGCGATTACTCAAGAATGAGAAAACCGAAAACAGTCAGATCAGAAGGGTTGGGAATCGGGTTAAGATTCAACTTTGAACACGTATTTGATGTGGTGAAGTCCAGGAGGCAGTTGGCTCTCCAAGTGTGGCGCTCAGGAGAAACATCTGGCCTGGAAGTGAGATTTGAATGCTGGCCATCCAGTGGCGATGGCTCCCACTGCGGAAGGTCCTGAGTTTCTTCTCAGGCAAAGAGATGAGAAGAGGGCTGACCAGAACTCTAGGGAACATCAAGCTCCAAGGGTCCAGCCAGAAAAAGGACATTGCACTGAGCATGTCCCTAGGGATCCCGGGGGCCGGAGCTGCAGAGCGGGGCCTATCCACGGTGCTTGCCTTTGCAGGGAAGAGGAGAGGCAGCAGCAGAGGCCCAGAATGTGGCATGTTGGAGAAGTTGTCCAACCTTGAGGGTGTGAGGCCCTTGAGTCCTCAGGTTAGTCGCCAGCAGCGCACACCCTTTTCAAAGTTTCTCCATTACCCTTGGTCTCTAACTTGAGGTTTGATATTGACCAGGTCACTTTTCCTCTCTGGGTCTCAATTTCCTCATTCTTCACTGCGGTAGTCATGAGTAGACAGATGTCCTTTAAGACACTGCATTGCCAACATCGCATGTTAACTCTCTTGGGCCCCTTGGTCCTATGTGGCTGTGATGATCTCACTGATAACCAGGTCTCTGTCCTTGAAGTGAGGCTGGAATGACGCCAGTCAAGACTGTTTTTGGGAGGTAGTCATTTCTCTATAATTTCCGGTAAAGAGTCAATAACTAGAAAGAAAGAATTTCTAGAATTAGTTTCCCTGGGCTGAATTCCTGCCTTTGCTCATGTAAAACCAACTCTCTGCTTTCCCAGTTTCCTCCCATCCTGATTTAACTTTCTGTCTTTCCTCTCAGCTTTGCCTTTGGTCATTGGTGTTCCCATCCTCATCCTTTCTTTGGCCTATAATTTAAAAGAAGAAGAAGAAGAACAACAACCGCCACCAAAAAAATAAAAAAAATAACTGGAGCTAAATTAAAAGGCTTTTTGTCAGCTGAAAAAGGGGTAGCAATACGTTCAGTTTCCATTCTGATGGAGAAGAACACAGCACAGGCCCTGAAACTGGGGAGAGGGAAGGACACCATCACTGGCTGGGCAGGGGCTACACGTATGGCAGGCACTGGAACATCCCAATAGCCTGGTATGATAGCTGTCATTATGCCCATTTTAGGTCTGGAGAAACAGTCTCAGGAGGTCAGGTGCCTTCACAAAGGTCCACAGTTAATAGGGCCAGCATTCAAACCCAGGGGATTCTCACTCCAAAGTCCATGGTGTTCAGTTTTGTTTTCCTCCATGTTGTCAAGTTCCCTCTCTGCGGAAAGGTTTTTGCCTCCAGGGCAAGTTACTCTTCCTGGCTCAGTTTCCTTATCTTTCAAATGATAATCCAAATTCTAGCCATGAGCTGTTATGTGGGTTTGAAGAGATAACAGATGTGAAAGTGGTTTGTCAACTGTAAAGCAGTAGACATGAGTTGGTCATTGCTTAATTTTATTATTCCCTGGGCAGGAAAGATCAAGTTTTAACTGTCCAGCAGCTAAGGTAATTTCGCCCATTATTAAAGGATTTTAGATACAGGGGCAGGTGATTCTTCCACGTACTCTCTGGAGTCTTCTTAGAATTTTCTCTGTGAAATCATTCAGTGCTATCTAGCTTCTGATGGGGAAGGTTTTCTAAGTAGTGGACTGCCTCTTTCTGGGAGGGTTCTTGACTAGCTAAAAGGGATTATCTGGCAACTTGGCTCTCCCTCTCCGCCTACTCAAGCAGACAGGGGGTTTTGGGTTCAGTAACCCGGGAGTCCCTATAATCCCCAGAACTGATAGTCACTTTAGGGTCTTCTGCTCCCTGCCCTGCATTTCACATGTGGACACATTCTTAAATTCCCTCTAGATCACTATTTAACAGCAGCTGGACTCTGAACTCTTGGTACACTTGGAGTCCCAGGTAGAACCTGGCTTATACTAGGAAGGTAATCAATTAATATCTCTTCCTTTATGCTGTGTATTCATTTACCTCTCTCTTTATTGTCTACTCATGTGCCCCAAACTGCACCAGTGATCAGGGATATCATAATGAGTAAAATGAAGAGAGGCGATCCGTATACTGGGAGAGAGAAGGTACACACATAATTGTAAATTGTACATACCGACTACAAACCGTAATACGGCCTGTGAAGAAAAAGCACGGCGAGCTGAGAGATCATGCGTCAGGGGGGACCTGATCTGCTTCCCCTAAGACTGGGATCTGAAGGACAGGGTGACATTTAGGGGTGCTGGTGGCAGAGGAATGATCCCAAACTGAAGGTGGGGCTTGCGCAAAGGCCCTGAACCAGCAGGGAGGTTGGTGTGTGAGAGGACCTGAAAGAAAGCCTGAGCCCAGAGCTCCGGGAGAGAGGGCCTCAGCTTGGTAAGGATCCTGGCCTTTATTCTCAAAGCAATGGGAAGCCATTGAGAGGTTTTAAGCAGGGGAGTGACAAGACCACATGTGTGTCTTAAGGTCACTCGGGCTACAGCGTGGAGAATGGATTGGAGCTGGGGTGAGCAGGGAATCAGGGAGAGTGGCTGGGATTATGAACTCAGGGAGCACTAACCCCCCACCCCCAACCCCGCCTGCTTCTCCCAACAGCTCAGCGGAGTGCTAGAGCTAGAGCCCTCTGAATCTTGGCTCCACCAGCGATGAGCTGTTTGATCTTGGGCTAGTCCCTTAGGTTTCCTGTTTTGCAAGTTTCTGCATCTGCAAAATGAGGGGAGGTCTTCTTGCTGAACAATTTTTTTTTCCCTCGACTGAATAAATTGAACACCAGTCAGAAGTCCTTTATAGCACTGGGTGGAAGAGGCTCCCAAAACCAGCGACCGTAAAGCTTATTTTGCTTGGCAGGTGTAGACTCCCACTATCTTCCATCCTCTTATTGCATAGACTAACTGGGCAGTCGGCAGATGTGTATTTGGTTTCTGGAGCTCAACTCTGACCATAGAGAAACAGCAGCTGCTGGATCTCCCAGTGCTGATGGCATCAGCTCCTTCTGCCTCCAGCATCAGGAATGAACTCTGTGAATATCTGTTCTTCACTGAACTTCTCCGAGCTTCAGTTTTCTTATCTGTAAAATGAACCTATGTACATTTATTCCTGCAGTTAATATTTGTTAAGTGCTGCCATGGGCTAGGCCCTGTGCTAGGCCTAGGGATATTAGACAAGCCTATTTCCTATCCTTGGGAATTTTAAATGTTTCATTTTAATAAAATTATGCCCGTGAAAGTGCTTTTTAAATTCTAATGCTGTTTAAACCTACAACAACTTATAAAGGAAAGGTTGAACTGAAAATCTGGAAACATTGTTTCTAGTGCCATTTCTGTTCCAAAGTAAACAAAACTGAGATAAGTCAATTGGCCTTAATGAGCCTTAGTTTCTGCAGTCAAATTAAGGGGTGAAGAACTTTAAGGACACTTCAGCTCAAATATTGTGATCCTATCATCTTTCCCTCAAAATCTGAATCTCCCTTTTAAATTGTGTATATGGTTTCTTTTAAATTTGTATATGGTTTCTTTTCTCTTACTTCAAAAGAATCAAAGTTTGCAGTCTCCTTGCTGCATCTAACACAGAAGTCCCAATTGCAAATGTCTACAATGGTCATGGTAGGTAATATAATGACTGAGGTATGCCGTAGAAAGAGGTGGAGACTGTGGCAAAACAAAGAGGATACACTCAGTTCAAAGGGGGAAGTTTCTTCCCAGCTGCAGCAAATTCTTGCTTCATACAAAAATGCAAGTTGGATCCTAACTTCTGTTTTCCTTTAAATCATCTGTCAGATTTGTCCTTTTCTCTCTTCATCTGTCCTTCAGGATTAGATGCAATCTCTTCTGTGGCCTTCCAGTCTGGGGTTTTACCTTTCTAATTTTTTTTTTTTTTTTTTTTTTTTTTTTTAACACAGTTCTAATACAGAAAGACTTCCCACACTTATCCTTTGCTCAAGAACATAGTATGACAACCTGTGGACCCCCAAATCAGTCCACATTTCTTTACCTAGTGTTTAGTGAACACTTACTATGTCAGGTTCCCCAAATAGGGACTTGTATGAATGGCCACACAAGGGTCTAGCTGTCTCTTACTTTCAATGTCCTGTGTATGTGGGGGTGGGGGTAAAGGAGGGACTAGAGCTCCTACATTTGAAATTTCTCTTCTGCACATGGTCCATTGCAGGCCTGAAGCATCGGGGGTCTTTTTAAATCTGTTCCTCAGCCTCACGCCCAGTCAGTCACCAGGTCCTCTCTAGTCTTCTGAGAAATGATCTCTGTATTTTGGCATTGATGCTCCTCAGGTATAGGCTCTTATCTGACTCTTTTTTTTTTTAAATAGGGTCTCACTCTGTTGCCTAGGCTGGAGTGCAATGGTGTGATCTTGGCTCACTGTAACCTCTGCCTCCCGGGTTCAAGCGATTCTCCCATTTGAGCCTCCCAAGTAGCTGAGATTACAGGCACGCACCACTACACCCAGCTATTTTATTACTATTATTTTTTTTATTTTTAGTAGAGACTGGGTTTTACCATGTTGGCCAGGCTGATCTCGAACTCCTGACCTCAAGTGATTCACCCGCCTCAGCCTCCCAAAGTGCTGGGATTACAGGCGTGAGCCACGGGATCCAGCCTTGACTCTTTCTTGACCATAGCAAGGCCCTCCTTAACTAATCTCCTGGCAGCCACTGTTTTCATCTCCAATCTATCCAGGACACTGGCACCAAAGTTAAATGGCAAATCACTGCATCCTTTCATTTGTGTGTCCTAGACATACAATACAGAACCTGGACTTCAGAAGTGCCCGCCACAAGATAGATTAAAGATGGGCTCGAATTCTTTGTTACTCCTCCCATTGAGAGGTGATGATTAATTTTCTTCCTCTTGAATCTGGGCTGGTCTTAGAGACCTGCTTAACTAATAGGCTGAAATGAAACCAATGTTTTGGGACTTTTGGAGGCTATGTCGCAGGAAGCCCTGCAGCTTCCCTTCAGGGCTCTTGGAACACCTTCTCTCAGGGCCATGAGCTACCACGTAGGTCCAATCAGCCTGAGTCGTCAGACTGTGGGAAAATCCAAGCTATATGGAGAAATGCCTTGAAGAGGCTCTGGCCAACATTCCTTCTGAGCTCCTAGTTGGCAGCTGGGTGCTAGAAGCCATTTTGGAAGTGGATCCCCCAGTTCTCAGCTGACACCATGAGTATAAGAGATGAACTGCCCAGCAGAGCCCTTCCCAGAGTGCTCACTCACAGAATCATGAAGAAAATAAAACGGTTTGTTAAGATTATTCATTTTGGGCTAGCATGTTATACACCAAACCAGAACAGCGCTCAAGAATATTTATTGAGTGAATAAATAATTCATTTTGCAGCAGTGCTCTAATGGTGTCCCTGCCGTATTCAAGAGCTCTCAATGGCTTTCTGTTATCTGAGAAATAAATTCCCTTAGTTGTCATTCAATATCCTCCATAATTCGGCTTCAACCTGCTTTTCAAATCTTATTGCTTGCTCTTCTCAGCATGGATCCATCCTATGCTAAAGTTTGTTTGAGCTATTTCCCAAACACACACATACTTTTCCAGCACCATGTCTTCACTGATATTAACAAATACTGCTTTCTCCATCCTCACTCCTCCTCTTCCATCCTCACTTCAGTGGGTCGACATTCAGTCTGTTCTTTGAGACTTCAGTCAAATGCCTTCTCTGGCTGTCAGCCCTCCTTTTTCCGGCCCAGGTTTATTTGATGCTTTACCTCCTCTTTGATCTCTTACCTAGTTCTTTAAAAAAATTTTTTTTTAGAGACAGGGCCTCACTCTGTTGCTCAGGCTGGAGAACAGTGAGGTCACAGCTCAGTGCAGTCTTGAACTCTGGGGCTCAAGAGACCCTCCCGCTTCAGTCTCCTGAGAAGCTAGGACTACAGGCATGTGCCACCATGCCTGGCTAGTTTATAAATTTTCTGTAGGCATGAAGTTGCCCAGGTTGATTTCGAACTCTGGCCTCAAGAAATCCTCCTGTCTCTGCCTCCGAAATGTTGACATTGCGGGTGTGAGCCACTGCACCCACCCACCAGTTCTTCATTTCTTATCTTCTGTATTGCATTGTAACTTTCTTGTGGGGGTGAGGGGGGAGGAAGTGGGAGGTGCTGGCACATAACAGGGTGTGCAATTTTTTTTTGTGTGTGGCTTACCAGGCATGAACCCCGGCAGAGCTTGACTTGAGATGTACCAGCTCACAGTGTCTTGTGCATTTCGTCTCCCAAGATCGGTGTTCGAGTCCTTAAAGGAAGGAAGATTATTTGGAAGAAGCACAAAGATTATTTGGTGGTGTCAGCTTGGATTTTGAACTGTAACCATGTCACTTACTGTGGGGATTTGGGGAAGATGCTTAAACTCTCTGAGCTTCAGTTTCCTTATTTGGACACTAGAGGCCTTAGATGAGGATGGGTGTAAAGGCCCAACACACTGCTTGGCACATCACAAACCATTAATAAACATCTGCTAAACAGGTACAACAGAAGGGTTGATCCACTTGCTGATGATCAGTTGTTACTTTGTCAACTTTAGGGAATACTCTCTCCCATCAATTAAAAAAAGAGCAAAGGAAAAAGGGAACAAAGAAAAAGAGAGGCATGATGAGGCTCACTAGAGAGGTACCACGTAGCCAATCTCAACTGTATTCATCTGTGTGATCATCAAGTGGCTGCTGAGGTCTCAGTCTTCTCATCTGTAAATTGAGCAGTGGGCATTGGCATCTAAGCTCCCCTCCAGCTCTGACATTCCAAGAGCATTAAAGAAAAAGGATGAATCACCCCCTTCAAAATACCAATATGGGCTGGGCCCTCCCCCTGTGGTCCCCATCCAGCACAGCTAAGAGCTCTTAATACACAGCCCAGCCAGCTTCTTCTTGCAGCTGCCACCAAACTTCAACCCCCTTTCCCAGGGAGTCTCAGAAGCAACACTGATAATGGACCCCTGGACTTCTCCATCTCAACAGGGAACTAGATCAGGTTCCCAGACTCGGGGCCAGAGGACCCTCCATTGAGAGGGCTGGCGTTCCCTCTCAGTTTGGTCATTGGTCCTCAGTTTGCTCTTGTGTGCAGTGTGTGTGTGTGTGTGTGTGTGTGTGTGTGTGTGTGTGTAGCATTGAAAGAGTGGAAGGAAGGAATAAAGGGAAGACTTGCAAATAGGGGGTTGATGAGTGAATTCTCGAAATCATAGTGGGAGGGATAGGTTGGTGGAAACCTTGCCATTCTCTTACAGGATTTGAAAAAGCTGACGTGCATGTATCTCTAATAGTTATAAATCTCCACTCTGGGGAGGCACGCCTCTCCCCCAGCTGCTGCATAAATTCATAGACACAGGTGTGAGAACCGCAGAAGTCACCTGGATCAATTTTCCTCCTTACAGGACATAGGCACTGGGTGACCGAAGAGGACAGTTTTCTCCACTCTATACCCAGAGCCCTCTCCTCCTTTCTGCGTTGATGCTATTATTAGTATTATCGGCATTAATAATAATGGAGAGGTAACCGGCTGTGCATTAGGCAATGCTCCAGGACCAGCACTTCTTCCTTGGCTTCTGGCACTGCCTGGGTCCTGCTGGGTCCTCTCCCGCACCCGCAGCGGCTTCGGGCCTGCTCTCTGGGTCTGTGCATCCGGTGGTCTGTCTGTCGCCGGTCACGTCTGCAGCCCGCGTCCTCCTAGCTCACACCAGCTCCCGCTCTGAAAGCCGAGAAGCTCGCAGGCTGCGGGCGGGTTTTCCAAGTGGGCAGGGGTGGGGAGGAGGAGCGCGGGCGGGCGGGCCCGCGGAGGGAGGAGGGGGCGTCGCGGAGGGGAAGACCTCGCATTGTAATCCAATGACATTGCCAACGTGGGGGTGGGGGCGCTGGCCTCGGCGCGCTCTCCGAGTTTTGGCTGCCCGCCCAGCTGGGAATAACTCTCTTCGCATAATTCGCGTGTTTACCAGGCATGAAAATTCTTGCTTTCGGTCCCCCCCGCCCCACCAAAGCCCCCTCCTCTTCCCCACTCCCCACCACCTCCGCCCCTCGCAAATGAAACTCTGTCTAAAAAAATATTGGCCCGGGGCACAGAAAGTTTTGCATAAATTCATAAGTGATGAATGGCTGATTTTAACGTTATTTGGGTATTTGTCAGAACTTAACAAATATACATGGGGACGGCAGTTCATAAACTTAAACATCTCAATATCCCCTTTCTTCTGGAAATAAATTACGTTTGTTTGCCCGGCTTGGAGTCTTAAGGTAGTCGACATTAGGAATATTTTAAAAGCCATCATCCATCGAGCATGTCTCCCAGGCGCCAGGAAGATTAAATGAAAGAATCATAAGATGGAGGTCTTTAACTTTTAATCCTTTTACAATGAAGCCTCAGATAGTCGCGGGGGCAGGGTGCCCTCTCTGGGGGGAATAATGCCGTTATTCCTC
Organism: Sapajus apella; assembly: GCF_009761245.1. Lineage (NCBI taxonomy): Eukaryota > Metazoa > Chordata > Mammalia > Primates > Cebidae > Sapajus > Sapajus apella. Next base: position 14,297,414 of record NW_022436952.1, on the reverse strand, counting down.
GGCTCTCAGTTAATGAATACCCTAACGTCTGTCCCACGGCTGACGGAGGCAGCGCCGGGGAGGGGGATCGGCTCCGGGGCCAGGCTATTGAAATGAGGAGCCATCGAGGCTGCGTCGGGAGGGAAGAAAGCGCCCGGCTGGAGGGACAGGGCGGGCGGGGCTGGGGGCATTGAGACCGCGCGGGGACCCGGCGCAGGTTTGAAATAATTAGCATAGATTCGCTGGGACTCCGGACTTGGGGGGTTAGGGGGGTGAGGGGGTGGGGTGGGAGGAACGCCGGGAGGGAGGCGCGGGGAGGTGGCAGGGAGGTGGAGAGGGAGCAAAGGAGAGCGACTTTGGAGTCCAAGATAAATAAAGGGAGCGCTGAGCAGTGTCAGGAAGCTGGCCCACGTGGAGCTGAGCGGACGGGCGCCACTGGGGACTGAGGCGGAGGGACGCAATCGAGAGTCAGGCGTAGGTCCCAAGGAATTGGTTTTTTAAGGGGTGGGGTGGGAGTGATGTTTTGCACGTCCCTTTAAGGGGTTACGTGCCTTCTGCCCTTATCTAATCCTAAAGAAAGCGCAAAGATTCCGATTCCGATTTCTCCCTCCTCCCCACCCCTCAAGTGTAGAAAGTGCCCAGAGCGCGGGTATACCTTCTTCCCAAAAGTAGATCCTAGAGGTGGTGATTTTCTCCAGGATTCGGACTCCTTCGAAACCGTGGCCCTCAGTCTTCCTTAGGTGCCCCGAGAGAGGGGAGGCCGGTGTCAAATCTCCCCGATATCCCCAGCACCTCCGGCCGAGGGCCTGGGATTTCGGGGCTCGGACCTGCAAGATCCCAGAGGCAGTGAGCCTTGTTGATTCCAAGGGATTGTCTCAGCTCCCACCTCCGTAGCTTCCGGGCATGCAAAGGGTTAACACGGGCTGGATATTGAGGTGGGGGGTACGAGGCGGGAGGGGTGGCGGGATCTGGGTGGGCGCGCTCTGATCTACCCCCCTCCCCATTCCTCGGGGGTCAAGTTTCAGCGGCACTCCGCCCCCAGGGTAGGTGTGAAAGACACGTGTCCCCATTGTGAAGGGCCTGTCAGGCAGGACAAAGCGGCCGCCCACCCTCCCCCCGCCCCTCGGCCCAGCCTGGGGTCAGCACCAGGGGGCCGGCTGGGTGTCGAGGTCACTACAGGCCCGAGCTTTGGTGACACAGGGGGAAAAGCTAGGAGACTGGGCGGAGGCCACGTGATGTTTAAGTGAGGGGTTAGAGAATATCGCCCCCCGCCCGCCCTCAAAAAACATCAGTCACCTCCGTCATACCACAGGAGGGGAGTCCGAGGGGACGAGCCCCTTCCCTAACGGGATACGAGGCAGAGCAGCATCCACTACACCCCCTCCCACGCCCTCCCACCCCCCATCAATCACCAACACAGAAAATCAGTGTGGAACGTAGTCGGTTTTAGTGGTTTTCTTTAATCCTGTTCTGCACTTCTTTCTCATTTACTACACGGGATATTATAAAGAATAAATAGCAGATACTCTTAATTTACAATGATTAGTCATTCCATTTGTTCTCTATATTTACAATAACTGTAAAATAACATTGAACTCTATAGCTTCTTCGAGGTCCATGGAAAACCAAAACACTTTCCGAAGAATGGAAAATAGCTTTTGAAAAGTCCTCTACAAAAGTTCCCCCGTCTCTTTGTACTTTAAGAAAAAAATAACTTTTCCCCCCTGCTTCGCCATGCGAAGGGCACTGGAATATAAATAGCAGGTTAACATTATTAGCAACAACCAGAATAAGTCTCTCTTTTCTCTGTTCTTTTTTTTCTTTTGCTTACTTTTTTTTTTTTTTAAATACAGTAGAAGCCGGTAACTTTTAACGTATAATACTGACCTTTTAATAAGTAAATTAAAACTGGGACCGTATATACACACACATATACATTCCTACACAGTTAAACAGTGCATTACATGAACCAGAAAGCTAGGTCTCTGTAGCCAAAAAAAAAAAAAAAAAAAAAAAAAAAAAGTTCATTAAAAACCCTCGCTAGAGGGTGGTGGAACTGGTTGGAGGCGGTGCAGGGGGCGTCGGTGGGGATCCATCAAGTGTCCGGATGCGGGCAGGGGGCCCCTGAGTTCTAGCAGGAGCACTTGCACTCGGAAATGATGGGGTACTGGATGGGAATCCAGCCGCAGCGCTGGCCCCCGCGCCGCTGACAGCGCCACCGCAGCACCGTGAGGTGCACGGACTTGGACGGCTTGCACACCATGCCCTCGGGCACGGAGCACGAGCGCTTACTGAAGCAGCTGCCCACCTTCACGTAGCGCGGCCAAAAGCGGTTGCCCAGGTCGTTCCACGCGTACAGCACGGGGCAGAAGGTCTGCGACCACAGCCACATCTGTAACTTCCTCCGCAGCTTCTTGCTCAGGCGCTGCTTCTTGCCCTGGGCCAAGCCCTCGGAGAACTCCAGCCCTTTGATCTCGCTCGGCATGGCCCCCGACGGCCGCTGCCGCAGCAGCTGGTCCAGCTCCGCCAGGTCCTCCGCGCCCCCAGCCGCACCCCCGCCCCCGCCGGGCCGGTCCTCGGGGGGCGAGGTGGCCATGAAGCCCGGGTCGTAGTGGCCCCCGAGCAGCGAGCGCAGCAGCGTCTCGTTCAGATCCTTCTCCTTGGGGTCAAAGATAGGGTCTGGGTGTTCGATGAGGTCCACCAGGGGCAGGTTGTCGCTGGGCGCCGGGCGGATGTGGAGATAGTGCTGGCCGCCGGCCGGTGTCGCCCGCAGCCCCAGGACCACCACCAGGGCGTAGAGGGTGACCCCCAGGCTGGGGCAGCGCTCCATGCCTCCGGCGCGCGCCCGGGGCTGCTGATTCGTCCCGCGTCCCCGGAGGAGAGCACGCTGAGCCCGCGGCGCCGCCGCGCTCCCCAGTCTCTCCGGAGGCGGCTCACCCGAGGCTGGGGAGGCGCAGGGCCGGCAGCATGAGCCGCCGGGAGAGCCCTTCGCGCAGCGCCGGCTCCCACCGGGGCGGAAGAAAGGCACACAAGTTGGCCGCAACTCCTCTCCCGGGTCTACTGGGGAAGGCGGCCGCGGCGGGGCATCCGAAATTACTCCAGGGCGACCGCGGGGCGCGGGGGACGCCGGCTCCTCGCTGCCTTCCCGGGCCCGCGGCGGCGCAGGGCGCGTGGACGAGCCGCTCTCCCCTCCTCCTCCTCTCGCTGCTCCTCGTTCCGCCGCTCTGTGCAGCGCCGCTGGCCGAGCGGGTCCTAGGGGCACTTCCCTCCGCCTGCTCCGGGCTCCGCGGCCGGCTCTGCCCGGCGGACTCCAGCGGCGGCGGCGGCGGCGTCCGCGCACGTTGGCACCGGTTTGTCTGTCTCGCAGGATCCAAGCCTTTAAATTTCCTGCACTTTCAGCTCCATCACCATGGAAACCACTGACTCTCTCGGCGTTGCCCCCTCCCCCTTCTTCCCCCCAAACAACAACCCCACCCCCCACTTCTCCACCCCCGAGGAGCTGGAGCGGCACAGGCTCCGGGGGAAGCCGCCCGTACTCGCCGCGGAGGCGGCGGCGGCGGCTTCGGCAGCGCCCAGGGCTGTGCCCCGCCGGACCCAGATGCCCCGGGAAGCCGACAGTCCGGCTGCCCGCCGGAGCTCACAGGCGGCGGCGGCGGCGGCGGCGGCGGCAGCGGCGGTGGCGGCGGCGGTGGCGCTTGGCAGGTCTCCGCGCAATTTTCTCTCTCCCCCACCACCCACCCCCCTTCTCCTCCTGCAAAATGCACCGCCCCCCTCCTTTCTCCTGGAGCAATGCAACTGGGGCTCTAGGCGCCCCGCCAGGGCCAGTCCTGGGGAAAGCTCGCGGCAGCGCTGGAGCGGGGCTGGAGGGTGCAGAGCCGGTGTTGGGGGGGGGCGGTGCTCGAGGTGGGGCTGGAGGGCTTCTCACTAGCTGGGTGCTTTGCACTGGGAGGGGAGCAGCGGGGAAGTGCTGGGGGTTCCTTCCTTGGTGCAGTTCGGAGCAAGAAATTTCTCCATGTGCATGGAGCGTTTTTCCCGGTCGCGTCTCGCCTTCCTCTCTCCCGGGCTCTTGATCTAAGTCCCCTCCCCCCAACACACACACACACACACACACACACACACACACACACACAGACACTCACACACACAGCCCCTACCCCACTCCCCCCCCACTACCCCACTCCCCTTTGCACTGGGGAGTCCCAGATCCGCAGCGTTGCGCAGCGTGATGTCATTCCTAGGTAGCACTCCTGCCTGTCTGGCCCTCGGGCCCACGAGGGGGGTCCGCTCCTCACCATCCTCCTCCTCCTTGGCCGGGTCCTGCACCCTGAGTGGCCTAGCCTCCGGGGCACGTCTGGCTCGCCTGCTGCTCCCCTCGCCTGGCCGGCTCCGCGCGGCCGCCGCTCGGCTCCCTGGGGGCGGCCCGCCCTCTGCTGGCCCGCTGCGAACCCTGCACCTGGCGCTGGCGGGGGCGGCGGCCGTGCGAGGTGGGTCGGCTGCTGCTCGCTCTGCCCGGTTCAGCTTCTGCTTCTGTGTCCGTGTCACTTTGTGTCTGCGTCTGCTGACGGGGCCGTTTTGGGTCTGGCTATTTTCCCGAAGCCCTCCAGGCCCCCAGTGTAAACAGACTTCCTGAGATTCCTCCTCAAACCCCTCAAATTTCACAAGAATGCATGCTGCACCTTCTGCCTCCAGTAAATCGGTCTCAGTGGGTGCGAGTGGGGACCGGAAACTTGAAAGATAAACTGACAGCAGAGGTGCCTGAGTCTGGGCTGGGGTCCAGCCTGATATAACTTGGACAAGTCATTTTCCTTACTTTTCGCATTAGTGTCGTAACTGTTAATACATTTCTCTTCCAGCCCTACCTTTCTGTGATTTCAAATAAACCTACATGATGCTTTCTCTTTCAGAAGCAGTTTCCCTTTGATGGGAGATGGGCACTGAAGTGACACCTCCTGTTAATTTCCCTTGGACGAGGAACTCTATCTAAGCTTTAAAATGCAAACTCAAGTTTTCTTTGTGGTGAATGTGATTGGGATCTGGAAAAAGCTGGAGAAGAGACACTTGGAGTGAATGACTCAAGTATTCGCCAGTCTTCCACGGAGTGGGAGTTAAGAGGTCCCATTGTGACAGTCTAAATCACTCAACTTTCTTTCCCCAAAGATCTGGTTTTTCCTTTCAACCTGCCCCACCCCAACTCCCAAAGTTTATCATCTGTCTAAGGAAGAAAACACTTTGTTGCATACTACGGTCTTTCTGCAAAACCTCTATTAAAAGGGGTGGGCAGTTTCAGCTGAAAGCGTTTCCTTCCATTTTAAAGTCTAGACAACGAATTAGACTATCAATGGACTGCTCAAAAGGAGGTCTTGCTTTGATGGATACTGGAGATAAAAACAGCTCATTGGTTATTTGAATGGGGTTGACTTTGAAATAATGTGTGATTAGAACCTGGTACAGGCCAGGCACAGTGGCTCACGCCTGTAACTTCCCAGCACTTTGGGAAGCTGAGGTAGGCAGATCACTTGAGGTCAGGAGTTCGAGACCAGCCTGGCCAACATAGTGAAACCCTGTCTCTACTAAAAATACAAAAAAAAAATTAGCTGGGTGTGGTAGCAGGCACCTGTAATTTCAGCTACTTGGGAGGCTGAATCATGGGAATCACTTGAACCCGGGAGGTAAAGGTTGCAGTGAGTTGAAATTGCATCACTGTACTCCAGTCTGGGCTGGGCGACAGAGTGAGACTCTGTCCCCACTTCTCTCCAACCCCCCCAAAAGAACCTGGCACATAGAGAGCTCCTAAGCATCTCTTTCTTTTTGATGCACCTTATGGGGATTCAGCACCAGTTTGTTTTCTTAGGAAGATTACATGTTCCAGAGCAATTTTGTCACTGCTGTGAATTAAGAAAAGTGTTCAGGGGATTTGAAGGGCTAAACTCTAGCTCAACCCTCCTGAGATGGTAGGTTCCAATTCATGACATTATATTGTGCTGGTTTCTGTTCTATCAATCTCCGTCTCCTCTCCTTCAAATGATCTATTTTTGTTTGAAGACCAACCCAGATCCTTTATTTAGGCTGAGTAGATTTAACTGAACAGTGAAAAAGGTCCCTCAGGAACCAGAAACAAACCATGCTTGAGAACAGATGGGGTGACCTGTTTATGGAGTGTCTACTGGGTGAAGACCATTGGGAAAAATACGAAGAAGAAGGATTTCACAGTCAGTCTCCATCCTGCAAGACTTCTGCAGTACAGTTAGGGGAGATACGAGAAGCACAAGAAGAAAATATTAAAAGGGCGTCGGAAAAATTTATAATTTATAATTTATAATTTATGGGAACATAACTGTGTGGACCAGTGTTTCGTAACCTTTTCTTTTTAAAATCCATGTCTCCTTTTGATAAATATAACAATATCATGCTCGTGTTTGAATGTTGTGTAAAGTTTTAAAATACATTATTATAACCAAAAGGAAGTCCAAGCAATTGTAATATTAGCTATACTGTTTTCAAACCATATGTACCCCTCTTCACTGTGAAGTTCTGAAATGCCACATTTGGGAAGCTTGCAACCCCTGACTCTGCGCCACGTTGGAGTAGCCTATGTGCTTAGGTACTGAGTAAACCTAGGAATGTTGGTATCAGAGACTAAGCAGTACTAAGACCTTAATGGGGCTGGGTGTGGTGGCTCACGCTTGTAATCCCAGCACTTTGGGAAGCTGAGGTGGGTGAATCACGAGGTCAGAAGTTCGAGACCAGCCTGGCCAACATGGTGAAACCCTGCCTCTACTAAAAATACAAAAATTTAGCTGGGTGTGGTGGCGGGTGCCTGTAATCCTAGCTACTGGGGAGGCTGAGGCAGGAGGATTGCTTGAACCCGGGAGGTGGAGGTTGCATTGAGCTGAGATCGCACCACTACACTCCCTCCTGGGCGACAGTGCGGGACTCTGTCACAAACAAACAAACACTTTAATGGTAAAGCTAAGTTTTAGCTGAGCTTGATGAGGAAGGATGTATTTGTCTGAGTTTGGAGAGGAGATTTGAGATGTAGGATATAAATCTGCATAAAGAAGGGAACCACATTTGTATGAGGGACAGCCAGAAAACCTGGGGATATGGGAGGTGGAGGAAGAAATGTCCCAGACAGGGAAGCTCCACGACTTTTGGATCAGGTGGATTTAAGTTGGAATTCCGGTCATGCCCCTCACTGGCTGTGTTACCTTTTTAACACAGTCATTTTAATTACTCTGTTTCCATTTTCTTATCTGTAAGGATGGGATGATATCTCTCAGAATCATGCCATATAAAAGAGGTAAAGAATGCCTAGCCTAGCATGGTGCCTGGGGCAGAGCCTATATTGGGCAATGGTCTTTCAACACCGGCTACTTCTTCAGAGAACTCTACTGCCCTCAGTGGACCAGTCATCTCAGGTTTGAGCAGAAGAGCGTTGAAGCATGCGGATGCTGTTGAAATAAACTCCAACACCTTTGGGCCTGCTTTCTGTCCACGCCATCTGTGCAACTGGGGCGCTGCCAGACTTCAGGAGTTTGAGGGAGGGACTGGAGTTTCTTGGGAGACTCCGTAGCCAACCCATTTTGATGCTTCTGTGGTTCTGTTGAAGAGGGAGCTTGACAAACGGGACAAAGAGGGCTGTATTTCTTCCAAAGGAAGCTGTGCGTGGAAGATGGGCCAGTGGATGTACGGCTATCAGCTTGACTCTCGCTGTGGGCGGTGTTTGGACTTTCGTGAGGATTGGTTGGGACTTAGGCCTCAAGAGGCTGCACAGGATGAGTCTAATGAACAACATGAATGGAGGCCCATCCCTGGGTAGCCCCATCTCGGGTTTCTGTCCCTGCAAAATTCTCTAGGCAAGGCAAACACAAGCACTCCTTTAAACAGTCGCTGGGGCAACTCCAGGTCAAAGGCAAGATGAGCCTGAGGGTGCTTTTGTGTATCTTCTCTTACTTCTATCACGATTCTAAGAACAGTTTCACAGTCTTCTTGCTTCTTTGGCCCTGGAAACAGAGCTAAGGCAGCTATAAGTGATGCCTAAAGGGCATGGGGCTTGAGGTCAGAAAACTTGCAAGCTACCAGCTGTGTGACCTTGGGCGAGACACTCTACCTTTCAAGGACCACGGGACATCGTAATAGAGAAGGCATGAGAACTCCTGTCTTTTTTTTTTTTTTTTTTTTTGAGATGGAGTCTAGCACTGTTGCCCGGGCTGGAATTTAGTGGCGCAACCTGGGCTTACTGCAACCTCCACCTCCTGGGTTCAAACAATTCTCTGGCCGAGTAGCTGAGATTACAGGCGCCCACTACCATGCCCAGCTAATTTTTGCATTTTTTTTTTTTTTTAGTAGAGATGGGGTTTCACTATGTTGGCCAGACTGGTCTTAAACTCCTGACTTCGTGATCCACCTGCCTCGGCCTCCCAAAGTGCTGGAATTATAGGCGTGAGCCACTGCGCCAGGCCGAGAACTGCCATCGTTTACATCTTGTGTCATCCCAGGCATGTAAAAATCTCTGCCTTCTGTTTCTGACCTTCTCTTGGGTCCCATAAATGTAGAATCGGATGGGCTTTCTCTTAGTGAGACCCCAAAATGGCATTCTTGGGCTTGACCTAACTTAGCAAAGTGAGAACAAGTCAGCTGTGAGGCTTGCCACATATCTCTCCTGACTGCCGGAAGGAGGTGACGGTAGAGGTGGCTCTGAGGTCAGAGAGTGGCGAACTCCAGGTAGCCTCCTGGGTGCTGGGGAGCCCTGGCCAGTTCAGAACTCACTGAGGGTGGAAGGAACCCAATTCAGTTTCATGGGGCATTATAGCTGTGTGTGTGTGTTCCATTGGTGATTAGATTCTAGTGAGAAGAGTGGAATTGAAACTGAAATGGGCATGCTATAGGCAAAAGAGGGAAAATAGCAGAGAAAGAGGAGGGAGAGAGTGGGAAATAGCTCTAAAATGTGGCCTGGGGTGGGAACATGGGTGAATAAATGTGAAATGCATTTCTCAAAATAGAGACAAAGTTTAAGACCAAAGGAGGAAAGGAGCTTCAGCTAGCTTGTTCCAGCCCCGACAGCCCCTTCCTTTCCTCAGTCTGGCTCCTGCTCCGCTTGTAGCCCCCTCCCCATCTGGCTCCACACTGGGGAAGGGGAGACGTCTCTGGAGCCCGGTGGCTCATTCATCTCCTGATAAACTGTTTATCTGAGTTTTAACGAGGGCGCCTCTCTCCAGCCCTGGAGACAGAAGCCTCGGCATGTTTAGCCTGCCCTGATGTGGGGGGCCTTAGGGTGGGTGGGGGCGACGCCAGCAGGCATATCTTCTCCCCTTTCCTGCCCTCAGCTCTCCTGGGCTTCACGTTGCGTTTCCTTGACTGAAGTCTGGGTCTAGGATGGACCCAACATTTTCCTATGGAAAAGAAATCTTTGTACAGTTTCTCTCTCCAGCCACTGCTTTACACACACACACACACACACACACACCTATGCAGACACACACATTCTCTTTTACCATTTGTGATCCAATATTTCAAAAGGGAAATGAATGGCATACTATAGATACAGCATTGCTAGTGTGGGACAAGAACCTCCAAAATGTTGGAGGGGAACGCTATGATGTGGAAAGATAACTGTCATCAAATACAAACTCAAACTAAATGCTGTAGGTCTTGCTTCCGACTCCCCACAGGCACACACTTTTCAGATACAGATGCAGTTATTGAAGAGCCCCGATACATATGTCGTTAAACACACAAGTGCATATGCACACACATGCATATACACACATACCACATACAGTCATGCACTGCTCCCCAACAACACACCACACATACCACACACACACCACTCACACATATACACACACATACACCCACACACCACACTACACATACATCACACACACACACCACACAAAACCCCCACACACCATACACTACGCACACACATCACATACCACACACACACACACATCCCACCACACACCACACACACCACACCACACATACATCACATACACACACCACACACCACACATGCACGCCACACACACACACACCACACACACACCACACACACACCACATACACACACCACACCACACACACAT
>NW_022436952.1:14241402-14287244 GCF_009761245.1 Sapajus apella | reverse complement strand
CACACACACCACACCACACTCACACACACACCACACACAAACACCACACATACGCACCACACCACACACCACACCACACACACCACACACACACACGCACCACACCACACACCACACCACACACACCACACACCACACACACATACCACACCACACACCACACACACCACACACACACCATACCACACACCACACACACACACCCCACACCACAAACCACACACACATACACACACACTACACCACACATACCATACACCATATACACCCCACACCACACACCACACACACACACCACACCACACACCCCACACACCCCACACTACACACCACACACACACATACACACACCACACCACACACTCATACGCACACACACACACACACACCACACAAACCGCATGTATCACACACCCATACTTCTGCCCCTTTTGTTCCCATCTGTGCTTAAAGGTTTCTGGAGGCAGTCCCCTTTAGCAACCTGCCATGGGAAATACACACTGCCTCCTCCTGCCAAAATCACACAAACACCCATCTCAATGTCCACTCACATTTCCCCACATCCTCTCATCCCACTGCCTCAGATAGATGTGTAGTGAGATAATAAGTTCTAGTCTCCCTTATCCTGTCAAAGACTCAAGATAACAAGGAGACAGAAGCTCAATGGAGTGAAAAATAAGGTGAAAAATGACCCCATTTCAGGTGGGTGGGATGAGTCACAGCTTCCAGCTACCGAATCCACCTACCACAACAGGTTCACATCTCTGACATTTTCACTAGCCCCTAGTCTGTCTCTTCACCATCCAAGTCTTGGTGCAGCCTTGGATATGACTTGCTGTGACCACCTACTGTCATCCATCAGTCTTGTATTCATTTATCTCATCACCATGCATGTACCCCAATTACAGACACACTGTTCAACAAGAGATAAGATGGAGTCTCATCTCTTGAGGAGCTCACAGACGATCAGGGAGAAAAAATAAACTAAAGATTACAATTCAGGATGTCAGCTGCCATGATGAGCCATAGAAATGCTGGGCTGGGGGATCTGAAAAGCTCTCTAGAAGATTTGATGTTCAAGTTGATTAAAAAATTTTTTTTTTTTTTGAGATGGAATCTCTGTTGCCCAGAGTGCTGTGGCATGATCTTGGCTCACTGCAACCTCCACCTCTCTAGTTCAAGTGATTCTCCTCCCTCAGTCTCCCAAATAGCTGGGATTATAGGTGCATACCACCACCTATAATTTTTGTATTTTCAGTACAGACGGGGTTTCATCATGTTGGCCAGGCTGGTCTTGAACCTGACCTCAGGTAATCACTCTGCCTTGGCCTCCCAAAGTGATGGGATTACAGGCATGAGCCACCATGCCTGGTCTTTTTTTTTTTTTTTTTTTTTGTGACAGGGTCTCATTCTGTCATCCAGGCTAGAGTGCAGTGGCATGATCTCAGCTCACTGTAGTCTCTGACTCCTGGGCTCAAGTGATTCTCCTGCCTCAGCCTCCTGAGTAGCTGGGATTACAGGTATGTGCTACCACCTCTGGCTAATTTTTGTATTTTTAGTAGAGATGGGGTTTCATCATGTTGGCAAGGCTGGTCTCAAACTCCTAACCTCAAGTGATACTCTTGCCTTGACCTCCCAAAGTGCTGGGATTACAGGCGTGAGCAACCACACCTGGCTTGATGTTCCAAGATGAAAGGCCTGAAAAATCAAGAGGTGGTTACAGATCAAACGGGCGAGGAGGGGCCACCAGCTGGATGACATTTGGGGTAGTGGGGAAGAGGTGAGACGTAATCCAAATTCTAGGGGTGGGTTGGCAGTACCCAGAGTTAGAGATTGAGGAATAGAGGCTGGAAGACCAGAGGCTGTACATGATGAGCTACTGAAGCATCTTAAGCTGTTTTAAATGGGATTTGTATTTAGACTTGAGCTTAGAAATATTTGAAACAAACCTTAGAAACCATCTAAATATGGCGATTATAGGTCTTAAATATTTTAAGTAGTCCCTATTAAGAAGTTAAAATGAAAATTAATTCTGTATTACGTCAAGGTTGAAATCTAGGTTGCTCAACTCTAGAGCGGTTGATCTTAATCTCTACGCAGGATTATTTTATGTATGAGGAAGTATGTTAAAAAATGTTTGCAAGTCATTAATTGTAATAATTATCCTGAAAGAATGGGGTGATTACCCTTAAAGTGTGGGGTGAGGAAGAGGGAGAAGCTCACTTTTTACTTTATGTAAATCTGATTTAAAGAAAGATAACAATCAGCATTTTTGTATGTAAGGAAAAAATCAGTAAAAGATTAAAACCAGTGAATTTAGAAGAAAGAACTTGCCTCAAAGTAACTGTTAGCCATTAGTAAAACTGAAAATGGTGTTTAAAGCTCTAAATGTTAAAAAGATTTTTGAAGCCAGCAGCAGGCTGCAGGGTAGGCATGATTCTTATTCTTAGGTGATCTTCATTTTGTGTTGAGTTAAATGGTGCAATGCTCACCCATGATGATAAAATAAAGAAGTCCATTTGTGGAGCTTTTGTATGCACGTGTGTGTGTGTGTGTGTGTGTGTGTGCATGCGTGCATGTGCACACTCACGTGTAAATAAGTATGTGACAGACACTTTTGTGACACTTTGATTTCCTGTCTCTGGCATCTACAAAGAAATCAGATTGCTTTTCAAATAAAGTGATACCCATGTCAAAACCCACCGCTTGGCTGGGAAATAAAACTAAAATGAACCAAAAACCACCCTCGTGCCTGATGAAAAAAACCCTGTAGTCTGGAATGCCTTTGGTGTGGAGGCTGATGATTGGAAGTCAGTCACCTAAGTTGAGGGTTTGAAGGATGAGGTCCCTAAATAGGTACCAAAGGAACTTACCTTTTGCTTATATGGGGAGATAGAGACAACTACCTCCCCATTTGATAGAGAAACTGAGTGCCAGAGAAGCAAGGGCACGTCCTGATGCTGTGCTCTTGACCCAAGGACTGTCAGTGAAAGCAGAGAGAGGCTTCTTAGCTCAGAGCGTGAGCCCAAAGCGGGCTTCTTAATGCATCTTCTGTCTTGCTCTGAATCCATGTTTGACTCCAGAGGTCATCGATACCAGCAGGCCAGGGAGGTTTACTTGAGGGCAGTGACTTTTGGCAACCTGGTTGAGTAGAGGAGAGGGCTCGTTTCATCTTCCTCCCACTCCCCCCACCCCATCCTCATCCCCAGCTCCCATAATGGAGCATGACTGTAGTAAAACAAGGCTTTTGATCAAGCTTCTTCACATCACTCTTAAGACAAACAATGTCTCTGAAACCCCCAACTGTTTTTTATTTTTCTTATAGCTAAGGTTTCAGCTTAGTGTCTTTACTCAGCTTCATTTAAAAATGCCCTCAATTAAGAAAAAAATTTTGCTTTTTTATTTTAATTCACAAAACCTACCTACAGAAAATGAAGGGAAGTCTTCAAAGTTACATGAACAACTGCCTTAAAGTTCTAAAAGGGGTTCTTATTTTTCCTCTAGCCCATTAGGTAACCGCAAACATTTTCCAATCTGTTCTTTGGCATAATAGGTTAAGATCATAAGTAAATTTATTAATTAAAACACGAAAATAAATCAAGCAGTGGCTAGTCCTTCACCAGCATGGTTAGTAGGTATGCTTATGTTTCAACACAGGATTTTTTTTGAGATGTGATTCATTATTCATTGGTGTTTTGGAAAAAAATTAGTTTCATTTATATGAATACCAACAATTTTGTTGTATACAACAACGTATACCAAAACCCAACAGCAATAACAAAATCCCAGGTTACTTGATAACAGTTTTGTTGGTATACATATAATTTTAAAGAAAAAAAATTTTTTTTTGCTCATGATGGGGAGAATAGGTAAGGTTAGAGCTGAGACCCAGGCTTGGCTTCCCTGCAAAATGAATTCAGTACATTCCGATTTCAGACAAATGTCTCTTTCCTCACACAAAGGCTTAACCATGTTAACTAGTTAATGTAAAGCTTGATTAAACTCGCAAAGATAATCCCTAAAATGCTGGGAGAAGGGCCCTTGAAGTGCCTGGAGGTGGCAGGGAGGAGGCGGGCCAGTAATGAGGCCAGGTCGTGATTCCAATCTCATTTTCCCTTCTCATTGTTTCAAAAATGAATTACCGCAGTGGTTCAGCAGAATACTTTGAGAAAAATGCAAAGCTGCCTCCCTCGCCTCCTCAGGGATTTCAGTCACCTCGGCTAAGGCTTTAAATATAATAAGAGGCATCGTAATGATCATGCCACGGGGGTAAGAAAATCCTGGCAGGTCACATTTTATAGAACTCTGCTTTTCTTTCAGACCCTAGCCCAGAAGGAGAGGCAGCTACATTTTAGACTAAATGTTTATGGTTTAAGCTTCTTCAACAGCATGAACGTTTACTTCTGAGCTAGTCCTATTGTTCCGTCTGTGATTTAAATATGCTTCTTCTAAATATTTTGACAGCAAAGCAAGTCTCGGGGGTACTTGCATTTTTTCTAGGGACTTCAGGGCCTCAATTGGTTGCAGGGGTTTGGTGAGATCTCTCACTTGTCGTTTGTAGCAGCTACTCTTCATCTCACAGGTATGGGATCCTTGAAGGGGTCTTTATCTATCACCAAAGTTCCCCTAATGTCACCACTGAGAAGTAAGGCTTACAGGTAGTCCTGGCCCACTCAAGACAGACAGCTTCCTGTTGAAGTTCAGTGAAGTGGCCCTTCATTTCTCCCAAAGTCTTAGTATTCCTGAAGGAGAAACAGGTGAAAATACTCTGCTATATAGGACGGGAATTATAATGATACAAAACCTCTAAGGATTCTTCTGGTTACTCTCAAGATAAAGTTATGACATTTGATGCCATTTCCAACCTGACCACAATCTACCTTTCTCCTATTACCTTGTTCTATTCTTTGCTGTTTGCTGTGTATTTAGCTTGGAGGTCTCTACATAGAGCGTGTGCTTCCTCACTGTTACACGCCCTGTGTGCTTATTCTCTCCCTTTTGCAAAACCACTTGCCATCCTCTAGATCCTGCTTAAACATTGCTTCCTCCGTTCTTGATTCTGTCTGGGCAGATAAATTGCTCCCTCCGTTCAGATCCTATACCAGCCCGTTCCTTCCTCTAGCTCACCCATCAGTGACTGAATTCAGGCTGATGGCTGTCTTGACTGCTGGACAACAAGCTCTTTATGGTAGTTCAACTCCATATTCCCAGTGCCTAGCCTTGCGTTTACTATACAGTAGGCACCTAGTAAATGAATGGACGCTTGAACTTGTTTGATTACTTCTGGTTACCATATTGGACCCTGGTAGTAGGTAGATGGAAGTGATGGTGGTCAAACAATGCCCATTTCTTAATTAATAGCTTATGATGTTTGATCTTCTCTTATAAATCGCTTCCTTCTCTTGGCCGAGTCTGTCTATTTAAATGAAAACATTTAATCATATTCCTTATAGGCGTCTGTAAAATAAAAAACTAGTTTGACCCAAATAGGTGCTTCATGATCTAACTGCTATACACCAATGTCTTGCCCATGCTGAACTAGAGACAGCCTGGTTATTGTACCAACACCATCAGCAGCCTGAATCCTCACAAATTAGTGGCTCTGTATCTTGAAGTCAGCTGATTTTGGCAGCAGTAGCAGTTCAGGACAGGGGGTGAGGGATGGTTGGCTCTATCCCAGGAAGCTGCAGCTTGGGCTGTTGTTGGGGTGGGGTGGGGAGTAATTGAATGATTCCAGCTCATTCTGGAGAGGCAGCAGCTGCTGTGACATGTCAGGCTAACCTCAGCCCATGTCCTTGGAAAGGAAGATGGTGCAGGCTCCCACTCCCATCCTTAGGACCCCAGGACCTAGTTCTTGCTGGAACTATTTTTCTTCCCTTCCACCCCACTGCTCCCAGTCCCTGCTGTCTTCTTGGAGACGTAGACTCAGAAGCCATTTCCAAAAGGGCAGAGGAGCACTAATCTCTCTGAAGACAGCTCTCCTAGGTGTCCAATTCCTCTTTGTGTAGCCAAAGAGCCTTGCTCACCATCTGGCATGGTCAGCACTCACCGGGGGTAGCTGGATCAATGGCTGGGTTCACTGTCAGTACCGACTGGGTGCAATTCCCTAAACATCTTTTAGGTCCTCTAAACTGTCATTCCCCAGTCACAACTGCCCAGATAACCAGGTCAAAGGTGTACCTTTGGGTATTGTTTTCCCAGCCTGAATGACGCAGGCCAATGCAAGAGCTTCTTAGGGACAGCTCCATGTTATTCGGGTTCTGTCCACCTGGCACAAAGGGCAATGCTTTGAAGAAGAAATGGATTAAGATATTAGATTACGGTTTCCGTAGCCAGGCTCAGGGCCTGTGCTGAATGTTCTCTCCCAAGTAGGGTGACTTGGCAGAGTGGGTCAGGCCTCCCGCCTTCCTTTCCTCACTCTCCACTGCCTTCTGGGTGGGAAGTGGAAGGGGAGACACACAGTCTCCATTATTTACATCAACATTTTTTTAAAAGGCAAACAGGCCTGCATTTTTTTGTCTTATACTTTTGCACATGTTCTGACCTACCTCGGGGCAGTATGAAGATGGAGGCAAAAATAGTCAGTGGATCATGACTGAGAGATGGCTGTGGAGAGGCACCAACTCAGCAAGAACATTTTCTATTCTATTCTATTCTATTCTATTCTATTCTATTCTAATTTCTTTCTTTATTTTGAGACAAGGTCTTGCTGTCTTAGCCAGGCTGGAGTACAGTGCATGCTCATGGCTCACTGCAGCCTCAACTTCCCAGGATCAAGTGATCCTCCCATTTCAGCTTCCTGAGTAGCTGGGATTACAGGTGGCACCACCATGCCAGGCTAATTTTTGAATTTTTTTGTAGAGACGGGATTTTGCCATGTTTCCGAGGTTGGCCTTGAACTCCTGTACTCAAGTGATCTGCCTGCTCTGGCCTCTCCAAGTGCTGGAACTACAGGCATGAGCCATTGCACCTGGCCCAAGAAAATTAATGTTAACCTCGTTCCTCTCTTCCACCTCCTCCTTACCAATTACTGAACTCTTACTATATGCTGATATAGTGCATTATATTTGTTATCTCATTCAGTCCTGCAGACATCTCAGTTTATAATCAAGGACGCTAAAGCTCAGAGAGGTCAAGTGACCTGACCAAGGTCACACAGGTAGGAAGTAACACAGCTGAGATTTAACTCTCTGCCTAACTCCAAAGACTCTGATCTATTCCATGTGCCCTTTTGTGGTTTCATCTGGAATTCTGCTTTTGGTATTCTTTGTACAACTTATCAATGTGGAATTTAGTGGTGGGGGTGGGGAAGGACACAAAAGTGGAATCCAAAGAGACCCACAAAATAGTAGTATAAATTATTAATGAATGCAAATAGGCTTGGTAAAGTTAAACATGAACTGCAATCACACACACCAACTTGGGACAGTGCTTGCCTCTGGGGAGAGGGCCAGAATGTAAAGTACTGGGTGGATACTTGTGTGTACCTATACCATATTATTTCTTTCAAAAAGTAAAGAGATCAAGGCAAACATAAAATAAATAAAAATCTTTCGTGTTCAAAAACTACAATGTGATAGCACTCATATCCACTAGAATAGCTGGTATCAAGAAAAAAGGAAGGAAAATAACAAGTTTGATGAGGATGTGGAGAAATGCAAACCCTGGCGTGCTGCTGTTGGGAATGTAAAATAACGCAGCCTCTGTGGAAAACAGTGTGGCACTCCCGCACAAAATTAAAAATGGAAATAGCGTAGAAACCATTAATTCCACTGCTGGGTATATCCTGCAAAGAACCAAAAACAGAGGCTCAGATATTTATACATTCTTTTTTCATAGCAACATTATTCATAATCGCTAAAAGGTGGAAGTAGCCCATGTGTTCACTGGTGAATAGATGACTAAAATGTGGTATATCCACACAATCGGGTATTATTCAGCCTTAACAAGAAAAGAAATTCTGATGGTCTCAACATGTGTAAATCTTGAAACAAGCATAAGTCACAAAAGGACAAATACTGTATAATCCTCTTATATGAGGTACCTAGAGTAGTCTGATTCATAGAGATGGAAATTAGAATGATGATTGCCAACAGTTGGGAGGAGGGAAAATGGGGAGTTACTGTGTAGTGGGTAGGTAGTTTTAGTTTGTGTATTAGTCTGTTCTCACACTGCTAATAAAGACATATCTGAGACTGGGTAATTTATAAAGGAAAGAGATTTAATGGACTCACAGTTACACATGGCTGGGGAGGCCTCACAGTCATGGCTGAAGGCAAATGAGGAGCAAAGTCAAGTCTTCCATGGCAGCAGGCAAGAGAGCTTGTGCAGGGGAACTTCCGTTTATAAAACCATCAGATCTCGTGAGACTTTTTCACGAGCAGAAGAACAACATGGGAAAGACTCACTGCCACAACTCGGTTACTTCCCACCAGGTCCCTAGCATGACACATGGGAATTATGGGAGCCACACTCAAGATGAGATTTGGGTGGGGACGCAGTCACACCGTATCAGTTGGGATAATGAGAAAGTTCTGGTAACGGATGATGGTCATGATGGCATAACAGTGCGAATGTACTTGATGCCACTCAACTGTACACTGACAAATGGTTAAAATGGTGAATTTTACTTTATGCATATTTTACCACAACACAAAAATAAATTTTTTGGTGGTGTCCATTGAGGGAGGAGCAGAACAACTTTATAAAGAGTTCTCCCTCGTAGGCCATCTTTCTATGGCTTGTTCCCCACCAGGAGTCCCGAAGTGAAGTGAGAGACTCCCTTCCCTTGGGACTCTTAACAGGCAGCTTTCTTGCCTTTGGTAGGCCAGTAGCTGTGTGCAAAACGCATTTTTCCATTCTTTCTTTTGTCGCTTAGCCAAGCCCTGGATGCTTTCGGGCTCAGAGGAAGTTCATCTGAAAATAAAAGCGGTCCTTCAAGGGTCCATTTGGACTGAAAGACTCCCTTCCTGGTAGCCTCTGAGGCTGAAGCATGACTCCAGCCAGCCCCCTGGGTATAGTAACAGCCCTGTCAGCCAAGGCAAAGCTGCCGAACCTCAGAATCCCAAATTAGCACCTGGCCCTTCAATAGGGCAACTTTGGTTTAAAGTTTAAGTGAAACCTTGACAGTCCTACTGACTTGAGGGGAGGCCGTGGCCGGCTCTCATAGGATGCTCTTTCTTCAGAGGAATGTGAAGGTGTGTACAGTGTGGTGTCTGCAAACAGTCAGTGCCTACAACTGCAATTAGGGCCTTTCAATGGAGGTGTTAGCCACATTCAAAGTCTGACCGGTCTCACCCATGAAATTCATAATGGGATAAAAGTTCCATTCCAGGACTGACAACTTCAAATGGAATTTGGTGTAATCTTTTATTTATTTACAGGGTTGTGGGAGTGGGGGATGGGGGTTATGAAAATCCCACCTCACCCTGCACTCCACCCCCCAAGCTTCCAAGGATAAAATGAGGGTTGGGATTACATTTCGAGGGAAGCAAGGCTATATTTAAATAGGCTTTGGAAAGTGTGGCTCCATGTCTGAGGCAGCCCTGGGTGACAGCTTCATCCAGCCTGGCCGGGGACATTCCGAAGAATCGTACTGAGACCTTGTGCTAATTGGTTCCAATTTCTCCCGTACCAGGGCCAGCCTGAATGCTTGATAATTTCAGAGGGAAGCAACACACTGGATTTACTCCAGGAGCTCAAGGAGTCTATGCTTTGCCTCCGTCTCTGGTTTTCACTGATGACGATGGCTGTTTAATTAATTCTTCAATGCCCCTTCTTTTTAAGCTAAGCTTACCCAATTCATTATTCCGTTAGCTGCCTCTTGGTAGATCTTTCAGTAACTTAAGTTCCTCGTATTTACGCAAAAGCAGCGGCTTTTTGCGGTATTAAGCGAGCTGGGAGAGCCAGGGGGTGGGAGTGGGTGGCGGATTTATTTGTAATTACAGTAGGGTTCTTGCTCCCATCCCACCGTTCTGCCCATTCACAGGCTCCGGCCAGAGCTGGCGCCAAGATCTCCAAGTTGCCCTGTGTTTATGTCATTGAGACGAGGACAATATTTCAGTGTGGAGCCAAGCCACAGGGATCCACTCTATAAAACCCTCACTAAAAATAGACGTTCCAACCCCTGCCCAGCCCCCCTCCCCGCCTCCACGACTCCCCCATGCCTGTCCCCAGCACTAGCAGCACCCAGCTTCAATTCTCAGGGAGACAAGCGTGCCAAATCGGTCGAATCTGGAGGCCCGGCGAGCTCTTTTCTTCCTGAGGAGTTTTAACCCAGAATAAAAGGCGTCAATTAGCAGCCTTTAGAGCTGACAGGGCAATTAAAGTTAAATTGCAAGACGGAGCGAGAGCTGGAAGAAGGAGGAAGGAAAGGAAAGGGGAGAGAGAGGGAGAAAGAGAGGGAGAGATTTCAAACGTATTTTCGGTGACAGCTGCATTTTTGAGGAGGGAGAGCCTCTCAAACTACAACTGGCTGTTTGGATATATTTTCACTTGTGAAGTGATATTTTCAGGGAACACGGATACTCCCAGTTTATTGCACTTTTCATGTTAGGTCTGAGCTGCTTGGAAAAATTAAAACAAACACAAAGCAAAAGGATCTTGTCTTTACAAAGGCTCCCAACTGGCTGGGTCCCAACACACCCGTTGCTTTGCAGGGTGAGTTAGATGCAACATGAAATGGTGAGGGTAGATGTGTGGGTGGGTGAGGGTGGTTGGGACAGTCAGCCCTAAACTGGGTTTTGGGGCGCCCAGAGCTTAGAGCTGATGACTTGGTCATAATGCTCCTGCACACCCCTGGGCTTTCAGCTCCGTTTCCTAGTCTGGGACACCAAGTCAGATTATAAAACTATTGTGAAACAAAACCTTTTTTGGTCTACTTCTAGGTGACTTTCCTTCACTGATGACGATGGCTGTTTAATTAATTCTTGAATGCCCCTTCTTTTAACCTAAGCTTACCCAAGTCATTATTCCTAATGGAATAATGCTAATGCTGCCTCTTGGTAGATCTTTCAGTAACTTAATTTCCTCGCATTTACGCAAAAGCAGCAGCTTTTTGTGGTATTAAGCGAGCTGGGAGAGCCAGGGGTTGGGAGTGGGACCTGGGAGGGCTTTGGTTTGGGACGTGGGAGGGCCTGCAACTTTTTAAGTGCTGATCGGAATTCATAACAAGAGCAGTATTAATTTGTGATTCAGTCTTGCAGCATGCCAGTTCAAGGCAATGGAGCCCATGGTGCTGTGCACAGGGCCGCACGCAAGAGAGAAATGTAACATAATCAGAGTGGGGTCAGCCTGGAGAAGCTAGAGCTTTGCTCACTTCCACAGCCTCCTACCCCACCCCCACTCCCAGCCCCCAACCCATGGAGGAAACAGGAACTACACTTCTAAAGACGATGTTCCCAAAGTCACCCTTGCTTTGTTGGACCTCAAGTTTCAGTCTCCCTTCCTACGTTTATAGTCCTTTTTTCAGGATCCTCCTTCACTGTTTAGGGAAACTACCACTTCTGCCCATGCATTGAATGCAAGGTGGGGCCTATTATTAGACCTATTTGACGTAAGAGGAAGCAGAGGCTGAGAAAAATCCAATAACTTGCTCAATGTCACCTAGCTAGTAAGAGGTGGTGCTGGGATTGGAACTAAGTCTAAATCTAAAGGCTGGCACAGTGGGATTTGTAATCCCAGCAATTTGGGAGGTTGAAGTGGGAGGATTGCTTGAGCCCAGGAGTTTGAGATCAGCTTGGCCAATGTGGAGAGACCCCGTCCCTACCAAAGAAAAAAAAAAGAAAAAAAGAAAAAAAAAATTAGCTGGGTGTCATGGCACAGGTATGTAGTCTCAGCTACTGGGGAGGCTGAAGCGGGAGGATCTATTGAGCCCAGGAGGTCAAGGCTGCAAGTGAGCCATGACAGTGCCACTGCACTCCAGCCTACACAATAGAGGGAGACCCTATCTCAAAAACGAAAAATAAAATAGGCCGTAATCCTAATCTTCCGAAAAACCTTTTATTTATTTATTTATTTTTGAGAGAGAGTCTTGCTCTGTCACCCAGGCTGGAGTGTAATGGCGCAATCTCAGCTCAAATGCAACCTTTGCCTACCAGATTCAAGCAATTCTCTTGCCTCAGCCTCCCGAGTAGCTGGGACTACAGGTAGCCACCACTATGCCCCACTAATGCTTTTTGTATTTTTAATGGGGACAGGGTTTCACCATTCTGGTCAAGCTGGTCTTGAACTCCTGACCTCAGGTGATCCGCTTACTTCAGCCTCCCAAAGTGCTGGAATTACAGGCATGAGCCACTGTGCCTGGCCTGTTACTTGTTTATTTATTTTTATTTTCAAGAAAAACTTCAATGTCAGATTAGGAGAAAGAAAGAAAACTGCATATGTGTAACTCATCAGCTTAAAGAAAATAAAGAAGTATAACATAAAGAAACCAAAATCAAATGCAATAATCTTAATTTCAATGTGTTTCTTTTATGCCATTCTTATTACTAAACATAACTATTATATAAATGAATAATAACAAACTTGTGGTAAGTACTAATCGCTTAAAAAAGTTTGAGAGATATAGGGTTCACAATTTTAAGAAGTTTATAACCTAGCAAAAGTAATCACCATAATTAAAGCTAGCACCTACTGAATATTTACTATGTAATAAATATTCAATCCACATTAATTCAAGATTAATTACATTCTTATTAATTTTCATAATAATTCTACAGAGTAGGAACTGTTATTATTCCCATTTTACTGACCAGGAAACAGAATTACAGAGTTTTAGTAACTTACCTAGTATCATAGAGGTCTATCTCACCTCTGAGGCTATACCCTTACTCATAGACAATAAAAGGAAATTAGTCAATATAGGATAATATATATCTTGATTATCTCAATACCAACAGAAATTCATGACATTAGTGCAATGACAAACAGAGAAAAAGCTTGGTAGGAAACCCTTTTTAATATAGAATTAATGCTCACTTGGATGAGGCTAAGCTTTGAAGCCCTTGGTAAAGTGGGACTTGCTGGTCTTAGGAGACTGGTGATACTTTAAAGACAAGAGTCAACACGCCTGGAATCAGCACTTGTGAGCTGAAAGGACCTGAGAGTGATGTTTAGTGGAGGGTCTCTCCAACTGGGGTCTAGGGCTCCTGGATTTTGGAGAACCTGCTCTCAGGAGTATAATGAGATTAAATATTTGGGACATATCTGGCTCAAGCCCTGCCATTTTGACAGCTCAGGAAGGTGAGAGGCTAAAGGTCACACAATTAGTTATGGCAGGTGAAGTCTTAGCCAGGACTCTTATCTTTGTCCAGGACGATTTCTGCTAACTAGCATTTTCTGACGCTGGATTTACACTCACACAGCTTGATGGAAACCCCTTAAGGGCAGGGACTGATTCTAGGGGCTTTAATAGATATTTGGAGAGTGAATGTGTAAAAACAGTTTAGGAGTAGTTACAGGTACATAAACACTTGATATGCTAATTACAGACCAGTGTTACTTGTACTCAGGGGTATTGATATTTGGCCACAGTTCAGTCTCCTAATCTCAACTGCTTAAATCAAGTAAAATCACCTTTCTCTGTATACCCCGAGTACTTCTCAATTCATTCCACATTCAATAATATTTTATAGTACCTAATATAGGCCAGGCACTGTTCCAGGTTATAAACAAAATAGACTAATTCCCCACTTCCCTCCCCACCTTCTTTGCAAGATATTGACAGCCATATATACATGTACTTTTAATGAGGTGGAGTCTTGCTATGCTGCACAGGTTGGTCTTGAACTCCTGAGCTCAAAGCTATCCTTCTGCCTCAGCCCTCCAAGTAACTGGGATTACCAGTGTGCACCACTGAGCCTGGCTGACATGCCATATTGCTATTAAATGGGATTTGGTTTGGTTAGAGTTTGATAGAGAGAAGTCCAGTTTAATTTTTCTACTTGGAGGCGATGACTCATCTAATATATTTTGTGGGTTTGCTTTTTCATAATTTCTTCTATTATGCCTAAATAGATGTTTCTTCCCTTTAAAATTTTTTAAAATTACAAAGTACTACATTAAAAAAGTAAAACAGCCGGGCGCGGTGGCTCAAGCCTGTAATCCCAGCACTTTGGGAGGCTGAGGTGGGTAGATCACGAGGTCAAGAGATCGAGACCAACCTGGTCAACACGGTGAAACCCCGTCTCTACTAAAAATACAAAACATTAGCTGGGCATGGTAGCGCGTGCCTGTAATCTCAGCTACTCAGGAGGCTGAGGCAGGAGAATTGCCTGAACCCAGGAGGCGGAGGTTGCGGTGAGCCGAGATCGCGCCATTGCACTCCAGCCTGGGTAACAAGAGCGAAACTCCGTCTCAAAAAAAAAAAAAAAAGTAAAACAATGCAGGAATATAAGAGTAAACATATGAATGTCTCCCTCATTCCTCCCTTAAGTAGCCAGTGTTAATGGTGTGGTGGTGTATGTTCTTCTCCCATGGTACATATATACAATAGTCATGCAAAACATAATATCTACTCATATATGAAGTGGACAGTCATCCCTAGAGGGTACAGGGCTGGGGTGATTCAGTCAGTGGGGTTGGCCAGGATAATTATGCTTCATATGGTTCTGCACTTGTAGGCATTTTTTATAGGCCTCTTAGGACATCATTAAGAACAGAACTTTCAAAATTAAATTTTAATGATATTCAGAAAAGAGTAGTCAAAGGTAGCACCTTACAGCTCCCTCTCCTTGCCCCACCTTCCCTGAATGCCTAGGCCCAGAACAGCCTGAACTCTGTTTGAGGCCCCAGGGGTGGGTCCCAACTTGAATTTTTCATCTTGTTTTAAACAACAACGTTTGATCCTATTATCAACGCTATTTTATTTTCAACTTGCTTTATTTTTTAACACATTTAGCAACATGGATATATGTCCATAGGATTACAAACAGAGTAGCACATTTTTTGTGACGGTTGCGTGCTCTTCCGTAGTGTGGAGGGATCATGATTATTTATTTATTTATTGAAATGAAAGGTCTCATGTATTTATTACTGAACCCGGTCAACCAATGCGTTCATAACAGATTCATCAGAGAAAAATATATTCCCAATAAAATGTGTCCAGCTGTCCAGATACTGACATTTTCAGCTTAATAAGGTAAGATGGTCATGACCTTGACCCAGCATAAATATGTGTGCCATTAATGTGACCCAGCATAAATATGTGTGCCATCTCATGTGCAATTCCTTATAGACCCAGCTTGGGTCTTCTCCAGTGTCTCCTTTTGGAGTTGTACCTGATTTTATTACCAGTTTTCACCAAATCCACCGGGGAATGAGACGATTCTGCTTTTGTTTCTTGGCCAGGAAACATTTAGTCCCGAAAGTCTTGTGAGAAGATGTGGTGAAAAGCAGGGTCAAGCATATACCATGATGGCGGATAAGGGAGCATGATTTTTTAAAAAACAGTTTTCCTAATAAGAAGCATTTGGCTTTCTACAATTTTTTCTTTTTCTTTCTTTTTTTTTTATTGTTAGATAGGGCTGCTGTGGAACAGCTTGGACAGATGTCTTCTGCTCACTCGTGAATATTTCTTTAGGATAGAGTCTTAGAAGCGAATTATTGGATCTAAGGGTTTGTGCATTTGTAATTTTGATACTGCCAATTTCCCTTTAAGAAGTTGCAATTTGTATGCCAGTCAGAATGCCCTTTACCTGTCCATACTATAGTGGGCATTTTTTTGCTATTCATTATGCTAATTCCAGTCGACCAGTGGGATATGATCAGTGACAGGTCCTCAAGTGAGTAAGGGAGATGAACCAAGAATGTCCTGAGAATTTACCTTTGTTAAATTTCCCTTAAACAACCCTTCCCAACAGAAGTGGAGCTGAGATCAGTAATAAACAAAATAAACAAATAAGACTTCAGAGACATATGGGTATTTGTCAAGTTCTGAAGCAAATGGATTGCACCATCTGAGCTGGTACAAGAAGATCTATCTTCCTTGCTGATCTTAATCCTGCTGAGTTCTACCTGGATTCTGTCCTTGGAGCTCTAGGAAGCCCATGGGGGCTGGAAGGATATGGGTTTCTTCAGTTCATAGTTCTCAAAATAGTGAGGGCCAATCCCTAAGCAAGGCTATCTTTTTGAACACGGCACATGGTGACTTTTCACCCATAAGGAGACACTTCAAAAAAGGTGTCTTTGGCCTTTGACAGGTAGCCTACTTTAGGAGAAAGGGCACTAGAATGAGAAGGAGGTATTGAAAGACTGGCTACCACCTGGTCTTTGCCATTTACTAGCTTAGCACCTGGTGCTGTAGCACCTGTATTCACTGCCAAGAATTCCAAGAACCCCAGGTCCCTAACCCATTGGACATGATTATGTCATATACTCTTCACACTTCACAGGGCTGCTATGAAGAGAGCATGCCTCGGTGTCCCAATGCAGTATGGGAAAGTTTTATAAGAGGTATGCCGTTTTGAAAACTGCAGATTTGATGGATCATTGGTAGGAGGACGACTGCTTTGATACAGATACAGAGAGCACCTTGGATAGTATTTAAGTCTATGCATAGATATTAACAGACTCTGATATCTGAGTGCTTTGGGAAAAGAGGTCTTGGATTGAATTTCTAAACCATGTTTCTTTGGGCTTCAGATAAGTTTTTGAGAAGTTTGAGGAGTATCAAGGAGCTCCTGGGGTTGCTTTTACAATACTGTGAGACATTTGGGGAGAGGATGACAGAAGGGTGTGTAATTGCCCAAGACGGTGAGGTTAACTTTTAGCTATTGGGCTTGGCACATGGTAGGAGTTAAGAAATAATGGAGTGAATGCATGAATAATGCTCATGCTGAAAACCCCAAAGGTGTGAATATCCTCTTTGACCTTGAGTTGGAGATCACATGCCAGCCCTGACATTTTGCTCACTGCTTTAATGACATGATGCTATGTTATAGCATAGCTATGTTATTAATAGCTATGTTACTACCTGGCATTGTGCTTGACTCATGGGAGGTGCTCAGTTAGTGTTTTAATTCTGCTCCCTCTGCCTTCCGTGGACCTTCTCTCTTCATTGCACAGTTTGAATAGATTCCCCATTCCCTTCCCCATGTTTTTTGGCATATGGGATGATTATGTATCATTACTGCAGCCAGATACAATTGTATTCCAGTTTCAACTTTGCCATGTGCTGTGTTTTATGATGGTGAACAAAGTACTTAACCTAGCTTTGCCTCAATTTCCCCATCTGTAGAATAGAGATAATAATAAATGGCTCAGGATTCTTGTGACGTTTACATAAAATGAGGTGCAGGTTGCTACTCCCATGTTTACAACCCAACACAATGAGGCATTTGAGATGGTTATACTTTACATAATTTGAGTTATGATGACCACAACAACTAACATTTTGGTGGGTAATTGCTTCCAATCCCCTGTAACCACTTTAATTCCGTTCTTATAAGATGTCATGAAATTATGTCTCAGAGAGGTGAGGTAGCTTCTCCAATGTCTCACCACTAGATATGATGGAGCTATATTTCTGCACCAGGCTGAATCCCTAAGGCTAATTAAATGGCACGTTCCTGACTTGGCTCCTATTCCAGTTACAGAGACCCATGGGTATTTGTCAAGTTCTGAAGCAAAGGGATTGCATCATCTGAGCTGGTACAAGAAGACCTATCCTTCTTGCTGGCCTTAATCCTGCTGAGTTGTACCTGCATTCTGTCCTTGGAGCTCTAGGAAGCCCCAGGGGGTTGGAAGGGTATGGGTCCCTTCAGTTCACAGTCCTCAAAATAGTGAGGGCTGATCCCGGAGCAAGCCCATTTTTTTAAGTCTGTGGTGGGAGGTGATCTCACGGGGAAGGAGGTCCCCAGGGAAGAGTGAGGTTAAAGAAAGCCAGACTGGGAATGACCTCCGAACACTGGCCTCTCCCTCCTGACCTCCATCCATCACTGCTTCCCTCTCCCAGCATCTCCAGTCTCCTGGGGGACGGCTGTCTCCTCCTTTCTTTTCTCTTTAGCATCGGGGAGGATGACTCAAACACTGCCTAAGGGCACCAAAGGCATCCACAAATTGGTCCCAATCCCAGCTAATGAGGAAGGCAAGAGAGGAGACAGGCAGGCTGGGTCCTGTGGCTTTGGGCTGTGAGAGGAG
Source organism: Sapajus apella (assembly GCF_009761245.1). NCBI lineage: Eukaryota > Metazoa > Chordata > Mammalia > Primates > Cebidae > Sapajus > Sapajus apella. The sequence goes on along the minus strand of NW_022436952.1, from coordinate 14,269,106 downwards.
GGGAGATGGGGGCAGCCAGCTAGGCCCTCCTCTGACCCCACACAGCCCCGAGGCCTGAGGCTCGAGGCCCCATACCCTGGGCATGTGGATCAGGCTTCTCTGAAATGCCTTCTGTTCCAAACCAGTAAATAAACAGATCTGTCTCCAACCTTCCTCCCTCCTTTCCAAAGTCACACTTACCCACATAAAATCAAGTGGCTCTGGTGGTATAGAGGAGAAGTTAAAAGCACATCTTTCATTCAGAGCCCAAAAGATCTTAGTTTCCATTCCAGCTTGTGGGTCCCAGCATAAGCCACTTGACCTCTCTAAGCTTCAGTCTTCTCATCTATGAAATGGACCCAGTATTCTCTGTTTTGGAGAGCTACGAAGTAGAGGTTAGTTCAGACATGTGAATTGCCTGGAACCCAATCCTTCAGGAAGTGGTGTCTTTTATTATTTTAAACAACCTCCTCCCCCTACACCAGCCCTATCCCCCATCACACACATTTAGAGCAGGCAACTACAGCACTGACACAAATCCCAAGACCCATTTTTCAAAACATTGCCTTTCTTTTAAAATTGATCCTAATATGACTTCTTGTAGTGCTGGGACCCTACCCTCCTAGGCCAAACTGCAACATCAGCATCACGGATTAAATGCTCTTAGTGTCAAATTGGGGCAGCCCACTCCCTCGAGTGACATGGGTGTGGGGGTGGGGGAGGAGAAATACTAGCCAAATAATACAGCCAAGGTTGTTCTGAGGTCTTCCATGCTAACTCTTTCCTTTCCCCATCACTAAGTAATCTCTTCTAATTTAAGGTGGTCTCCTCGGTGGATAAACTCAGCTGACTTCCTTTTTTTTTTTTCACGCCTGGCTTGAAGTAGGAAATTATATTGGTAAGTCTCACTACGGTGGATGTTATTAATGTGCTTAATGGGCACTCAAGGCAGTTTAAAGATCTTAGCCTTTGCACTGTGCTTTATCCCACCCTGGGGGTAAATAATGGAGATGCTAACACAGTCTGTAAAGGGGAAAGAGCAGAGGTGGGCTGCCTGCTTCACAGGGCCAGGATGCTTTGATGGCCTGTCTGCCGGCAGGTGATGAAATCAGCTTTCTCGTTTTTATATCCCTTTCAAAAGGCCAATTCTCCCAACACAATGCACATTTCCAAGTGGTTTTTAATTTGGCATGAAAATGTCTTCTTTATCCTGGACTAGAGGCAGCAGAGTTAATGGGAAACACACATCTGGGCAGCTGTGCTCTCCCAAGTGAGGAGGTGAGCACTGGGGGCACGAGTATGGTGAAGGATTAAAGACAATGGCACGCAGCCCCCATCAACCTACAGGTTTTAATCCATCACACCGGAATTGTAAGATTTCATTGCTATCTGTGGCTTCTAGGAGTGGCCATAGGTTCCTTCCTTTTCCTTCATGGAGATGAGGTATGGGGTGGTGGGAGGGTCAGTGAATCTTTGGGTGGTCTTTAGTTCTTGATCCCAGGCAATGGGGGGCATTCTCCTTGAGTTCTCTACTAAGGGAGTCCAAACTGTTTCCTAGATGGCCCCTCTTTTGCTGTAGACATTTCCTGTGCCTGACATGGAGAATGGACATGATTGCCAAGATGGGGGCATTTGGCAAGAAAATAATGGGGTAGGCTCTGAACACATCCATGTCAGGCTTTCAGGATTCCCCATAGTCTGTTTTCATTCCCTTCTCTGATGATATTCTTGGTGTATGAATTCAAATTTTGTATGCATTTGTATCCAAGACAAGGAGGCAATGGCCCTGGTAGACACTTTATGTTGATAGTGAACTTGTCTATGAAATGCTTGAATTCTCTGCATAAGCTTATTCTATCATTATGTTGTTGGTCTCAAGTTTCAGGCATACTTTTGCCATATTTCAGTTTGTATATATATATTTTAAAACTATTCCTTAAGGCTGACATGTGCAGCCTGAGAAGCCTTGGGGTATATGAATTCCTTGAGATTGTTTGTAAAAAATACGTGTGCTCATGGCTTTCATCAGATTCTTAAAGGAATCTCAAAAGCTAAAATCAGGATATCATACATCCCCGTTTGCTTGAGAGAGTCCAGTTTATGCCAATTGTCCTGGTGTAATTGTTAATAGCAACTCTTCACTCATAAAAGTGTCTTGGTGTGGATGATAAATTACAGTTGATCCTCATTATTTGCCGATTTCCTATTTGTGAATTTCCCATTGCTAAAATTTATTTTATAATTTCAAAGTCAACACCCATGGTGCCTTCGTGGCCACGCACTGACCTATGTGGAGTGGCAAACCATTGAGTTATCTGATGTGCATGTTTCAGCTGAGGTCGAACTAGGTGACACTTTATGTTCTTGTTTCAGCTCACATATTGTAAACCAGAGTCCCTTTCATGGTCTATCCATTACCATGCTTTTTGCGTTGTTTTTTGTTGTTGACTTTGCTGTTTGAAATGGCCTTCAGGCATAGTGCTGAAGTGCTGTGTAGTGTTTCTAAGCATAGGAAGGTGTGATGTGCCTTGCGAAGAAAACAAATGTGTTAGATAAACTTCGTTCAGGCATGAATTGTAGTGTTTTTGGCCATGAGTTCAGTGTTAATGAGTCAATAATATGTTAAACAAGGTGTCTGTATTGGTCAACATTCTTCCAGGAAAAAGAACCAATAGGATAGATAGATGGGTAGATAGATAGATAGATGGTTAGATGGATGGATAGATAGATAGATAGATAGATAGATAGATAGATAGATAGATAGATAGAGATTTGATATAGGAATTGACTCATGTAGTTACAAAAGCCAAGAAATCCCGTGATCTGCTGTCTGCAAACTAGAGACGTAGGAAGCCAGTGCTGTAATTCAGTCTGAGACTGAAGGCCTGTGAATTTCAGGGGTTGATGGTGTAAGTTTGAGTCTGTCTGAAAGAGAACCAGGAGTGCTGATGACCAAGCGCAAGAGAGAATGGATGTCAGTTCAAGCAGAGAGAGCAAATTCACCATTTTCAACCTTTTTGTTCTATTCAGGCCCTCAATGAATTCAGTGATTCCTTTTCACAGTGGTGAGGGAGGTCTTCTTTACTTAGTCTGCCAATTTAAATGTCAAACTCGATTGTGGTGATCATTTCACAAAGTATAAATATATCAAAACATCTGTCTGTCTATCTATCATCTATCTATTTATACTTTTTGTCAATTATACTTCAATAAACCTGGAAAAGATTATACACAAACAAACAAACCAGTGCTAATCTCTTCTGGAAGTACCCTCACAGACACATCTAGATATAACATTTTTACCAGGTATCTGGACATCCCTTAGCCCAGCCAAGTTGACACATAAAGTTAATCATCAAAAGTATACCCCTCTTCAATGTGGCACCAATATGCATCTCCTTAAACCATACTTAATCTCTAAATAAAAACAGTAACAAGGTCACAATTCCAAAATGATGCAACTGTCCTGGGTTCAGCTGAAAATGCACTTATCCCTTCTCCAGAATAGGAGGTAAAGTCTTTGAGTGATGTTTATGCTTCTCTTGATACCCTGTAATTTAAATACTATGGTATAAAATTAACAACACTTAAATACTGATATAAAGTCAATATATCTTATATTACATGATAAGGAAATAAGAGAGGAAATTATTCAAAGATATGGGCTTAAAATATGTATATAAGCATGCGAATGTATTCATAACAAAATAAGGTAGAAATACTCGAGGTAATTACAGTTCTTGTTTCTGTAACTGGTCACATGACTATAGCTGGAATTTGTAACTACCTTCTTCACTACCCATTCTGTATTTCCTTTGCGTTCAGCCATTACCTCAGCTGGTCCTAGTTTTTTACCTAGCAAAGTGGTCCAAATCTTTATTCCTAAGGGGTCTGGGTCATTAGTAGTCCTACTTGGATTGGGTTTTCATTTTTTATTGATTTTCTCACAGGACATGGTAATACCAAGAGATACCCTGAAGGAGTTCCTGTATTCCCTACTCTTTCTTACTTCCCTTATGGAATAATAGTCCAATTTCTCTGTGGTAGCTCTAGCCAATCACCCTAGCCAACACTATAACTACTTTCTTTGTCTGTTGACTCAGAGGTATGAGGAGCCCAAAGTGGCTAGGTGACAGTTTCAACTTCAAGTTCAATGGAATCACTGTTGTGTCTCTTGGTGAAAGCATTCCTGTCTCTGGAACTAAGACCTCTCAGCCAGCAAGGCATAAAAGGTGAGGGAATGGGAAGCAAAAATTTTGCTAGGTGGTCACTAAGGGTAATAGTGGTGCTACTCCCATTTTCACACCTTGATTCTTGGACTCAGGAATCCTGGCTATCAAATAACAGCACCAACAGCACCATATATCAGACTCTGATTCAAAGTATGGACAGCTTTCTGAAGAACCTTGTTCCATCCCTGCAAACTACTACTACTACCTGGTTGGCACTGTAACTGAGTCTTCAAAATGTCACTCCATTGTTCAGCCAAGCCAACTGCTTCAGGACGGTGGCAAAGATGATAAGACCAGTGAATTCCACGAGCCTAGGCCCGTTGCCACTCTTCTTTTGCTGTGAAGTAAATCATTTGATCAGAAGCCATGCTGTATGGAATACTATGACAGTATATAAGGCATTCAGTAAATCCATGAATGGTAGTTTTGGCAGAAGCATTCCATGCAGAGAAGACAAAGTCATAACCAAAGTAAGTGTTTATCCCAGTAAGGATGAAACATTGCCTCTTCCGTGATGGAAGCAGTCCAGTGTAATCAACCTGACGCTGGATAGCTCGCTGATCACTCCAGGAAATAGTGCCATATCTTGGGGTTCCATGTTAACCTCTGTTTCTGCCAGACTGGACAATCAGTGGTGGCTATAGGTGGGTCAGCCTCGACGAGTGGAAGTCTATGTTGCTGAGCCCATGCATAACCTCCATCTCTATCACCATGGCCATTTTGGTCATAAGCCCGTAAGGCAATGACAGAGGTGGCTGGTATCACAGAATGGGCCATCCTATCTACTTGATTATTTAAATCCTCCTTTGCTAAGTTCATCTTTTGGTGTGCATTCATGTGGGATACAAAAATCTTCATGTTTTCGCTCATTTGGAGAGGTCTATCTACATACCCCTTCTCTAAATTGTTTTTTTATCATGTTTCTTCCAAGTCCCTGACCACACAACCAAACCATTGGCTATAGTCCATGAATTAGTATATAATTGCATGTAAGGCCATTTCTCCTTCCAAGTAACATGCCCAACCAGGTGCACTGGCAGAATTTCCCTTTGCCACAGTCCTTCAGGTGTGTCCCAAAGATGGACTGTAGTACTGCAGCTTCCACTTTTGGGTGGTGTTTGCATATTGCAGGGAACCAGCTGTAAAGCAGGCCCAAGTCTTTTCTTCCTCAGTCAACTGACTGTAGGGAACTCCTCATAAGGCTGTAGGGGCAGCCTGGTAGAGAGGCGGGAGTGTAGCAGGAGTGGGGATCACGGGCATTTGGGCAATTCCTTCATGTAAATTACTTGTGACTTCAAGGCCTACTCAGGCCTGATCATATATGTATTACCTCCATTTGATGGTGGAGTATTTCAGTGTATGCTCAACTTTATGGTTTCGTGGATCAGCTAACATGCAGCTAATGACAGGTAACTCAGGTTATATGGTAACTTTGTGGCCCATGGTCAAGCACTCAGTTTCTACTAAGGCTCGGTAGCAGGTCAGGAACTACTGCTTAAAAGGTGAGTAGTTATCTGTGGATAATGGCAGAGATTTCCTCCAAAATCCTAGAAGCCTGCACTTCAATTCACCGATGAGGGCTTGCTAAAGGCTTCAAACAGCATTCATATCTGCCACTGACACTAAGCACCATTGGATCTGGGGGATCATACAGCCCCAAGTGTCGGAGCGGCTTGCCCAGGAGCCTGGACCTGTTGCAGAGCCTTCTCTTGGTCTGAGTTCCACTCAAAATTAGAAGCTTTTCAGGTCACTTGTAAATGGGCCAGAGTAATACACTCAAATGAGGAATATATTGCCACCAACATTCAAAGAGGCCCACTAGACATATTGTCTCTTGGTTGTAGGAGGGGCCAAATACACCACCTTATCCTTCACTTTAGAAGGGCTATCTTGACATGCCCTATACAACTGGACCCCTAGAAGTTTCACTGAGGTGGAAGGCCCTGAAGTTTTTTTGAATTCATTTCTCAAACTCTGCTGCAAAAATGTCTAACTAATAGAGTAGTTGCTACTTCTTGCTCACTAGGTCCAATCAACATAATGTCATCAATATAATGGATCAGTGTGATACCTTGTGGAAGGGAAAGGTGATCAAGATCCCTGAGAACTAAATTATGTCATAGGGCTGCAGAGTTGATACACCCCTGAGATAGAACAGTGAAGGTGTACTGCTGGCCTTGCCAGCTGTAAGGAAACTGCTTTTGGTGGTCCTAATAGACAGGGATAGAGAGAAAGGCATTTGCCAGATCAATAACTGCATGCAAAGTAATGGGGGATGTGTTAATTTGCTCAAGCAATAAAACCACATCTGACACAGAAGCTGCAATTGAAGTCACCACTTGGTTAAGCTTACAGTAATCCACTCTCTTTCTCCAAGATCATCTGTCTTCTGCACAGGTCAAATAGGAGAGTGAAATGGAGGTGTGGTGGGAATCACTATTCCTGCATCTGTCAAGTCCTTGATGGTGGCACTAATCTCTACAGTCCTTCCAAGAATGTGATATTGCTTTTGATTTATTATTTTCCTAGGTAGAAGCAGTTTTAATGGCTTCCATTTGGTCATTCCCATCATATTAGTTCTCACTAGTATGGTAGCGGTCAGGGAGCCAGTTTGGGGATTCTGCCAGCTGCTAAGTGTGTCTATTCTCATTATGCATGTGGAACTGTGGATATAGCAACAGGACAGATTTGGGGGCCCAATGGACTCACTGGACCCACTGTAAGATGAACCTGAGCTAAAACTCCATTAATCACCTGAATTCCATAAGCTGTACTGTAACTGGAGAGCCACAGTGATGTTCTGGGTTTTCTGGGATCAGTGTCAGTTCAGAGCTACTGCCCAATAGTTCCCTAAAGATCTGATCATTTCCTTTCCTCCAATGCGCAGTTATCCTGATAAAAGACTGTAGGTCCATTTGGGGAAGGCTGAGAGAAAGAGGGGAGGAATAGCAGGGTGTGGGGAGATTGGGGAGGGGTAACATTAGGATAAATACGTAATGTAGATGATGAGGGGATGGATGCAGCAAACCATCATGGCACGTGTATAGCTATGTAACAAACCTGCACATTCTGCCCATGTACCCAGAACTTAAAGTATAATAAATAAATTAAAAAACAAAACAAAACAAAAACAAAAAAACCAGTACGTGTGTTCAGTGGTGAACTAGGCTTTTCTTTAACAGGACCCTACCTCCTCTTCACTCAAGAAGTTCTGTGTTTGTAAACTACCTCAAGTCTGGGAATTGATGGAGGGGCTATGATTCCTTGTTTTTTTTTTTTTTTTGAGCTGCACTTTTGTTCACTTGAACTAGAGCCTTTCTGCTTATATGGATCAAGTAAGAACTTAGTGGGCTTCTTATTTATTTCACTTCTACGAACACCATGATGAACCAGCCCATACCATGGATCTGCATAAGTCAGACTATCCTGATTGCTGCATCTGTTCTGCTCTCCATGATGGTAACTCTGTCCATCTTGCCTTTGGCAGTTGAGTGCCACACTTGGATCCAATTACTCCCATTGCATTTAGATTTTCCAATTGACTGGCTACAGTTCCCACTGTAAGGTATGGCCTCCAGAGAACAGTGATTGTGAAACTCTTCAAGGATGCTGAGGCTCCCCTCACAATTTATTTCTCAAAGTGTTGGTGAAAATTATGTCTTCTGGACTCTCCTGGTGTGGGTAAGCAGGTCTTAAATGACAAATCTACTCCAACATTCCAATCTCCCTAATTCTTTGAATCCCTTCCTCTACATTAAACCACAGGAGGCTGGATATTTCCAATTTGCTCAAGCAGCCCGTCTTTTGATCCAGGTGTCAGCCAACCAACCAAATTCTTCGGGCCCTTTCTAGCTTCTTGAGCTGCAACATTAAATGGAGACTCCTGGCTTGGTGAGTTCATATCAATAAATTCAGCTTCATCTAACTTTGTTTCTTCCGCTATATTATCCTACACCCTTAATACCGATTCTTACACATGTTCCCCAGATTTCTGATTGCAAGAATTAGACCACTCAGTACAGTTATGTGTTGCTTAATAGATGGGGACACGTTCTGAGAAATGCATTGTAGGAGATTTTGTCATTGTGTGAACATCATGAGTGTATTTACACAAAAGGCTGTATGGTACAGCCTATTTCTCCTGGACCACACATCTATACAGCATGTTACTGTCCTGAAAACTGTCGGCAATTGTAACACAATGGTAAGTACTTGTGTGTCTAAACATATCTAAGCAAAAAGTACAGTAAAAATATGGTAGAAAAGACAAAAAAAATGGTACCTTCCTTGGTTTTCCAAAAATATTTGAAAGTATCACATATAGAGTTACTAGTACCATGCTGCTGCTGCTTCTTTTGTATTTTTTTTTAAACTTGGTACTTATTTTATTTGAATAATGATGAGGAATCACAATCTCTTCAAAGGTTCAGGTCTTTCTAAATGATGCTATCCCTACCCTTGCATTCCTAATCTTGAGGAGATTAAAAGTCTCTGAGATCTCATTCTGTATTGTGAACTTTATTATTCTCCTGGAGATAGCAGTCTTACGATCAGAAACCTGCAAATTTCTCGGACTCCCCTTGGAATAAAGTCTCACTCAGATTCAGATCGTCAGACCCTGATGGCAATGAATTCAATTCTATCTTGATGATCTGACTATATAGTAGGGCTACTTTCAATTTCTTTATTTTTTCTTGATGGCTTTGTTCCTAAAGAGTTTACTAGTTCAAGGACACATGCACACGAATGTTCATTGCAGCATTGTTTACAATAGCAAAGACCTGGAACCAACCCAAATGCCCATCAATGATAGACTGGACAGGGAAAATGTGGCACATATACACCATGGAATATTATGCAGCCATCAAAAACGATGAGTTCATGTCCTTTGTAGGGACATGGATGAACCTGGAAACCATCATTCTCAGCAAACTGACACAAGAGCAGAAAATCAAACACCGCATGTTCTCACTCATAGGCGGGTGTTGAACAATGAGAACACATGGACACAGGGAGGGGAGCACTACACACTGGGGTCAGTTGGGGGGAAATGGGGGAGGGATAGTGGAGGGTGGGGAGTTGGGGAGAGATAGCATGGGGAGAAATGCCAGATATAGGTGAAGGGGAGGAAGGCAGCAAATCACACTGCCACGTGTGTATCTATGCAACAATATTGCATGTTCTTCACATGTACCCCAAAACCTAAAATGCAATAAAAAATAATAATTAAAAAAAGAGTTTACTGGTTCATTATAAAGAACATTGCGAAAGACACAGATGATGAGATGTGTAGGGCAAGGTATGGGGAAAAGGCATGGAGTTTTATGCCCTCCCTGGGCATGCTACCCTCCAGGAACCCCCATGCGTTCAGCTATCTGGAAGCTCTGCACCTTGCTTCTTGTAAATAGATGACTAGAAGTATCCCATGCAGACATTTTTGTGTTTCTAAATAATTCACTCCATGGACTATCAGGACTCACTTTACTATTGGAAATATAGTCATCAGTGTCTTTACATCTAACCAGATTGGAGACTTCATTTCAGAAACCCCAGAATGAATTCAGAAAACTTATTCTTAAGATTTTGTTCCTCTAGAACCATTCTCAGCACCAAACAAAATCTATATTCTTCAGGGCTCTCCAAAGAAATAGAACAAATATTATACATTGGATAATATATATATGTTGGAATACACACACATATATATATATAGGAATACACACACACACACACACACACATATATAAAATATATATCCTGTCCTTCATATAGGTAAATCCTATTCTTCATATATGTGTGCATGTGTGTGTGTGTGTGTGTGTGTGTATATATATACACACACACACATATATATTTATTTATTTAATCATGCAGTTATGGAGACTGAGAAGTTCCATGATGTGCCATCTGCAAGCCGAAGAACCAGGAAACCTAGTGGTGCATCTGAGTTAGGAGGTAGAAGGCCTGAGAATTGGGAATTGGGGTGGGGGTGGGGTTGATGGTGTCAGTCCTGATCTAAATCTAAAAGCCTGAAAATCAGGAGCACTGGTGACTGAGAATAGGAAAAGTTGGCTATCTCAGCTCAAGCAGAGAGAGTAAATTTGCCCTTCCTCTGTCTTTTTGTTCTATTTTAGCCTTTGACGGATTGCATGATGTCCACTCAAACTGGTGAGAACAATACTCTTTACTCAGTCTACCAATTCAAATGTTAATCTCTTCCAGAAATATCCTCACAGACACACCCAGAAATAAATGTCCAGCTATATGGACATTCCTTAGCCCAGTCAAGTTGACACATAAAATTAACCATCATGGTGTCTTTAAACAGAAACACACGTAAAGCAACATTTTAAAAACTGATGGGACGATGGAGATCTTGTGACCAGAGGCTTGCAGGAACCTAATCTTGTATTTTGTTTAGGTGCAGTGGTTCAGTACTTGCTAAGTCAGGTGACTCTATAGAACATAAAATGTGAATTGACTGTATTTTGTCACCCTTGCTAAAATTCATTGTTTTATGAGACAACCAGATTGCAATCAGTCAGACTTGGTTCCAGAACACGGCTCTGCTTCATGCTAGTTGTGACACCTTGAGTAATCACTTCTCATGGGCAGACAGCAGATTTCTTCTCAGTAGGATAAGAATAATGCACTAGGGGTTCCCTTTCCCTTTGCCTTGAATTGTACAGCTTGTTATTGCCTTGGAGAAATAGATTATCTTGTGGAAGCCTGCTCCAGATAACAGTTGGAGGTTCCTTCCTGGAACAGACTAACCTGTCTGTTGAGTCCTCTTGTGATTATGACTGGAGTAGACCCCTCCTAGGGCCTCGTGTTGGGAATACTGGTAATTGCATATCCCCTCCCTTTCATTGCCTCCCTTCTCTGCTTTGATGGAGTATCCTGAAATCTAGAGAAGTTTTCAGTCCCAAGAAGCCCAACAAATAGACCTCCCATGCTGACAGAATCCTGATGTATTTTATAGGTACACGATAAAGCCTAGCAGAGAACATCTAAATGACCGAACAAAAAGACAAAGAGGTTGGAAATTTCATGTATAGAGTGCCACAAAGAGTTGGGCATTATATTGTGATACATTATTTCTAGTGCTAATGTACTTTGATACATTATTCTATTTCCCATAACAACTTTGATATTAGATATTATGTCAATTTAAAAACACGTGGAAACGGAAGCTAAGAGAGTTAAGAACACTCAGTAAGTAAGCAGCAGCGTGAACACTTCAAACTCAAGTTTTTCCCACTCCAAATCCTATCATTTTCACTTGTTTGTGGTATTTTCTCATAAAGTCTACTTTGGGGGAGTTGGGGGGACATTCGAAGTCACATGATCTCTGACTCCCTGGGGAACTTTGAGAAAGAAAGCAGATCATCTTGTATAATGGAAACTCCAAGGGTTTCAGTAGTTTCTTAGGAATCCTGGATTCCAGTTGCCCGTCTTCAGACCCAGGTGCAGGAGCAATAGTGGACCTCCAAATTAGTTGTTTCCCAGACTGGCACCCGTGGGCTGTGGGCTGCTGTTTGTGGAAGGTCATCCTCTTAGCCCTGCTTGCTTTTTGCTGCTTTCGAGCACCCTTTTTCAGAACAGGAGCTTAGTTGCAACACTCTCTTTTGCTTGGCCCCAGGACAGTTTTTCCACTGTCACCGCCCTGTAGCCTCAGCTGGCACAGAAATTCCAAAATAAATGAACGTGTTGTAAATCGGGAGAAAATATTGTGTCCTTGTGGTGTTGATGTTGATTGCAGCTCAGCGGCTCAGGCAGCAATGACCACAGCTCAAGCTGCATATTTCTTTACCCAAACACGCAGAGGGGCTGCCGAGGCCAGGAGGTCTGCAGACGCCTCCATTCAGTATGCACTTCAGCTTCTTAGAGGTGCATTGGGCTGACAAAGTGCCGTTGATCTGCAGCCACCAGCTAGGCCAGGGGCCCAGCCTGTCAAAGCCAGGCTGAGACAAGACGCACCAGTCTTCCCAATGTGGCGTTTGGGAACAGAGGCCTGCCGATAACACCTTGGCAGGAGGTACCCCCTGGAGCAGCGTGGTGCTGGCCTGGGAATAGCTCTCGGGCTTGCGCTTGATTGGGGCTGGCACAGCACAGCCAGTAGCTAACTGAGGCTCTGTGGTGAGAGGCTTCATGAGCCAAGGGTGGGGCCTGGGTTTCCTTGTCAGAGTCTGGCTGCAGACTCTGAGGGGTCTTGAAAATTTGACCACCCAGTGTCATTTTGGTAGGGACTTGAATAAGAGAGAAACAAAATCTTCGAAGAGGGATAATGAGCAGGCAGGAGAAACTGATCTGTCACATGATTTTTTTCCCGCTACCCCAAAGACTGGGACTGAATTTTCCGGGCAGCAATGGGAATTCTTGTACAGGTTACTTTCCCAGAGTGTTTTGGAGAGACATCTACTATTTTTTCTGTCTAGCAACCCCCATACCCTGCTTTAAGACATTGTTCCCACTTTCCAATCATGTGACTTGGTGGTACAGCCAATCAGTCTCTCATGCTCCTGAGTGTAAGGGTGGGACGTGGTCATGATCTGCCAATCACAGGACTACATTCCACTGGCAGGAATGGACATTTAACTGCAGGTGGACCCATCATAATCTCTCTCTGGGACCTTCTTTCTGTTTTGAGATAGTCTCTCTGTCATCCATTCTGGAGTATAGTGGTGCAATGATAGCTCGCTGCAGCCTTGAACTCTTGGGCTTAAGCCATGCTCCTACCTCGGCCTCCTGAGGAGCTGAGACTAAGGGTGTGCCACCACACCTGCCTAATTCTTTTCTGTAGAGAGAGGATCTTGCTATGTTGCCTAGGCTGGTCTTAAACTCCTGGCCTCAAGTAATCTTTCCGCCTGGGTCTCCCAAAGCATTGTGATTACAGCCGTGGGCTACCACACCAAATCTTTTTTTCTCCTTCTCTTTGGGACTTTGGATTGGAAGGAGAAGGTGGTGCCTTTTATGACAGCGAGCTAGAAGGATATGAATTGGGGATGGCAGGTGACCATCTTTTTTACAATTTGGCAATGACTCACTTGCAGAATAGGAGAGAATAAGGCAATATGCCGACAAAGCATCAGTGCCAAGCAATGGGAAGAAGGTGAGAGAGGGTCTTGAGGACTGTGCTTGAATTCCTGGACCCAGGCAGACCTGGAGTCAGGTTCATCCTTGATTTCCCACACTGATGGACCAATATAGTCTCCTCGTGCTTCTTCTTTAATCCTAGACCAGACTGAGAGCTCTATCTCAAATAAAGGTCATGGCTTGTGGTCCGTCCTCAGCCAAATCAAAACTGTGTTTCTGATGGGGAGAAGACAGAAACTGGGAAAGGACTTATAGACGGTCATTTTATGAAAACCATGCATGATAACGGTCTGTGGTCCCACCTCTATTCCTTCCCATTAATTTGTTCAGCATACATACATATATTAAATGCCTGCTGTGTGCTAAGCCTGTGACAGGGCTGGGGATATTAAGATGAAGAAGGTGAAATCTCTTGCCCTCAAGGATTTCACAGTCTGGTTGGAAGAGCAGACAAACAGCCAACAATAATACATGGTGATATAATACAGCACTAGGATTAGACTGCAATGCTAGCATGGAAGACTGGCACCCGGGGAACATGGGAAAAGGCAGCTAACTCAGGTGCAAAAGGAAATCAGAGACTTCCAAAAGAAGGCAGCACCTAAGCTGAACCCTCAGAGACAGGCTCCTGGAGATGGATGTGCAGACGTAGCTGGGTGTTTACCTGTAGCTCACCACCCCAAGCACCTTCTGATGTGTGATTATTTCTGAGAACAATGTGGGGGTGCTACAGAGGAGCAGTTATGGCGCTATCCTAAGTTGCAGTAAGTAAGTTACAACAGATTTGGTCCTTCTTGAAGTGAAAACTATCCAACAGAGTAATTTGGTGAAAAGAGAGAAAAGACAAATGAACATACATCTATAGAATCAAATTCGGCAAATGTGTATCATGATTTTTATATCATCTCTGGTGAGCTCTGAAATGATTGAATGGCCAGGCCACAGGCAGCAATAACCAAGAGTCAGTGGGGGTGAAGGTTGGGAACCATTTGCTGATATGAGAGTGGAACTAACTATAGAATGACTTTTAAAAGTAGCTTTATTGTTTATTTTAAATATTTATTGTTAATTTTTTAATCAGAAAAAATATGATCAAATCACTCAAAATACAATTACCCAGAGATTTCTACTACTAAGATTTTGCTGAGCTTCATCTAGGCATTTTTCTAAGGAGACATTTACATAGACTATTTATACATAGAGCTATATGGCTACAATTTAATAAAAATGGGATCTTACTGTGTGTCCATTTATATAATCTTTTTATTACTTGATGACATGCTGTGTTAGTCTTTAGATTCTAACAATTACAGAACTACACTCTCATTTTTAGTGGCTGCATAATATTCCACTGAATGGAAGTATTGCACATTAATAAACCCTACTGAACTATTGATAGACACTGAGAGCGTTCCCAAAGTTTTACTTGGTTTTGATAGCAGTGCTGTGATAAGCCTCTCTGTAAACACAGTGGAGTGTTTTCTTAGGTTATGCCACATTGGGAACCAGCATAGCATTTTTCAGAAGGTCACTTTATCCTGTGTCTCCTCGAGCATTGGAACATTTCATTGATTCCCTGCTTGGCTTGCTTATAGTGATCATGGTATAGGTCATGTATCTTTAAACACTAGCTTCACATGCAGCAGGAAGAGATGCTTATTCTATAAGAGGCAGTTGGGAACTGAGGCCAATTTGAGAAATAAAGAGATTCATTGTCTCCCACATCAAGCTTGCCTTGGACTTAGGCTCCCTGGGTGGAAGTATTTCAGAATCACATACACTACTTAAATAATTTATCTTTTTCCCTTTTATTTATTTATTATTATTATTTTCAAAACTTTGAGACTGGGCCTCACTGTGTTGCTCAGACTCGTCTCAATCAATCCTTCTGAGTCAGCCTCTTGAATAGCTGGGTTTACAGGCATATGCCACTGTGCCCAGCCTACTTAAATGATTTCTCTCCTTCTCTATGTTGCCATCATATACAGTTGAGTTCATGTTTGTTAACTATTCATGTAATATAATCTTCCTTATCTGCTGCACATCATTTTGCACTGGTCCAATGATCTCTTTGGTATAAATTCCTAGAAGTATGCAACAATCTTGCATGTTCTTCACATGTACCCCAAAACCTAAAATGCAATAAAAAAAATAAATTCCTAGAAGTGAGATAACAGACCAAAGGTCTTCACAGTTTACATGCTGATATATACTGTCCAACAGCCCTCTAGAGATATTGTATCAATTTAGTGATCCCTTTTAACCACAGGGAAACAGTTTTTATGGTCATCCTTGGTTTGGGGGTTTTTCAACATTTCTTCATTGTAGAAAGCTTGCATTTAAAAGGAATCTCTTTAGGCAGTGCTAATGAGAATGACTTGAATTGGGTAACCCCAATGGAGATTTGCATCCAAGGGCTAGGTAAATGACAGAATATTGTTGTGCTGATGATGTAAAGATGAGCTGTTCCTAATCTTTGGCTTGGAGCTCTTATTCTGGAATTAGGGCTGAAAAGGGTTGAGAAGGAGACCAGAACAGAAATTATGGTAACACATGACTGGTTGAAGAGGCACTGGGGGCCATGACTCATGACGAGTCAGGAGCTATGCACATTCACAGGACGTTCAAATATTCCCATCCGGAAATGATCTTTCCAGGTCACAATTCATCTGCGCTATGCCTTCCTCACCTGTCCTTATAGCCACTGCCTTTGCTATCTGTCTGCTATTTCCAACAGTGGTTTTCAAATATTTTTGATCATGCCTTTTATTGGTAAAATAATTTTGATGAAGTACCCACAGTATTTGTATATTTGTTGATGTATTGGTAAATAAAATATATAAATAAAAGCTGCTGTGCAAATGAATTATGCAATTATAAAATATATTCAGAAGCAGGAAATTTTAAAGCATGAGATAAAAATAAAATAATGTTTTTGAAGTCTCCCTAACTGTACTAGCCAAATACCTATCAGCAGCTATGCCTTTAGGGTAAGGTTAATTGTAAATGAAGGTGAATTTGTAGCCACCCATTTTGCAAATAGTACTTTATCAGTGGTGTGGTCCTGGCTCACTGCAATCTCTGTCTCCTGGGTTCAAGCAATTTGCTTGCCTCAGCCTCCGGAGTAGCTGTGACTACAGGTGTGTATCACCATGCCTGCTAATTTTTGTAGTTTTAGTAGAAACGGGTTTTGCCGTGTTGGCCAAGCTGGTCTCAAACTCCTGGTCTCAAGTGATCTGCTCACTGTGGCCTCCTAAAGTGCTTATATTACAGGAGTGAGCTACCACACTCGACCTCAAATAGTCTTAATAATTTCATTTGTTTGACAATTTTCTCATCGTATTTGATAACGTAGCTTATGGAGAGCTCACTAGAAGTAGAAAAAGCAGGATTGTCATTTTCCATTTTTTTTGTTGTCACTTGTGTTTGCATTATCAGTATGACCCTTCCTCCATACTTTGCAAAAATTCTTTTAAAAACCATTTGTTGATTTTGTGATGAGTTTGATTAAAATTAGGTAATATAAAACATTAATCTACTTAACTGGGCACATGTAAATTGCAATACACATATAGAAATGGTCTGAAATCAGGGAAACCAGGAAAGGCATTGCTGTTTGTGCTACATTTCCTCCGTCATATGGAGCAAGGAAGACTGCAAGTGACAACTTAGATATTAATTAATGTAAAGCTCAATTAATTCATTTTTAAGAGGACATAAATATGCACTGCAATGCTAATGTTTTCTTTCCATTCTTGGGATTTTTGTGCACATCCTCTGGAATGTTAAAACTAACTGTGTTGACTGTTGATTGATATGGTGAGGTAGACAAAAGGTGGCTGCAAATTCTTTGTTTCTCCTGTCATTGAGCAATGGAATCTCATTTCCTATTTCTTGAATCTGAGCTGGTCTAAATGGCTTGTTTGGCAGAAAGAACAGGAGTGGAAGTGACATTCTGGAATTTCAAAAGCACGATCATATGAAGCTTCGAAGCTTTGGACTGAACCTCTTAAGACATTCTCCCTGAGATTCCTGAGCTGCTGCATAAGAGGTTTGGTTACTCCGCCTGATACTGCAGGCTGAGCCTAGCCTTCTGGCAATTTCAGCACAGATGTGAGAAGTGAGAGTAAAGCTGTCTTCTGTTCATCCACCAGGTGAATTCTTTGTTGACACTATGTGGAACAGAATAACCAGCCAGCTGTGCCCTGCCCAAATTCCCGACCCACAAACACATGAGATATAATAAAATGGTGTTAAGACACCACATTTAAAGGCTATTTGAAGCAACAGAAAGCCTTAACTTGTGGTTTTACCCTTCCAGCTAGATGCATATGTAGTCCCTCTTGATGTTAGTAAGAATTTCCTTTCTAACCTTATTATATTTTTTAAATCTCTGGATATACTTCCCAGTAGTCTTTATAGATGATGAATTGCCATCTCTGGGAGAGAAGGCATTACCAGGAAAACTCCAGATCTTGTCAGACTCACAGGGAGGCGTGATCATTCCCATCTCATCCATGCCTAAGGCTGGATTTGATCTGTAGCCCTCCTCTGGATCCAGTTTTGCTCAGAGATTTTCATCTCTGACATGGTTTGGCTCTGTGTCCCCACACAAATCTCATGTGAAAGTGTAATCCCTGGTGTTGGAGGAGGGGCCTGGTGGAAGACAATTAAATCATGGGGGTGGACTTCCCCCTTGCTGTTCTCATGATAGAGTTCTCATGGGACCTGGTTATTTAAAATGTGTAACACTTCTCCCTTCATTCTCCCTCTTCTGCTACCATGCGAAGATGTGCCTGCTTCCCCTTCACCTTCTGCCCTGAGACCTCCCCAGCCATGCTTCCTGTACAGCCTGCAGACCTGTGAGTTGATTAAACTAATTTTCTTCCAGGGGAATTTATGTCTTTATAGAAGGTATGTCTTTACAGCAGTGTGAGAATGGACTAATACACAGGGGTTTCCCTCTTCCTCAGCATTCTGACCATGTGAAAAGGTTTGTCTGAGGTCCTCAGCCAGTGGGGTAGAACCTGTACCCACTCTGGCTTTTCTTACCAGTGCCCAATCCCATAGGTATTGCTCTTGCAATGGTAGAATTCTCAGAACAACCTCATTTGGAACTTAACCTTCAGTGCATCTCTGCCCAGGAACCTAGAAGTTGTGTTCTTGTCTCCTCCCCGCAGAGTGACTTTCTTAGGCCCCCTAATACTTAGATCTGGTTTGGACCAAGAACATTTATTAGGACCAGGTCTTTGGATTGTTGGTCCTTCTTTGAGGAAGTGGAAATGTGTCCCTTAACCTCATAAAACAGGGACTCCTTGCCAACTCCTCCCTTCACAGGTCCCCTTTCCTTTTTACCACAAAGTCAACCTGGCTGGGCAGGCTTTAGTTTCTCCCTGAAATGAAAACTAATTAAGACGTTGTATTGGTTACCTGCTGCCACAATGATGTTGGTAGCAAGTCACCCCAAAGCTCATTTGCTTAAAACAATATATATTTATTTTTTATTTCCCTTCCTTCCTTCCTTCCTTCCTTCCTTCCTTCCTTCCTTCCTTCCTTCCTTTCCTTTCTTTCCTTCCTTCTTTCTTTCTTTCTTTTCTTTCTTTCTTCTTTTCTTTCTCTCTTTCTTTTTCTCTTTCTTTCTCTCTCTCTTTCTTTCTTTTTCTTTCTTTCTTTCTTTCCTCTTTCTTTCTTTCTTTCTTTCTTTCTTTCTTTCTTTCTTTCTTTCTTTCTTTCTTTTCTTTTCTTTTCTTTTGTTTCTCCCTTTCTCTCTCTTTCTTTCTTTCTTTCTTCTCTCTCTCTCTCTTTCTTTTTTTCTTTCTTTCTTTTTTCTTTTTTTTTTTGAGACAGAGTCTCTCTCTGTTGCCCAGGCTGGAGTGCAGTGGCATGTTCTTAGCTCACTGTAACTTCTGCCTCTTGCGTTTAAGTTATTCTTGTGCTTCAGCCTTCTGAGTAGCTGAGATTACAGGTACTTGCCACCACACCCAGCTAATTTTTGTGTTTTTAAGTAGAGATGGGGTTTCATCATGTTGGCCAGGTGAGTCTTGAACTCCTGGCCTCAAGGGATCTACGTGCCTCAGCCTCCCAAAGTGCTAGAATTATAGGCATGAACCACTACTACACCCAGCCAACAATATATATTTCTTATCACTCATGAATCGAGGGTTTGCCAACCGGTCCTTGTGGTCTCGGTTGGGGTCACTTTTGTTCTGTAGTCAGCTGTGGGTCTGGTAGGTGGCTCTGCTGTTCTTGGTTGAGCATTTTCATATGCTTTGACGTTGGCTAGCTATAGGCTGGTACAGGAAGCCTTGGCTAGGAAAACTGGACTCTCCTTATAATCCTCCAGCAGGCTCTTTCAGTCACATTGTGAGGCTGTCACCATCTCATGGTAGAAGTAGAAACATGCACGTGTTTTTGTTTTTGTTTTGTTGAGCTGCTTTCCCACATGGCCAAGACCAGAGAGAGAGTGGGAGAGGACTATGAAGTAACAGGGCAAAAGATAGCCATAGGGAGGCCATTAATTGACCATTAATATAATTAACCTAACAGTAAGACCAACTCTTTCTTCTACCAAGCAGTTGCTGAAATCTCATCTGGAACAATACAAAGGCAGCCATTTGGTGGGAGATGTAGCCACGAGAAAATGTGGATGTTGGCAGATACACAGGGCTGAAGCAGGGAGAGGTGATGAAGAAATGCCCTGCTCACAATCCCTTCCTGATGGACAATCTTCTGTTAGTGCCTTCCATTGGCCAAACCCAACCAGAAGCCAGCCAGTAGAAGAGCCCAGAAGACACAGGCCAGAAAGGTCAGCCTCCCTAGTCACAGAGCAGATAGACGAGGGCGGAGAGTGTATCTGGGTGTATGTATCAAGCAGGTCATTCTTTGTTTAGCCATACCACTGAGACAAAACCAAAAAACCTTCCTCCTAACTCCAAGCTCAGGAACTTTGAGATGGGCTAGTTTTGAACAAAGGCACACTCAGCAACCCCCCTCCTTCTTTTAATTCTGCCCTCCTTGTGTTGGTTGGCTAGGTACTCTGAGATGCAGATGCCAAGACACGTTTAGACTTACTGGGAGAAATGGCTGTGAGTAACAAAAGGATTGGGAGCCAGAGGAGGTTGGAAGAGCCATTAGATCGTGATGCAGGTCTGACACTGGTGAAGGGAGAGTCTTAGACAGCAGTGCACTTCCACAAAAGTTTCAGCTAGGCCAAAGGGAAGGCCTTGAGCCAAAGTCCATATTAAAAGAGTCCCATGTTTTGCAGGAACCATATGTCCAAGTCTCACTGCCATGCTTACCCTTCGACTGAGAGCAGCTGTGAGATGTGTGGTCTGTACACACAGTGCTGCATTTGGAGCTTGGCAGCTGGAGCCATCAGTCAATTATGCTCTTGGTAGTAGTAGATCTGAGAGGCACATTTTCATGGCTTCTACCCTTCTTTCCTCCTTCTCTCCCTTTCTTTCTTCCTTCTTTTTTTCTTTCAGTTAATATTTTTAGAGTGCTGTTTAGGTTCAGGCTTGGTGCCGGGTACTGGTGATGAATAACAAATAAGACAGATATGATCTCTACTCTTAAGGAGCTTACACTGGTTCTTCTTTATGATTCTTTTCCTAGGGTTCTGTTGAATAATTTCAACTGAAAGCATTTTTGAGTGGAATGAGGCAGATTTATCTAGCTCTATGCACTTTCTCCCCATCCTTTCACCCTACAGAGCCTGGCAAACTTCTTGGTACATCATCTAGAGAACCATATTATCTAAGCCCCAAACCAAATAAGGCCATTCTTATTTGTTAATTTACTTTATAGCAAAAGTCATAAAAGGTGTGAAAATTAAATCACATTTTTTTCATAGTTTCAATGAGTGCCCTTCAAGAATTTAGGACAAATTCATGGAATTAAACTGATCCTAGGAAATCCAGGGTATAAGTTAAAGCAAACAGGTTGACTTAATCAGACTTGTTTGAATGCAAGCAGAGATTCATCTAAGTTACTCATAGATTTGTCATAAGTTTACATATGCATGGGAACTCAGGGAAAGCTATTTAGCTGGCTTTGGGAAGATGAACTCCAGCAGAATCTGGGCCATACAGAGACTATAGGTGGAACTGTAAGGTCATTTGGATCCTGGCTGGTTCCAGGAATATTGGTCTCAGGAGTGCATGGATCTTGACCCTGGTGGCACACCATTTTGACGACTCTTCCCCATGGCTTGGTCTTCTTTTCCTGCTGACTGATTTCCTCAGCCTCTGTCCTGTATGTTCTTGACCTCATCTTTTTGTTTTGTATTTTTTTCTTTTTTTGAGACGGAGTCTCACTCTGTCACCAGGCTGGAGTGCAGTGGTGTGATCTCGGCTCACTGCAACCTCTACCCCCCAGGTTCAAGCGATTCTCCTGCCTCAGCTTCCTGAGTAGCTGGGACTACAGGTGTGTGCCACCATGTCCAGCTAATTTTTGCATTTTTAGTAGAGATGAGGTTTCATCATGTTGGTCAGGATGATCTTGATCTCTTGACCTTGCAATCCACCAGTCTCAGCCTCCCAAAGTGCTGGGATTACAGGCGTGAGCCACGACGCCTGGCCTGTTTTTTATTTTTTGAAACAGGGTTTCACTCTGTTGCCCAGCCTGGAGTACAGTAGTGTGATCACAGCTCACTGCAGCCTCAAACTCCCAAGGCTCAGGTGATTATCCTGCCTCAGCCTCCCAAGTACGTGGGACATGGCACCACACCCAGATAATTTTTGTATTTTTAGTAGAGATGGGGTTTTGCCATGTTGGCAGGGCTGATCTCCAACTTCTGAACTCAAGCGATCGACCCACCTCCGCCTCCCAATGTGCTGGGATTATAGACTTGAGCTACCATTCCTGGCCTCAACTTCATTTCTGACTCTCATAATTTCAGTTTGTTCTTGATGCATCATGGTCCCTTTGGTTTCTTTCTGTCTCATGATCTTTAGCTATCTGTTGCTAAATGCTTTACTCTCCTGGTATTTCTCTGTTCAAATACTAGACAAAAAAATCTGATTGGCCCAGGTCTTCTTTTATGACAGTCAACCTAATTGGTGCTGGACTAAGGAACCCTGTTGAGAAGTCCAACTGTGGTTCAATCAACTGGGAGGGTGGGGGCAGAACTCATATCATCTACATATGCTGCCCAAGGCTTCCCCTTATCCTGGGGCAATCAGTGTGACAGTTTCCCTTAAGAAAGAACTCTTACTTTGTTGTTGAAGATATAACTTTTCTTTTTTTTCTTTTTTGAGACAGAGCCTCACTCTCTTGCCCAGGCTGGAGTGCAGTAGCATGATCTCAGCTCATTGTAACCTTCGCCTCCTGGGCTCCAGAGATTCTCGTGCCTCAGCCTCCTTAGTAGCTTGGATTACAGGTGTGTGCCACCATGTCCAGCTAATTTTCTGTATTTTTAGTAGAGAAAGGATTTTGCTATATTACCCAGGCTGGTCTCAAGCTCCTGGCCCAAAGTGATCCTTCCTTCTCCTCCCAAAGTGCTGAGATTACAGACATGAGGCACCGCTCCTGGCCAAAGATATAACATTTCAAAGGTCTTTTTGGGTTCTGTATCATAGTCATGGTGAATGAAAGAATGCTATTATATGCCTGCCATATCCTGGGACTTTTCATGTAAACAAATCCACTTTCCCTATTTCCAGACTGAGGAAGGGAGGTGGATGTTAAGGTAAGGTTTATCAAGTCCACACCACATGCAAAAATTATGCTAGATTTTCGGCCTTCATTATTTCATTTGATGATGACAATAACCCTAAGGGGGAGGTACTGTCCACATTAGGTTAAATAACTTGCCAGAGGTCATAGAACTAGCAAACAACTGTCCCAGGATTTACAACTATATTCTTAACTCCATGTCTGTACTGTTTCTTCTTCAGCACTCCACTTCCCATACCCTTTAAGAGGGACACTTAGGCCTGGCTTAGACACAACTCAAAACATTTACTTCTCTACTTTCTTTGGCCTGATACACAGGATTTCCCAGAATCCAGGGAATGCATGTATGTGCCGTTCTTTGTCCTTTACTTATTTCAGATCCCAGTGACCATCTAGTCCATAAGGATGGTGACTGTGTGTGTCTGCCCCCCTCTTCATGTTCTGTTGGCCTCTACCACACACCTTCTTCTGGGGTGGTAAAAATAATTTTGGATTAGAAGGTGTCAGAAGGCCTGAGTTTAAGTCTTGGCTCTGTTACTAATGGGCTGGGAGACCTTGGGCTGCATTTTTCTGGTGACAATGAGAAAGATTTTTAAGTTTCTTGTAGTCGCTATAGGCCATGCCCCAAATAAAGCATGGGTTCTTTCGGCTTATCTCCATATGTGAAAGCTCATTGACCGGCTTAAGATCCTGAATCTCTGAAGACTCAGTCCTTCCAGGTGGATCAAAGTTCTTTCATAGCTGACCAGAGCCACCATATGTAGTGGTTTGGGAAATTGGAGGAGGCTGGGTTGCCCCTAAAAATGGCTTGAACTCTGAGTAAATGGTACTTTCCCTCTGATTCAGGGCCGTTCACTTGGGAGTAATGTGAAATATAGCTGAGTGGGAGAAAATTATTCTCCGTAGTCTGAATTCATTTTCTTCAGCTGTTTCCCAAGACCATGCTTTTGATTCAACAAAGCCCCACAGTTTCACACGTATCATCCCAGTCTGCCTGGAGTCCCAGTCTGTGGATACAGAAATCTAATCAATGGAGAGTTCATTGCCATCTCTTTCATTCATTAAAAATTGAGTGCCATGGCATAGTTCTTGGTTACTAGGCTTACAATAGTGAGTAAAACAGATAGAGCCTTACTTTTGGATTTTTTGATTCCAGAGGAGAGATAGTCATTATATAAGTGATAAATGCGTGATTCTAACTTCTCAGATGACTCTTGTTTAGAAATCCCATGGTGAGTAAATCAAATGGTGCTAGTATCCTTTTTTTTTTTAAACTGCCTCTTATTGTTATGCACAACAAATAAGATCTCATTATAAATAATTTCTCCAAATATCCCAAGGGCTTTGTCATACTAAAATGTAGTTGCAATGACACCCAGTGAATTGCAGTCCCGTCTTAGGAGCTGATGCTATATTAAAGCAGACATACCCTCATGATCACCTGAGAAGCAGCAGGATACAGTCAAATTTTCTTGGTCATGTAGTCAGTCAGGTTTGTGTTTAAATTCCCGTTCCTCCATCTATTAGCAATGTAACTATGGGCAACTTACTTCACCTCTCTCAGCATATATGTATCATTTTTAAAATACTTTGGATTATCATGTGGTTTTACATGAGATAAGAATTGAAAATGCTTGGCACATAGTTCATTAAGTATCTATTTTCAATCTTTTCCTTAAAAGTAAATTAATGACAAAGTAGGTTCTGAACCAAACAGTGGAAGAAGGAACCTGTCATATAGACATTTTTGAACTAAGCCTATTGCTCCATCTGTTAGATCATTTTTGCGTTTATTCCAGTTATCATTAAATAATTAATTCTTGTATGTGCCAGGCCTGCTAGGTCTGCTAGATTATGGGAATATAGTGGTAAGCAGGACACAGTCCTTGTCCCTGTAGAGCTGTTTTAAAATTTGTCTTTGTGTTTGACTTCTCCCTCCCTCCCTCTGCCCCTCTGTCCCTCCCTCCCTCTCTCCCTCACTTCCTCTCTCCCTCCCTCTCTTCCTTCCCTTTCTCTTTCCCTTCCCTCCTTCTCTCCATTTGTCCACCAGTGGCTTTTCACGTGGGGTTGTGTTTTAGAAAGCATCATTAAAATGATGTTTGAAATTATGTGGCAAGTAGTAACTATAGAGACGTAGAAAATGATAGCAAAATAATGATGGGGAGGGGCAGTTTTGCTTTCTTCACCTTTTTTTCTTGTATGATGAAGAGCTTATAAGCAGGATACCATTACTATAGAGAGTTACTCTTATACAGAAAGGATGCAGGGAGTGTTTATTGTATAGGCGTGTTAATTACAACCATGCGGGCTGACGCCTGTCATGGAAATAATCCTTTTATTTGTGTAGCTCTTTACAGCAATGGGATGTGCCATCCTGGAAGCTGACTTGTGTTACTCTCTGCAGGGATGCAGGCCAGTGACAATTTACAAGTCTATATTCTAAGGTTGCTCTAAACAACTGGTAACTGAGGTGATGAAGGGGTAGGGGCTTTGCATAAATAGAAAAGCAAATGTATATTTGTCGGCATTGCTCTCTTCTCCTTTGCTTTTCCCTCTTTCCAAAAATAAAGTACATTGTTCCCAGGGAGTGGAATTTGAAGTGGCAGCTGTCTGCCTGGCTGACTCCTTCTCAGAGAGCAGAGCTCAAGGAAGTAACTAGGGTTAACTTGAGTTTGTTCTGTCCTCCATAGACACTGGGATTGAAGCTGCCAAAATAGCTGCATTCACAGGGTGTGTCAGACTGAGCTTGAAATGCCCATTGCTCAAACATTTACAAGTGACACACACACTCTGTTGGTACTTGGGTCCTTGGGTTCTACACAAGACTTTCCCATTGGAAAGCCTGCTCCAAAATGGTGCCGTTTGTCAAGGGTGGCATAGCATTCCTTCTGTCCTCCACCCTCTGAAAATCACCTCACTGGCTCTGGGTCAACAACTTAAATAAGGTTTGATTTTGCCTATGCTATTGTTCGTCCTCCTGTTAATCTGAGAGACTAATCAAAATTGTGAAAGAAGACATGAACTTTGTACCACGCTATAGGGCTGGTTTTACGTAAAATTTAGGATTTATGAGATGACAGCTCAGGGTTGCTGATCTAGGTTGTTTGCCCCGGAGAGGAAACAATTCATTCAGGAAAATTCTGTGGGCAAAATTCAGATGCATAATCAATGTTTCTGGAACTGAGTTAAGCTGATTTGAATCAATTCAACAAACACTGGTTAAACCCCTTGGTGTAGTTAGTACACCGAGACATCTCTGTAAAACACTCTATCCTTGCCTCAAATGGCTGCTTCAGTGTTTCCTATCAGTAGAGGTATTATGGAGGGGTAGTGTGCATGTGATCCCAGGAGCATCAATTTTAAGCGGTGGTGGGAGAAAAGATAGCATTGGCACTTGGGAGACATTGTTCTTAGCCACATTTTGTTAGCAGGCACTAACCAGCAGACACTTAGAAGTGTGTGCTGTGGGAGCACACAGTGGGGCTGGGCACCTCAGTATTTTTGCAGGGAGGTGATGGGTAGCTTATTAAAACAGAGACACATGTGTTCTGTGTCTGAGGTTGTGAGTAATGATAGAACATCCATCCATCCATCCATCCATCCATCCATCCATCCATCCATCTGTCCATCCATCCATCCATCCATTTGAAAAATTGACTCTGTGCTAGCTGTTAGGGTAAGTGAGAATAAAATTACCATAATAAGGACACATTGGATTGGATGGTAAACCTCCCCCTTACCCCAAAGACATATATACATCTTAATCCCTGGAATCTGTGAATCTGTCCTCATTTGGAAACAAGGTCTTTACATATGTAATTAAGTTAAAGATTTCAAGATAAAATAATTCTGGACTATCTAGATGGTCCTAAATCCAAGGACAAGGGTTCTTATAAGAGACACACAGAGAAGAGACACAGAGAGAAAAGAAAAAGACCATGTTAAGATGAAGACAGAGACTGGAGTTATGCAGCCACATGCCAAGGATGCCTGAAGCCACCAGAAGCTGGAACAGGCAAGGAAGGATTCCCTTCTAGAGCTTTTGGCAGGTCCTGCTAATCCCTTGATTTTAGACTTCTGACCTCCGGAACTGTGTGAAAATAAATTTCTGTTGTTTTAAGCCACCAAGTTTGTGGTAATTTGTTGCATTAACTCTAGTAAATGAATACACGGCATTAGCAAGTGATTTTATTATGGAAATCCATAGTTGGAAGCCAGCTCTTTCTGAGCTTTTCAGGCTTTTATAATTCATTCATTCACTCCCTCTCCAAGCACACAACTCAGAGCCACTGTGTGCTGGGCACTGTTCTTGGTGCTGAGTAAACAAAGACAGTAAGATACAGCTCAGCCCTCTAAGGAGCTCACAGAGGGAAGAAAAGCAATAACTTACCCAACAGAGAGAGACACTTAGAAGTGTGTGCTGTGGGAGCACAAAGTGGGGCTGGGCACCTCAGTATTTTTGCAGGGAGGTGATGGGTAGCTTATTAAAACAGAGACACATGTGTTCTGTGTCTGAGGATGTGTACTAAATACTGAAGATGTGTTCAAAACCAGGGGAAATCTGCTTCCACAGAACGCACTTCTGGGCCAGGCACAGTGGCTCATGCCTGTAATCCCAGCACTTCAGGAGGCTGAAGCAGGCAGATCACCTGAGGTCAGGCGTTCAAAGCTTGCCTTGTCAAAGTGGTGAAACCCCATCTCTACTAAAAATACAAAATTAGC
>NW_022436952.1:14231429-14241302 GCF_009761245.1 Sapajus apella | reverse complement strand
TCACTTAAACCCAGGAGGTGAAAGTTGCAGCAAGTCGAGATTGCATCATACACTGCAGATCCAGTCTGCGTGAAGACTCTGTTTCAAAAAGAAAAAAGAAAGCACTTCTGTGGGGTGAGCAATGATTTCTCTACCTTAACCTTAGGTTATGTAAAAATGAAAGGCTGTAGCTCATAATTTATAGGGGTCCAAGAGGAAGAAAACAAAAGTGTCCTTTCTTGAATAGGCTGGTTGTGTGCGGAGTTTATGTGTCGAGCTCCCTCTGACACTGCCAGCTCTGGTTTGAAATCCTTATGAGCTGGAGATGGTAAGTGGTGGTGGATAGGTGGGAATGAGAGGGTATGAAAGGGTGGAGTGAAGGGAGGGAAATTTGTCTGCAGAGAAAAAGACATCCCCATCAGGAGCTGGGCCTCAGCTAGATGTAGAGTGAAATTTCCCAAATATGCTATTTTGTCTTAGAGAGTTGCTCAAATACAGTCACTCATTTGTTTACTAATAAAACATTCATTTACTGTCATGAGATTAACAAGATGGGCTGTGTTGGGGTCAAGATGAGATGGCCCTGGAAGGCAAGAAAACCATATCAGGAACTAATTAGTCATATGGGGCATAAGACAAGACCTTGACTCTGAGGAGCAATGTAAGGCCAGGCTTGTTTAGCTCCAGATGTGAGTGTATAGCCAGATGTGATGGTAATGAATATCGATGGTTATAATAGGGAGATCAGAGAGGGCCACCATGGCCAGGAAAGGCATTCTGAGGAACGAGTGACTTGAGGTGGAGAGGTGAGTAGGATTTATTTATTATTACTATTTCTTATTTTTTTGAGACAGGATCTTGTTCTGTCACCCAGCTGGAGTGCAGGGGAATGGTTATGGCTCACTGCAGCCTCAACCTCCTGGGCTCAAGTGATCCTCAAGTGATCTTCCCACCTGAGTAGCTGGAACCACAGGATTGCACCACCATGCCTGGCTAATTTTTAAAATTTTTTGTAGAGAGAGGGTCTTGCTATGTTGCCCAGGCTGGTCTTGCATTCCTGGACTCAAGTGATCCTCCTGCCTTGGCCTCCTAAAGTGCTGGGATTATAGGCATGAACCACCACACTGGTTGACGTGGATAGGATTTAAATGAGAGCAGGTGGAGGTTGATAAGTTTCCCTCCCTCCCTCCCTTCCTCCCTCACTCCCTCCTTTCCTCCCTCCTTCCCTCTATCTCTTCCTTGAACCCAGGGTTGGAAGAAGTTAGCATGCTTAAATGTCTACTGTCTAAAAAGATTGTCATCTGGGGAAGCAGATGAAACTTGTGTTAGCTGAAACATCAAATTCTAGTAAAAAACAATCTTGGGAGACAAATATATATTTTAAATAAATAAATAAATAAATAAATATTTTAAAATAAAATATTTGGCCAGAAAATAAAATTTTTGGCCAGATTGTGAAGTCCTTGACTACCTGCTTAGATGTGTTCAGATATGATCCTAAAGGCAGTGGGAAGCTATTGCTATTTCTTTTTTGGAATAAAAACATTTATTTTTTATCCTGAAAGTAATAATGCTCATTATGGGGAGTAGAAGGATTATGGAAAAGAAGGAAAAATAAATCACCCATAATTTTGCTTTAAATAAATGATTACTGTCAGCATTGTTTCCTGCGTATAATTTTTTAAATAGTTGAAGAAATCATGTGTATATACTATTTTATATCCTGCTTTTTAATCTTACCATTATACTACAAGCCTTTCCTGATGTTATTTTAGTCTTTCAGCCACATAGTTTTTAATGCCCAGATCTAGGAGATGCACAATAATTTACTTAATCTTTCCCCTATGGTTGAATATTTGATTTACTAGTACTTTTTCATTATTATAAATCATGCTGGGATAATCTTCTTCCATATTTATGATTATTTCCTTTGGCTAGATCCCTAGATGGGGAATCACTGAATCAAAGGGCATGAACATCTTTAAGGTTCTTTGAACGTTCTGCCAAATTGCTTCCTTGGGGGTTGTTGAGCTTTGGAAGTACATGATGAAAGATGAGTCTCATAGCCGAGGACAGGCAGGGCCAGGCCAGAGAGAAAGAGCATTCCAAACATTCTAGCAGGAAGAGACATTCCAGAGTCACCGAAGCCGCAGCCCTGGTGGTGTGCTGTCCTGATATGAAAGCATTGCTGGTGCCCCTGCCATTTATAGAAAGCTGGCTTTGAATTCTTCCCTAAAAGGACAGGAGTGCTTCAGCCATCATAGTCTTCTGTTCTGCTTTTGGAGCACAACAAGCTGACTTCCACCACAGGGCCTTTGCATTTGCTGTGTTCTTCAACTGGGAATGCTCATTCCTCAGATTTTGTCATGCCTAGTGCTTTTGTATCATCCTTTGCCTCAAGCCACTTCTATCAAGTTGATTTTATTTATACCACTTATTTTTCCTGGCCCACAGTCAATGTTCAGAAGATATCTGCAGAATGACTGAAGGCATTCACTCATTCATTTCATCTATGAATATTTTCTGAGGGCCGCTTAAAAATATTCTCATTGCTCTGCGGGTAAAGAGCAAAATATTTTTTATCTTTTTTTTTTTTTTTTAAATACAGAGTCTCACTTTGTCGTTCAGGCTGGAGTGCAGTGGTGAGATCTCGGCTCACTGCAACCTCCGCTTCCTGGGTTCAAGTGATTCTCCTGCCTCAGCCTCTTGAGTAGCTGGGATTCCAGGCTCCCACCACCATGCCCAGCTAATTTTTGTACTTTTAGTAGAGGTGGGGTTTCACCATGTTGGCCAGGCTGGCCTTGAACTTCTGACCTCAGGTGATCTGCCCACTTTGGCCTCCCAAAGTGCTGGGATTACAGGTGTGAGCTGCCACATCAGCCTGTCCTGTTTTATCTTGTCTCACATTCTACCTTAGTCTCTGTTCATCAGCTCTACTCTCTTTCTTTATATTCTTGAATGTATCCTGCTTCTCACTGCCACAGGGACTTTGCACATACTGTTCCCTCTGCCTGGAACATACTTCTTGTTTTTATCTCATTAACTTCAACTATTATGTCTCAGAGCAATGGTACTTTCTTGGAAATTTTCCTTGACCCCTCAAACTAGATCAATTTCCTCTATTTAAAAATTTTTGTGGGAGTTAATTTCCGAGGATGATCCCCAATGAACCACACCTTCTGGAATTCATGCACTTTTGTGGTTCCCCTTCCTTGAATCTACTCTGACCTTCTTTTTTTTTTTTTTGCCAATAGAATGTGGCAGATGTGACACTGTGCAGTTTCTGAGACAGTCATGAGAAGCCTAGCATCTTCCACTTGGGTCTCTTAGAATGCTTGCTCTTGGAACACCCCTCCTTCTCAGAATCCAGCCACTGTGCTGTCAGAAGCCCATGTTACTTCAAGAGACCATGGGTAGGTGCTGTGGTCAAAAGGCCCAGCTTGAGTTCCAGCCGACAGCCAGTGTCAACTCACCCAGCCATCATGCTGAGCTTTCGTGTGCCTCCACCTCCAGCTGCTATCTGACTGCAACTGCATGACAGAGGCCAAGTCAGCACCATCCAACCGATCCCAGTAAGTCCACAGAACCATGAGAAATAAAAATACATGTTTGTGTTTAACCACCAGTTTTGAGATTGTTTGTCACACAGCAATGGATACCTGAAACACATCCTCTTTTCCTTTGTTGTATTCATCACAGCTGTTTCTTGTGTTTCTTGCCTAATTATTTAATTAATGATTCTCTAAGGATTCTCTTCTTACTAATCTATAAGCTTTATGAAGGCAAAGACCATATCGATCATATATTTTGCTTTTATTTTGGGGCTTTGTTTTGGCTCATGATTGACAATTGTCACTTCATGGCAACTTAAATGTTTGAGGACTCTTTTTTGGTGTAAGTTTCAGAAGAGGCAGAGATTTGCCTCCCAATAAGAAGGCTAGAACGTCTTTATGTGTCAAAGAATATCTGACAGATAGGACACAGCATGTGCCTGGAGCTCAGCCAGTCAGATGCTCCTGTCTGGGTCTTAGAATCTACAGCCAGTGATGTAGAGAAGCAGGGAAGGCTGAGGATTCATTCTGGTGGCTCTGGCAGCAGCATCTGGTATCCAGCAGTGGCAGCCTCGATGCCCTAACTGACTCCTCTGAGGTATAACCTTGACTGTGCAATGGCTGCCCAAATTCCTTTAGTTCCTGCCCATCCATTTTACAAGCTGGTTCTCCAAACTTGCTGGTGGTCCTCTGAACTACATGATATCCCTTCAGAATTTCATTTATATGTAAGTTAGCCTGAGTTGCTTTCTGTTGCGTGTAACTGGGGATGTTGACTAGTTACATAGTATCCAGTATGTAAGTATTCCTGAAGGAATGAATACGAATGCATGTCAGGGCCCAAGGAAGATATCTGAGATTGAAGGATAAATAAATCTCTAATTCAGAGATTCCTTTTTTTTTTTTTTTTTTGAGATGGAGTCTTGCTGGGTCTTGCTCCGTCACCCAAACTGGAGTGCAGTGGCACGATATTGGCTCACTGCAAACTCCACCTGCTGGTTCAAGCAATTCTCTTGCCCCTGCCTCCTGAGTAATTGGGATTATAGGCAAGAGCTACCAAGCCTGGCTAATTTTTGTATTTTTAGTAGAGATAGGGTTTCACCATGTTGGTCAGGCTGGTCTCGAACTACTGACCTCAAGTGATCTGCTGACCTCAGCCTCCCAAAGAACTGGGATTATAGGTGTGAGCCACTGTGCCTGCCCAGCCAGAGAAGCCTATGTTTTACTAAGTTGTAGATATGCATGTAGAGTAATTAGAGGTAAGTGCTGCAAGAATGAAGGGCACAAAATTATGGGAACCAACTATTTCTAAGAGAGGAAGGGGGAGGGATTGCCTTGACTTATGTTGGTGACTGTAATTAGATAAACTGTAAATATTTACTTGTTGAATAAACTGATTAATAAATACATGAAATTTTGAAGTAATTAAATGAAGAAAAGTTTTGTCAATTGTAGAGTACTACATAAATGGAAAGTATTATTCTTAGATAATACATTGAATTCTGTATTAGTTAAAACTACTTACGTTGCGCATATCAGAAAACCCAAGTCAAACTAGCTCAAGTAAAAAGAGGATTGATTGGCTCATATAGTCCCAGAAGTATAATAGCTTCAGGTACTTGGGTATTGTTACCAATATTTTCTCAGCTTTAGCTTATCTGCATTGGCACTATTCTTAGGTTCCCTCTAAATGGTGGTTCCTGTCTCAGGTCCAGGCTCAGAAGACGCAAACAAACAAGAAACTACTTTTGGTTGTTCCAGCATAAAACACTGGTTTTGCACTGACAAGATTGGCCTACTTTGGGTAATATATATGTGCTTGAATTGGCCAGACCTAGTTCATGAGCCTGAAGTTGTCGTTAGAGTTCATCCCCACTGCAACTGCTAGTGGTTAGGGTCACAGGCACTGCATGCAGTCTTCCTGGATTTGTAAATCTCGGTTCTGCCACTTAAGAGCAAATTACATATTTATCTGTATGTTAGCTGAGACATCTCTCAAATGGGAATAATAACAGTACTATATCAAAGAGTTCGTATGAGGATTAAATGAGTTAATTATGCAAAATGCTCAGATCAGTGCCTGGCATGTGATTAGAGCGTAATGTATGTTCTTAGCTCTTACTACATGGACTGAGAATAGTGAAGAGATGATTTCCGAAGGAAATTCAGGGGACCATTACCAGAAGAAGGTAAGAATGAACGCTCGAAAGGCAAAAACAACAAATGTCCACTACACTTCATCCCCAAGTTCTAACAACCAACTACTGGAGGTGAGCAGTCAATAAGCTCTTGCATGAAGCCAGCTGGGATTCACAGCTGCCTCTTGGTGTCAGTCTTATCCCCCAAGGAGAAATTCCAAAGCACAATCATGCCCACCTGATCAACACCCCAGCAGGGCTGAATATCTCCCTGGCAATCAGTCCTCATTTCTCTAGGCTTTTGCCTTTGTAGCAGTCTTAGAAAATCCATGGCTTGGCCAGCCTGAGTGCACATTAAATAATTTCAAAATGTTCAAAGAGGAAGTCTGTATGCTTAATGCATAATTTAGCTGAAAGAACTGGAACAACTTGCATTTTGGTATGGTCCTCATTTTGCAAATGAACGTTATTTTCGTAATGGACCATAATGGTTTGCTCAGAGTTATTCTGGTCTGTCATATTAATGTGTATTATGGTGCTTTAATAAGAGTTGACTTTTGAGTCTTTGGTCTGTGCATCCCATATACCAAATCATCAGTCATTATTCTTATGAATTGATATTTATTTCTTATTTTGTTACTTCCATGGGATGAGAAAGAACATGAATAATACATCAACAAGCCCTAAGCACGCCAATGGCTTGAAGTGACAAAAGACTGTTTTTTTTTTTTTTTAATTTGTTTGTTTTTTTGGAGACAGGGTCTTACTGTGACACCCAGGCTGGAGTGCAGTGGAGAGATCACAGCTGATTGCAGCCTTGACCTCCTGGGCTCAGGTTATCCTCTCATTTCAGCCTCTTGAGTAGTTGGGACTACAAGTATGCATCACGCACCTGGCTAAGCTTTTTAAATTTTTTATAGGGATGAATCTCACTGTGTTGTCCAGGCTGGTCTTGAACTCCTGGGCTCAAGCAATACTCCCACCCCAGCCTCTCAAAATGCTGATCCACTGTACCTGGCCTAGGACTGGTTTTAAATCCTTCCAAAATTGCAGTTGAGGAAGAATTGTGATCATATTGTCCAATTTTTTGCTGGAATCTCCATGTCTTCATCATTCTTCTTGTCTCTCGAGATAGGCTCAAGAGATGGTCCAGACTTCTAATTTTGCCTAATTCAATCTGTTTCAAGATGGGTGCTTATATCATAAAATAACTGGGTAAGAAGGATATTCACAGGCAAGAATTCCTGGAGAGCACCTCTGGCAGAGAACTGGTTTTAAGCTAGGTTTCTGGAAAGAAAACATAAGCCCTTAAAACAATTTCTTCAAGGAGTGCTGGAAAATCCATAGGCCCCCTCTGTGCTAAGAGTCCCGCAGTACTGCTTGGAGACACCTGGGTGACAGCTGTGACATTGAACAGCTGCAAGGCTTCTGTGACACACTCTTTCCTTTGCCTAGCATACAGCAAGATTCGAGGCTTCCTTTGGCCTCTTGGTGTAGCATCTCACGAGTTCTAGACCCACTGTTAGAGGGTAACCATTTGCTCCTCTCTCTCCCTGGTACCCAGTCTCTCCTCTCACTCTCCAGTTGGAAATGCATCCCCAAGTTCCATTCATCCCTCGCTTTCCCTGTTGCTTTCCACCTCAGCCTTACCCTCCTGCAGGGCAACCATTTATTTTACATATTCTAGGCAGACTCTACCAAATGTTACATGGCTTTGTAACAACATGTGCCCAGCTCTATATCCATTCTTAGTTTAGAATATATGATCCCTTGATTTCCTCCTCATCAACCCCATTACTGAACAGTCCTCAGATACTGCCCCATGGAACAGTAGATAGCATTCAGCAGAGCCAGAGAGACATGGGTTCTCATCTCAGCTGGACAAACTTGCTAGCTATGCAATTTAAGGCAGGTTATAATCCCTCGCTGATCCTCAGTGTCCTCATCTGCAAAACGGTTATAATCACATATACTGCAGGGGGCTTCAGATGAAAATAAACACAGCTGGGTGTGCAGTGGTGTGAGCCTGTAATCCTGGCTATTTGGGAGGCCGAGGCGGGAGAATGGTTTGAGCCCAAGAATTCAAGTCCAGCCTGGGCAACTTAGCAAGGTTCCATCTCTCAAAAATGCCTAATTAATTAAATGAGACCACGTCAATAACACATTTAGCGTACTCTTTGGCACGTAGCAGATTTGCAGCAAATATCTGCTGTTGTTATTTGTGAAAACATTCAGGAAGACAGGAGGCAGATTTGCTTCATCTATGGAGGACACTGGTTTCTATCCTTCTTTTTCTCTAAACTTCCTTGGACTCTTCCCTGTCTCTTTCTTTTCTTTCCACCTTCCTCTTGCTTTAGTCTCTTCCACCTTTTTCAGTCCCACCCACAACTTTGAGATAATGGAAAAGGATAGAGTTGTTTATTTTGAGAGTAAATTCAACATTGACCCTCAGAAAAAATGACTCCTGCAATACGCTCTATTACCACATAAGTGTCACATTTAAACAAAGCCTTTTGGCCTGAACTGAAAATTACTATCCTACTGGAAAGCATAAACTGGAGGGGCTGCCTGCATGAAGGAGGGGCGCATCACAGCTGGCAGGGCTATGTCTGCAGGAAGGAGGAGCCAAGCTCTGCTTTGTGCGTTGATTTCAATCGGAAAGTTGTGCTCCCCATTTTTCCTCCAAAGACAGGGAAAATGAGAGCGATCTGTTAAAATGTTGGAGGGCAAGAGAGAAACAACTATCATATATTAAAATCAGTGAAATCCCCTGCCCCCACCATCAGCTAGCAGCGAGAGAATTCTGTTAGGACTGCAGAAAAGGTCCAATGATACAGTCTAAAAATGGCATGTTGATATGACTTTGCACAAAATATCAAACAAACAAAAAATAGCAGAGCAGAGGAACTTCCTTTGGCCTGGATAATAATAATGTTAATACTGATAAATGCAGACATTTATTGAGCGCTTTTCATGTGCCGGGTATCCAGCTAGGTGGTGGTGGCTTCGCATATATAAATTCGTTTACTCTTCACAACCACCTTGTGAGAGACGTACTTTTTTTTTTATCCTCATTTTTGCAAATGAGGAAAATAAGGCAACATTCAGTAACTTACCCAGAGTCACACAGCTGATGATTTGAGCCCTAGCATTCTGGTTCCAGAGCCCATTCTCTTCACCTGCTTCTTGTGCTGCCTCATTTGGTGGGAGATTCAAGTGAGTTTGCACGCACTGTATATGCACATCCACACGCACCTAGCCAAGGACACTGAACCAACATCTCTAAACTGCATGGCGCTTTCTCATGGACCTGACACTATGTTGCCTTGGGTAAAGTATAGTCATTTACATGCACGTCTTTTCATCCCCCTTAGAGATTGCAGGATCCTTGAAGATCTTTCCATTTCAGTGTTCTCTACAGGCCTGAACGCTGCACCTGGCATAGAACAGGGGCTCAATAAATAAAGGCTTGTGGAGTTGAGGACTGGTAGGTGCTAAACAAGGCGATGCTGACTCTAAGTGTGAACTAGACATTTCAGAGAAGATTTAGATCCATGAGGGACAGAGAAGCTGAAGAAAGGTATGGGGAAGAGATGGACCTTTAATATTTAGATAGATACATGACTGAAGAAAAGGTGCTCAGGGTGGGGAAGGCACATGAGAAAAGGACAATTACAGGAAAGAGAATGGCATGGCCGGAGCTCATAGGGAGATCTGCTCAACCAGAGTGAGCACTTGAAGTTGGTACAGCTGATGGTCACCTGGGCTGGCAGAGAGGTTCTTGAGCTGGGACAGTGCCTTGAGGAGGGCAATGATTTCAGGATCCCGGGGAGCCAGTATGGCCCAGTAGTTAAGTGTATGAAGTCTTGGGGTCAAATCTCAGCTCAGCCATTTTCCAGTTGTGAGACCTTGAGCAAATCACAAGCCATACATCCCTTTGAGGGTGCTGAGAGGATTAAATGAGATGATGTATGAGCAGTGCCTAGTGCTGTCCCATAGTAAGCAGTACTGCCCTTATTCTGAAGCCATGAGGTTGAGGATGAACTGGAGAAGAGAGAGACTGGGTGGGGTGGGGGGTGAGTCTGAAGCCCATAGCTATTACAAGAAGAAGGGAGAAGAAGAAGGAGGAGGAGGAGGAGGAGGAGAAGGAGGAGAAGGAGGAGAAGGAGGAGAAGGAGGAGGAGGAGGAGAAGGAGAAGGAGGAG
>NW_022436952.1:14199872-14231329 GCF_009761245.1 Sapajus apella | reverse complement strand
GGAGAAGGAGGAGGAGGAGGAGGAGGAGAAGGAGGAGGAGGAGGAGAAGGAGGAGAAGGAGAAGGAGGAGGAGGAGAAGAAGGAGGAGAAGGAGGAGAAGGAGAAGGAGAAGGAGGAGAACCTTAAGAAGTGCCTTTATACTCAGGCTTCTTGTTACACAATGGGGAGGTGAATGATTACCCTACAATTTTATAGGAGTTAGTGAATTATTTGGGCTTACATGCGCTCTGTCTGGCTTCCAGGTCAATGGGTTTTCTTCTACCATATCTTGCCACTGTGGTTCAGGATATGAAGGGAGAGGGAATTTTACTGGTGGAAATACCCCTAGGCTACAAGTTGGGGGACATGAGGTAAGTGCACTAACTTTTAGGAGGCCTCTTTTAATTCCTTCTGCCTTTTGAGAAACACACGAACCTCCCCCATCCTACCTCCTAGAGATTCTGCCGAAGGCACCTGCCTTCTTCTTTCTAAAGAATCACCATCTTCTATGTATCCCCAGCAACTGGGAAGTTTTGTATCAAGCTTAACTTTCTGTAGTTTGTTTTATATTTCATTGCCATTTCCAAACACATTTGTAACATTGGGTTTTAAAATTCCTAGGACTAGAAGGTAAGCTCCACGTAGGGCCTTCGTCCATCTTGTTGACTGCTTTATCCTCTTCACTTAGAACAACACCTGGCACGTGGTAGAAGCACAATAAACACTTGTTGAACGAATGAACATATGTCTTCGTTATAAACTACACACATCTCCCTGGTTCTGTGTATCCTTGGCACATATCCCGAAGATGACAGCTAGTATTATTAGTATGGCAATAAACTTGCTCATTTCTCCAGGTCCAATTGAACAGCTAGCCTGTTCATTTTGTACAGTCAGTATCCTGGGGTCTTTAGGATATTTTGTATCTTATTTCTGAATTTTGTAAGGGGCACTGCGTGGGCGAAGTGCTCAGTAAATGCTAAGAGATTGATTTGTTGGTGTTGTGTAAGTATATGTATGTGTGTGTATGTGTAGGTGTGTATATGTGTTTGTATGTGTGTGTGTGGGCACACACAGGTGGATACGGGTGTGGTTTCCATACCAGCCTGCCTTCCATGGGCTTGGAGGATGTTTACTGAAGTTAGTCAGAATGGCTGGGACTCAGGACTCTTGGGTTCTCTTCCTATGATTCATGGCCATTCTGGGGAAGTCTGTGAATCCCTTAAACTGCAGTGAAAGCTGGTATTTAAAAAAAGAGGATGACTTTGTTCCTCGTTCTTTTTGTACATTTTTCCACTAGGATACAGGCTCCTCCAGGAAATTCTGGATCTTTAGCCATTCTTAGAACAAGTCATCTCATTATTAGGATTCATTTTTACTTTTTTTTTGCATTAGCTGTCTATTAATTAGGCATTGGCTTATAACATTTCATTCATTGTTTCACACTCACTCACTCTGCCCCTGATGTGTGCCAGACACTGGCTGACACCACAGAAATGAGACACATTGCTGTCCCTGAAGGGTTCCTGAGGTGGGGTGACTGACAAGGGCCTGGGAGCAGGGTTCTGGTAGAGAGGTTGGGAGGGTGGGGCAGGTTGAGGGTCAGGGTTCAGGGATGATTTCCAGAGGCGGGAGAACTCTCTGAATGAGAGCTCACAAGGTGCCAGGAATCATGCTTAGCACGTTACAGACATTATCTCATTCACTCCTCACCACTCTATGAGGTAAGTGCTATTATCCCTGTTTTTGTGTCACTTCGGATAAATGACTTCACCACTCTAAGTCTTAGTTTCCTCATCTGTAAAATGGGATCTGTAAAACCTGAGAGTTATGGTTTAAAATGTACACAAGGAACTTAACAACATGTTAAGCTGGAGTTACCAGATGGCTCATACATGTTACCTACTGTTATTGTGATGAGGGCATCGGGGGTGCAGAGGTCAGTGACTGGCCCATGTTTCCCTAGAAAGTTAGGGTCAGAAGAAGTTAGGGGTTTAGATTCTGTGCTCTTGGGTGCGGGCTACGTCACCTTGCATGTCTACTTGGAAGTTTAGGAAGGGTTTGGAGAGTTTTTCCTGGATGGAAATGTGTGTAATTGAAAGATTTTCAGGAGGGGACAGCTGCTCCACACCTAATCTACTCTACTCCATGATCCCATCCCATGATTCAATAGCAGATGCGTTAGTTACCTGGTTAACCTCTAACATGGACGTGGCGCCTCCTCCCTTGGCTTCTAAATACTACAGCCCTTGAGCTAACGTTTCCTCTTTGTTTGGCGTTGTCCAGGACTTATCTACAGTGGAAACCATGCAGCCAGTAGAAGGCTAGGGATTCTCACCATGGAGTTTCTGGGTGGCAAATAACACAAAAAAGTCATTCTAATGGGGGGTGGGTGGAGAGAAAAAAACTAAAAGAGCAAAAATGATAAATCCAAGCAATCTATTTCTGGTACTGGAGCTGCTCACTGAAATCATTTTTTATCCTCCGTGCAGAGTCACTACCGAGCCCTTCTCGGAGCCACCTCCCAGGGCAGTTGTAAGGAGCCCTGATAAAGATTTATGTGGTTTGTTTTCTTTCCCCAGGCTTTTGAAGATCAACAGAGGAGGTAATGTTTATGGTTGGTTGGTTAACCCTATGGCTCTCTGGGGTCTCCTTCCGCGACCCCTGGGCTGTTTCTCCAGGCGGGAGGCAGCAGGCCTTGGCTGCTGCATCTGGGGAACTGGCTGTTTAAAGGCCAGGGTTGGAGAGAGTGTCAGGCCCAATAGTTCTGGAGGCTTTGCTCACCACAACGGCGTCATCCCAGCCGAACGCCCCCACCATCTTCGGAATAGAACCAATTTATCCCACAGGGGAGTGAACGCTTGAAAATCAGCGTCAAGAGGAAAAAAGAGGTTGGGGGTGATGCTTACAAGGTTGGGTTAGCAAGACATGAATAGATTTGTCTCTGAACTTGCTAATCCTGCTCAGGTGAAAGCAGAATTGTCCAGGGCTTGGGGGTGTGAGGGACGTTATGGGAAGATATGTATATGCTTAAAAAATAAACAAATCTCTGCTTTATTTTTTTAAACATTAATATTTTCCTGGCACTCCTGGTTAGAATTACTTGTCTGGGTGTCCTGAACTTCGTTTCTGAGACCCAGCTGAAAACCCTGGACAGCTGGAGGGAAGCAGACACCTTGGAGAACCGAAATATTTGGTATGCCTTTCAGACCTTATTAAAAAACGAATCTGTTTTTTTTTTTCCCACATGTTTCTCTACATCCTAGGATAGCTATTGAAAGAACATTGGAAAAACATGTCTTTTTGGAGTTTCGCTGGCCAACAGTTCAGGAAAACAGAGAATTTTAGTTTTTTGCTTCATGCAGGAAACTCTGTGATCTTAAAGATCCAAATCTTCCATTTCTGCTCAGAAACTCAGGAGCTAGCCGTGGGGCTCTTTGGAATTATTCTCCTGAGTAACAGTCATAAGGGTTCCTTTGGGAACTTACACTCAGGAGAAATGTTAGTTTACCCATTCATTGATTCACTGGCGTATTCTTTCAGTCAACAAACTGTCCATGAGGTACTCAGTAAATTTTCAAGTCATATCTAAGATCTCAGCTGGCCCACAGCAGTGCTATTAAGGGTAATGGTAGCAATCCTATCACTCATTATGGCCAAAGAAACTGAGGCAAGGGGAGTTTGCATAACTGGGCTGCACAGCATTTATGACTCTTTTCACTTCTCCAGGCTGCTTTTCCCAGAACCTATGGTGGAACAGTTTTAAACTGGGGAGCCAGAAAGACCTGAGCTCAAGTTCCGTGCCTTCTACTTACTTCAGGTGAGGACTTGAGCAAGTTGCTTAATTTCTTCAAGCCTCAGTCCATGCATCTGTAGAATGGGGATCAAAGTAGCAACAGCAACTCTGCCAAGGTGGTGGTGAGAATGAAACCAGACGAGGGTCCGGAGTCCTGTACAGACAGGTTCTCCATTGGAGTATGAACATTGGCATTACTAGGTTGAAGCTGTTATTTTTTTCTGTCATCTTAGGGTTCCAGAGGAGTGCTGCAAGTTGACAGAAAGCCTAACTGGCCTTTCGAAGCAGTAGATCCTACCTCAGGTGCTGTGCTGTCTGTGCTGGGCCGTGGTGGTCTGGAGAACTGTCAGCTTTGGCTTCTCCACCAGGAGGTAGAAATATTTAACATAACACAGTGACCTAATCAGGGGCATACCAGATGCTATCATCCATAAACAGCCATTTATTCAAGTCAAGCAGGCCCCACATGCCACAGGTAAGCTGGGGAAAGAGAGATTGAATTGTTCAGTCCTGCAGGAGTGGAGGTCGAATAGAAAAGCAGCACAACCCTTACTCATAACTTCCAATTGCTGCAATTTTTTTTTCTAGCAGGCTAAACAGGTTTTCCACTGGAAAGGTGTGGAAAAGACCCGAAGCAGGACAATGACAAAATCTTATTTTTTTACGGAATCATCTTCCTCCTGGCCTTCTGCAAATTCTCTCATCTCAAACCATTCTGCCCCCATCCCATATTTGAACACTTGTCACTGCCCTCGTTTCCAACCCCTGAAGAAACATGGAATGCACAAGCTAGCCTGATTCAACTCCATAAAGGCGCAATCTTCCTAAATGAGCAAAAATATTACCACTTAAAAAATATACACAAAATGTTTATGAAATGAGAAGGGGGAGATTCAGAAGTGATAGGAGCTGGCAAAAAGTAGTGCCCAATGTATATGAGAGCACCTCTGATGATTTCATTTGCAATTGCCATTTAAAATGTGTAGACATGTTCTCGCTCCCTCCCTGGAAGGCCCCCTATTCCATACCCCCAGCCCCAGCTGCACACGCACACAAGAACCCACATATATATGCACGCTTGCTCTGACTGAGGAATCCAGCAAAACACGGGGCTGTTCTTTATAGGCCAGGGAGCTTGTTGTTTTAGTCTGTTGTTTTCATTTCTGTGCACCTGCACCCCTTGCCCAAGACCCCCACCACATTGCCTCTGCCTTGGCCAACAACACGGGATGTGTGTTTCTGAATAAGTCACACATTATGCAATTTGGTTTCCTCAGGAATTTGGTAGAAAAACTCTGGATCTCGGTGTATTGAGCTTAATTGCATCCTTCAGGTTCTGGGCATGTTTCACCTGCCTTGGGTTTGCTCTTTGGGACTCCCCAGTCCCCATCAGTTCCCTCTATCCCTCCCTCCCCCAAGGAGCTGCATACATGATGAGGTTGAGGTCTTTACCTTTAGCAGGGCAATGAACTGGGTATGTGGGTGGTAAGGACAGCCTGGGCTGCCTGACATTCTGGTGGCCAAAGGGTGGGTGGAGGGTGGGCTCCAGACTTCAGGTTAATGAAGAGTTATTTCCAGTATGTGACGTCCAGCCACCATGGGATCCTATTTGCAAATGCTAAGTAACCCAGTCAATATGGTACAAATTACCAATAGCAGCAGGGGTAATGCTGACTGCTGCAGCTTGGGCTTTGAAGAGATTACTTTGCTCTTGGTGCAATCCAGGACCAATAAGGTCTTAAATCCAATTTCCACATGGTAGGTTTCTATATCATGGCAGAGGTGCTATTGCAAAAACAAAACAATGGCTTCTCCATGGTGGGAACAAGCCAGCCTGGACTTAAATAAGATCCAGAGGAAAAATCATGCTAGGGTTGCCTTGCATTGCTATGAAGGTGACCTTACTTTCTTAACCAGAGAGAATATTGAAGGTTAAGAAATCAATGGTGGCTGATTGGAATATGAAGAATGAGATGAAAAATAAAGAATTGGGTTCTAAGCTCATGCTCATACACCCAGTATAGATATCACCTTTATAGCATCCTGAGAGTTGGTGGTCCTGCTTCTGGTTGAAGATAGGGATCTCACTGCTTCAGCTGTGGGTGGTACCATTCCACTCTTAGACAAATGTTATTATTTGCAATTTTTTTTCTGTTAAGGTTAAATGGATTTCCTTCCCAGATGAATCTTTTGGTCATTGTATTACTTATCTATTGCCAAATAATAAATTACCCTACAAATTTAGCATCTTAAAACAACAAACATCTATTATTGCACACAGTTTCTGAGATTCAGGAATTCAGGAGCAGCTTAGCTGGTCAGTTTTGGCTAAGAATAGCTCATGAAGTTGAAGTCAACATGTTGGTCAGGACTGTAGTCAAATGAGGCTTGACTGGGAGTTGGATGATTGCTTCCAGAATGGTTCACTCATATGGCTATTGGCAGCAGGCCTCAGTTCCTTACCAGGTAAGCCTCTCCATAGGGCTGCTTGAGTATCCTCATGACATGGCAGCTGGCTTCCCCCAGAGAAAGTGATCCAAGAGAAAGAGCAAGGAAGAATTCACAATGCCTTTTATGGCCAAGTCTTGGAAATCACACATAATCACTTCTGCCACATTAGTCAATAGAAGTGTGTCATGAAGTCCAACCCACATTCAAGGGAACGGAAATTAGGCTACATCTTTTGAAGAGTATCAAAGAATTTCGAAACATGTTTTTAAATGATCATAGTCCATTCTCCTAAATGATGCCACATAAAATAAATCTATTTAACAATTGTCACAGCAATCCTCCAGGTATTTCACTTCAGTTGTCATACCTTAACGCCTCTGGCTAGACAGCTTTAATTTCTTTGACTATTCTGTGCATGACTTGGTATATATCCCCCTATTATTCTTGTATAGTGTGACAATGAAGCTAAAACATAGTATCCTGAATTTAACATAAGATTCAAACTATGAATAAAGAGTACTATGTGATTCTTACAGCTCATTAACACATTCTAAGCACAGTGCCTGGAATATAGAAGGTATTCAACTAATGTTTGGTATTGAAAGAATGAACCAACGACATGACTATATGAATGGATCTATTTCTGTTAAAATATCTAGAGATTGCCCTAGTGGACTTTTTTTTTTAAGCATCTTTTTTTTTTTTCCATTTATTTATTTTATTGCATTTTAGATTTTGGGGTACATGTGAAGAACATGCAAAATTGTTGCATTAAGCGTCTTTTTATACTGTGCTTAATTTGAGCTTGTTAACTGAAACACCTAAATTAATTCTTTTAGTTTTCCCAACTCTTTGCCCAGCTAAAATTCTCTCATCTTGTTCTTAGATTACTTTGACCAAATATGGAAATTGTCTTTAATCTCTATTCAATGACATCTGCTG
Organism: Sapajus apella; assembly: GCF_009761245.1. Taxonomy (NCBI): domain Eukaryota; kingdom Metazoa; phylum Chordata; class Mammalia; order Primates; family Cebidae; genus Sapajus; species Sapajus apella. The sequence continues at coordinate 14,224,161 of NW_022436952.1, read as the reverse complement.
GTCAAGGCCATTTTGAATAATAGTCTATCATCTAGCATAAACGCTGTTAGATTTATATGGTCTAAAAATGTAATCTAGGAGTTGTCTATACAAGCCATTGATCAAATAGGGCTTCGTCAGGCAACCAATTTATTTCTTCTGTGCAGTTTTGCTCTGCCACCAGGGATCCTGATTTCCTGGCCCTCTGTCTCACTGGGCTCTGTGTGTAATCAGCACTCCAAAAATGACAAACCACCCATAGCTAACTTGTTCTAACCGTACTTAAATCCAAGCCATCCTCAACAGATGTGGCTGTCTCTCTCAGTAAAGACCTTTAGAAAGGGAGATTCCACTGCCTCCCACAGTTACCCATTTCAGAGTCCAACATCTGGAGGTTAGGGAGAAAAGAGTAGGGAGCATGATGTGTTGGTAGAACAACTGGGGTGGAGAGGATTTATTCTTGGCCTTTTTAGCAGGAACCAAAGTCTTTTTGGGGGTGAGTGGGTGGAAGGAGAAGTGGGAGCGGGAGAATGGCTCACAACCAAAATCTTAACATCCAGCAGTGCTGGCCATTTGAAAAACCAATGTAGAGAATCAAGAGAGGTTGAGTCCCACACAGATGTGAGTGTCTGGTGCCAATTAAAAGAGTTCATTTGGATGAATCCAAAGATGTAAGGGGAGGAATCTGAGCTTTCTTTGCTCAAATCAGATGTGGAAAAGTTCTGGGCTTAGTTTATTTTCTTTCTGATTTACTTTATTATTGTTTTAAATTACAGAAATAATACATGCTTTAAAAATAAAAAGTAAAATAATTCAGAATTATGTAAAAATGTTAATAATTTCTGTCTTCTCTTTCCTAACCCAAACTCTTACAACTTACTCTTCTTTTCATATTTCTATGTATGTTTATATATATACTATATACACACATATATACACATATATATGTATGTAAAACATACATATGCATATAATAGAACTTAAAACAATTGCTTGTAGCAGGCTGGATTATAAAAATACATTTTATTCTCTCACCTTTCTTCCTTACCTTCTTCCTCTCAACCATCATAGAGCTCTTTCTATGTCAATGTGAATGGATTTTCCTCATTCTTCATCATAATACTAAAGATGTAGCAGAATTCATCTAGCTGTTTCACTATTTGTGGGCACTCAGTTTGTCGCTAGTTGTGTCACAACCAGCAACTTTGCAATAAGCATGTTGTACAAATATCTTTATCTACTATGATTCTCCTTCTATTGGATACAGTTCCCAAGGTATCGATTTTACCTGGTAGCAAGTTTTTCATTCTTTTATGCTAGTCAATGATGCGATAAACAACGTACTATCTTCTCTCCCTTCTCTTTTAATTTTCGAAGTCATTATCCTATTTTGTTATGCAGCACTTTATTTTTCAAAGTGACTATTTGGCTGAAATTAAATCCAAGAAAATGTATCTGTTCACTGGGTGGGGAGCGAGGCGGGTTAGCTTATTTGGACCTAGTTTTGAGCTTGGTCTATATGTGTTGGTGAGTGTGTACATATGTGTGTTTGTGTATATTTTGAATTACTCAGCTGAAATGCAAGAACTAACCATATCTAAATATCACTCCATGTTAAATGAAATAAATGGATTTTAATATTGATGCATGGTATAGGGTTTAAAGTCAGAAGATCTACATCTGAATTTTCTGTCTTTTTTACTACTTACTGGCTATATTGTCTTAGAGTTGGTATCTCCATAAGAAAAATGGGCACAATCATGCTGCCCACCTTACACACTGTGAGAATTAAGAGCAAGATTACATTGCAAACCATACAGCCTTTCCCATGTGTTTTAAATTTATTTAATGCTAGCAAAACACTCCAGAGGAAGGTGCTGTTCTTTTTAAACCAGCAAGCAAGCAAGCAAACAAACAAACAAAAACATAAAGTTAGAAAGAGGTCACCAAGATCTTATGTTGGAAGGGTCTTCCAGAGACCCAGGAAAGCAAATTCCAGTGGCACCCAGGGACCACAGAGGGGATGGCCAGGTTGAGTGGAAGGAACTAGAGGCTTACGAGTAAGAGTGTATTTCAAAACAGCCACACACAAAAGGCTGTTCAAGCATTTTCCGTATTTGAAAGCCCATAAATCACCTGGCTGACCAGGATTACTTTCTTTTGGAGAGCTGTCTGGTTTTGGTAATGGGTCTAAAGATGATTTCTGATAGATTGAGGCTGTTTGCTGCAGTTTTTTGCTAAGGAATTCTTGTATACTTCTCAGGTGTTTTCTTCTTTCATTAAGGCAACCAGCTCATTGGTGTACCCAGAACTGTTCTGGTTTTAAAACTGAAAGTCCAGTGTCCTCAATGCTAGGCACGTTGGACAGTTGGGCATCTTATCTCTTGATCTTCATGTGAGAATAATTAAAATTGCTTAAAGAAAATTTGTCATGATCATGAGAGCTGTCTTCCATCCCTTACTTCCCTAGGCGCTACTCTTGATTCTTTAACTTTGCTTTTGTAGAATATTAATGTTCTGTGAGATGAAGGAAGGGGTTTTTCCATTAAAATTAAATAACAGCTATTTTTTCCAAGTAACAGAAAAAAAGTTAAGATGGCAGAATTTTCTCAATTTTAAGTCCTCTATTCATAATATGATTTACCATATTATATTATAACATATAATAAGATTGTATGCTAAATAAGAATTTCATGTATAGATATCATGGTATACCATAAAGGACTATGATGGGCTTCACGCTATTGAGTAAACTTTAGGGCCATTTCATAGGAGATTATCCTGATGGAATGTTAAATAGGAACTTTTCAAAAGGCTATAAAGGAAGGGGATCCTATGTCTCAGTTTTCCCAGGTGGTCCCTGGTAAGCCAGTGTCCCAGTGTTCTGTCCAGGTAGCACCCACTCTCACTGTCAAAAGTTTGGTTGATGATAAATTTTATTTTATCTCCCTTTATAAGGGACCTGTCAGGATGGAATAACCTTTGTTTCTGGCTAACATTTGCCAGTGACACGCCAGGCATTGGTTTGATCGCTTTCTCTGCATTTTGCTCATTTAACCCATAAGACCATAAGTAGGTGCTATTAGAGATAAAGAAACCAAGTCCCAGAAGGTTAAGTAACATGCCCATGTTCAAAATGCGATTAAAAGACAGAGTCAGGAGTAGAACCCACGTCTGGCAAACTCCAGAGCCTCTTGCTTAGCTGATATATTGGTTGGAGATGCTGGACTTGAATCCTACCTAGCCACCTGAAACCCTCAAGAATTCTAAGATGTAACCTCAAGTGGCCAGCAGGGCTTCCTTCTGGGGAAGCCGTGTTCCTTGGTTAGAGAAAAGGAAGTGTTTGTACTCATCTGAGCATTTCAGATAATCCCGAGGGATGCCTTGTCCATCCCTCATGGGTAGGGCTGTCTGTTTATAGGCATGCTGAGTTTTGTTTTATTTTTCTTTCTCAATTAGAGATTAACGAATCTGCTAAGACCTTATCCCACACAGCCCTGCCAGTTAGGTGTTTTGGGCAGATAAAATGAAGAAGTAGGAGTCCAGCAGGCTGCCCTGGGGTGAGAAGAGAAAAGGGCAGATCTGTGTGCGCCGTAGCAGCCGGCAGCTCTCTGTGCCGTGGTCTGTTCTAGGACTGCCAGCCGAAGGAGGCTTGGAATTGCTTAGACCTGCCTCTGTGCCTTTAGCCGTCCGGGTAAAAACATCACCTCTCTGGAGGCCTGTGCTGGAGCACAAACCCACGTATTGTCTGGCCCCTGGCAGGCTGGTCTGTGGAGGGGACACTCTAAGAGCTCTATTTTAATCTTTTGGAGCTGGGCCAGGGTAGGAATTCAGCTGCCAGCCCCAGGCTCCCCACTCCCCTGCTCTCACCCTGCCCCCACACCCCCTTCTCCTGGTTTCATTCGCTCTGACCTCCCATCATGAGAGGTGCTGGTGTTCTTTCTTTCTCCCTTTCTCTTTTTTCAACTACCAGGGCTCTTTCATTGATTTGACCTCCCAAAGTGAGGCAGACCAGGGCTCCTCAGTGGGCTACTCGGGGCTCAGGGCTGGCATGAGGCCAACCCTTGAATCCTGAGATTTACCTCCAGATGTGTGCGCCTCTGTGCTTGTATAGACGTGTGTATTTGTGTTGTGTGCGAGTGAGAGATCTGTGTGTGTTTGTGTGTTTATGTGTGTTTTTTGTATCTCTATGACTTTTCTCTCCATGTAAAGAAAATGTATAGATGGAAAAGTTGAGGAGAGGTTAGAGGCAAAGGAAAACGGTTGCCTCAGTCCATAAACATCCTCTTTTCCCTCTGCCAACGGTACTTTCCCTGCCCTGCGTCAGATAATTTCAGCTGTCCCTCCAATGGGGTCTTCTTATCCCTCCCCCAAGTCTCTTGGATCTGTTTTCCTGCATAGGCGTGAGTTCTGTAGAGAGACCACGTGGTAGGATGGGTTTTGGACTCCTATATTAAACTTGAATTCCAGTCTTGGTTCTGCCACTTGCTGGTTGTATGATGCTGGGTATGCAATTTTCCTTCCTTTGAGCCTCAGTTTCTCAATCTGTAAAATGTGGATGATAATGCTACTACCTTTCACAAAAAGTGTAAGGTAGAAGATCAAATGGTACTCAAAAGATGACCCATAAATGTTAGCTCCTTTCCTGCTTACCTATTTCTCCCAGATCAAGTCCTAAGGCAGCAGTTGGGCCTGGCTCCTGGTACCGGTGAGGAAGCCCTCAGCTGGTAAGGAGGGGCCATGCTCTTCCTAAAAGAGTGGGAGGGGGAGGAGGGTGTGGTCTTTCTCTCCCACTGGGAATCTCCCATCTTCTCTCACCCCAATCCTTCTGGCCTCTGCCAATGATGTGCATTTTCCCCTCTGCACCGGCCTCCCAAACTGACTCATTACCTCGACAGGGTAGCAACTTCCAAAACAAAACTCTTTCAACCAAGGAAAATATAACTATGGAGAGGAAAACATTTCAATATCAGGCCTCCTGGGACCCAGGGAAATGTACTGAATGTTTGTCAGAGAATGATGATGTCCTGACTTCACAGACTCTGCTGAGGGCAGAGGGAGAACAATGCCTGGCACTTGGATCTAGCCAAGTCAAAATGGCCCAAGCCAAGTCCAAGCTCGTGCTCAAGTGGGCCCAAACTTGGAAGACTCAGACGTGTGTCCAACATTGAGCCACCAAACAGACCCAATGTGGGCTGATAATCATCCTTTGTAAAGTGGGGCCCGGTGCCCTGTTCTACACCAGTCTCTCTTCTTCCTCTTGGCCCCAAAGGAGATGCCCAGTTCAGGCTTACTGTCTGGCAAAGGGCCTGCTTGCTTCATGCCTGGGTTCTGGGAAGTGGCTAATGGAGCACATTCCACACTTAATAATACTGCCCCCTGGTGTTGTGCAATGCCTTGACCCTTTCCGGGACACTCCAGGGAAGTGATCTTATAGCAGTGATCAGGCAAGATCTAAGAGAACAGCTGGTGGGTGGTGCTGGTGTCAGGTCAGATGCTGGGGAAAGTCCAAAGGATATTCCAGACCATGTCCACTGTGAGCCCAGTGGCCTGGAGAGCAAAGAGAGGGGAACTGAAATCGGTGAAATTGTTTTCTGAGTGAGATGGGTAACAGGTGAGGCAGAAGGTTGATCTGAATCTTTTTGCAATGAAAGATTTCTTGGGGGGCAGGGGATATTGGGGACACTGAGCATGGATTTCTCACAGTTACTTTCTTTCTCTATAATAGATTCAGTGTCATCTACCTAGCTCCTGCCACCTAAGCACCACCCAAAAAAACAACAGTGACACAAAACACATCCCCAAAATAGAAACATTCTGAGAATCCCTGCTTATCTTTGATAAGTAATCAATGTGAGTGTTTTAAATTCATGGAATTTCAAAGCTGAAAAAGAGCTTACACATTTTGTAGACGTCTTTAAGTTCAGAGACGAAAGCACACAAACTCTTTCCCACGAGGCCCAGGTTCTAGCTCAGAGTCAGGCCCTCTGCGATTGCAAGAAAAAGTGTCTTGGTTTCAGTCACAGAGTGCCTGACTCTGAGCTACAACCTGGGCCTTGGGGGAAAGGGTTTTTGTGCTTTGTTGTCTTGTTTGGCTTCATTTGCCATCTTTATCTGTGTCTCTGTAAATGTCCCTTGCATGTCTGTCTGTGCAGGGTGTCTTCCACAAAGACAGCTTCCAGTGGCCTTTTTTTTTCCCTCTTCTCAAAGGACCTAACTCAATGGCACATGGCACTCTGGAAAGTCAGGAGTCCTGGTCCCCAGTTTTCACTCTACTGAGCCTCACTCTCCTTATTTGTAAAGTGGAGATATAAGTTCTTGTCCTGATAACCTCATAGGGCTGTTTGTCAAACTCAAATAGGATGGTCTTGTGAAAAGTGTTTTCTAAACATGTAGGAGATTGCAGTTATTAAAGCTTGATGAGGAAAATGGTACATGTAAAAGCAGCCTTACTGGGCATGAGCACGAGACTTTTGCAGGTTTTCTGCGTATTCAGTGGGTGCACCTAGGCTGAATGATCTGCATGTCAATACAGTGGTATCCAATCAATGGGCCAGATATCATGACACTCAGAAAACTGCTAGCCATCTGGAGCTGCATCTTGCACCGTAAGAAAGGGCGGGTTTCTCCCCAGGCCCTTGGCTTCCATCAGGTGGGCCAGCTCCAGAGTGGACGGTACATTCCCATCCAATCAAGGTACTCTGGAGGTGATGTGTGGGTTAGGTGGTGGAACTTTTCAGAAAATCCTAAAGAAATACTTTCAAGGTACCCTGAGGGGACAAACTGAGCTTCATCTGGGCCATTTTAGAGAGTTGCAGGTTGGTAGGCATGTGAAAAGGTCTTCATGTCCATTTTTTTATGGAGAAATATAGCAAGGTATGGAATTTAACCTGATTTTAAGTGCTCTCTCTATAATTTCTGGTTCTCATTGGTTTATCACTCATTTAACAGATATTTATGTCAGGTGCTATAAAATGTGCTGGGGTAGGGTGATGGGTAACAAAGCAGCCAGTTGCTTTTCACTTAGAGGATCTGATCTAGCCTGGTAGGGAACTGGTGCCTGGATTCCTGTAGTATCTAACATTAGTATTTTCTTTGGCACAATATCTTAAGGCAACCACTGACAGGAACTAGAAAAAGAAGCATCATGTAAAGTGATAATGGCACATACTACCTGAAGAGGAAATGCATTTGCATAATCAAAGAATCATTGCAAAGATCTAACTTGCTTGATATTATGATAATATCAGGTAAGATAATTTCCTTATGAATGTTTTTCTTCTGCCTAGGAGTCACTCTAAATTGATAAGAAACTCTTGGTTTAAACTTGCCTAATTACCTAAAATGATTTCTTTTTATTATGGAGAAGAAGGAATGATTTCTTGTTGGCAGATGGAAATATTGCATATTGCTTGGCATAACTTATCAAAAGGATTAGGCATTCACTGAAGGCATACTTCTTACTTAGCAGATTACATTTGAAAACCCTCCTCTTACTCTTTACCTCATTCTGTCTCTCCTCTAGTACCACCCCAAGAATGCTCATAGAAGACAGGGGATATTAGAGAAGAATGTCATTTGTTTGGTTTGAAAAAGAAGGTAAACTTTTATTTAGAGAAAGAATTAGGAAAAGAAAGTAATGGTTTGCTTCGAAAGATGACAATTTACATAGGGAAAACAGCATATTTGGCCAGGACAACAAAACAGCCCTCTGAAGCTGTCAAGAAAGCCGACCACAAACATGCCAATAAAGAGTTGAATTTGTGTGTGCGTAAAAGAATTCTGTAAAACAGAATAAGACAAATATGTGGTCCAAAGTAGCACATTTCCCATCCTTGGGAAAAGGGGAAACTTTGTACAGGTTTCTTAGGGCAGAAGCAATCTCTTTGTAGTGTTCTCAAACACAGAATAAATCTCAAATTGCAGCCAGTGGGAGTGAGGGTAGACGGAGCTTCATGGGTGGGGAAATAGTAGGAATGGAGAAATTCAGATGGGACAGCGCATACAGCAATGCACTGAAGACATTTAAATGTGCATGCAGTGGCAGAAGAAGCAAGATTATGATGGCCAAGCTCCTGGGTGCAACTTGGTGAGAGCATTTGCTGTGGCAACCTGCTGTTGTATTTTCAATACTTGGCAATAACCAATTATGAAAGAGAAAGAACCTGAATGGTACTGATTAATCAAGAGACAACTGGTCAGACTTTGCTGACAATTGTCAAAACAACACCACAAATGACAGTTCTCCCAAAGTTTCAGTGAGAAGATTTTAAAAGCTCAGGCTGAAAAATCTGTGTCTTTACTGAGACATGGAAAAGCATTAGGTAAGCCAAGTATTAAAAATTCTATTTGTTTATTATTGAATTGACATTTTTCCACACTTAAGACAAATGGGCTTGGAAACTGTCCCTTAAGCAGCAAAAAAATCTAATTTAAGAATCAAAATTATTTTTTGACTTCATGCTTAACTTATATTTCAGCAATATTAGGTAAGACATAAAGTATAATTAATGCTTATGAAATAAAGTCCTTCCCTCTGATAGCTTAGATTTCTTCTTTTGACAATTTTTCTTGAAAATACACTTAGGCAGGTAAGAAATTACCAAAAATACTTGCCATTAGAAAAATTACCTTAATTCTCATTAATCCCTGACCTCTTATAAATTGGTAGGTTGAAGAGGCATACATTTTACCAGTGATCTTTTTGATTGAGGATACTGGACCTTTACAATATACATTTAAATTGTTCAAATAGTTTTCAATGTACATACTATAAAATATTATTGTTTCAAGAGTGGAAGTCACATTTAACACACCATACATGATTCACCTGCATATTTATAGAGGTTTAAAGCACACAAAATTGTGTAGATAGCATACTGAAGTCTAAACTTTAACATATACTCAGTTGCATACATAGCAACAAGATACAATAAATTCTGAACAAATAACAGCCAATAATCAGCCAGATTGCTATGTACACATTAGGAAGGAAGCAATTAAATACTGCCAAATAAGAATGTCACTTAAATTACTTTTTCCGTGAAATATCTCTCTGCCACCACATACGCACGCGTGTGCATGCACACACACACACACACACACACACACACCCTTTTTTTTTTTTTTTAATCACAAACATCAAACTGATGCTTATGGCTACATACACGGGTTATCCCCAAACATCTGATTTTCACAAGGCAAGAGACAACACAGCAACTCAGAGCGACTTACAATAATTTGCCAGACTTAGCTTTTGTAAATCAGTCACTGGAGGGTGATTACTGTGAAAATATATTCAGACTTTCATGTCATGGACTGCAGGAAGAGGAGCAAAGAGTCTTAACTAATAGCTTTATAACCTTTGCCACTACATTAAATTTTGGCTTTGCTAAAATAAAAATATGTGTATATCTGTAGGAAAAGACCCTATGATAATATTTAAAACAACAAATCTCCTACTTCCTTTATCACGATAGAATATTTTTCACAGCCCACTTATCCAATTGTTAAACAAAACCAACCATCCTTTTGAATAGTCATTTTAAAAAGTCATTATTAGTGGAAATAGAAGAAATAATTGAAAAAACAAATATAACTACTGTATGAAGACATGGTGGAAAAAGCAGAGACCTGAACTATAGCAAAATCAGTGCTTCATAAACAGTCAATGGATTTTTCTAAAAATACTTTTTGCTAATGGCAAAGTTCAACACCTCAGAAAAACTCTGAATTAAGATCTTAGAATAAGTTTCCAAGCTATACAACATGGTTTCAAATACACTACCCTTGTTGTTTGTAAGGCCACATTGAAGTTTAGCTTAACAGTCATAAGCCACGTGTTTGAACATCTTATGAGAGGTGACCAGCAAAGAAAACAGTTTTTTTCCCCTTGCTCACCCTTTTACCTATGAAGAGACACCACTGCTTTTCCAAATAGCTATTTAAAAAATGTCCTTAAAGATATGACCTTGAAGGAAAAAGTCCAGTTTTGCTTCATTAAATCATCTGGAAAAATATTTAGACTTTATAAAGTGAACATGCAAAAGTTTGAAGTTCTCGGAGAGTGTTCCTTTGTTAATCTATAGCTACCTTCTTTAATTGGTATGTGATAGCTTAATAGGCACATATACCAAGAGATACACACTCTTTGCTGTAGCTCTGCTACATACAAAGTTGAGAGAACTGTAGAAAAATGTCATCACCTTCCTAACACCTAACGTGTACGTTTTCAGAAGCCAGTGGGTGTACATTTTCAGAAGCCAGTGAATTCTGTGTCTTGTTGACATAACAAGGGAATTTACATGTGCTTCAGATACATCTTCCCTTGGAGGACTAACTTAACTGTTGAGTTAGTTCTCCAAGAGAAAGTAACTACATCTCGGGTGGAGGATGAAGAACCAGAGGAGGCCAAGGAGTTGGTATTTCCTGGGATGCCTTTTTGCCTAACAGAGTTATCTTCAAGGGAAGAGCTGAAATCTCACCAGGGTGCACATTTGTATGGAAGGATAACAATGAACGAGGGGCCAGTCCTCCATTCCACTTGTCTGGCATGATCTCCTAGCAAGGACAGGGTAGGTGCTTGCCAGGTGGTTCCCGGACAAGGTTTCTTTAGGGGAGTGCACCAAGGCTTCGGTCACTGCTTTTTATAAAGTGCTTTGGGATCCTTCAGGAAAGAGGGCTGGTGAAATATTATTCCTAACTGGCTTTAATTTTCAAACCAAATGAAACCATTTTCTCCAGTGTAACTATTGCTTCGAGCATTAGTGAATGTTCTTCAAAGGGAATGGCTCTCATCTTTTAAGTACCTACTTCTTAAAATACTCATTCCCTGGAGTGAATGTTTTTAATTACTGTCTCCCAGGCACTCTCACCAATTAAGAGGATGTTTTAGCTTTGTTAAGTGGTTGCCAAACCTATACATCCATGACTTGCATTTTCCAGGTTGTACTCCCTCAAGAGTCTATATAACAAGAAGAAATCGAAGATGTAGCCCAACATGCACTATGCCTGCCTGGCTGAAGCAACAGGCTCCTGCCTTTTCTAAGACATGGTTGAGAAGATGTATAGTGAACGTATGGCTACGTTCTTAGGTCATATTGTGAGCTCTTGTGGCCTGGGACTATGTTTCACACTTGATTCTTTGGGTATAAATGGGACTTAGAATTGAGATAGACATATGGGAGAACTTCAGTCAGGGATTTTTGAGGATTTTCACAAATGATGAAAGCTGATCAAGCATGTTAGAAAAGCCCCTGAAAAGAGGACCTGGGACAGTTTCCTTCAGAGTTTCTCATATTGGATTCAAAAAGAATGAAAGACAAAAATCCATTGCATCCAAAATTAAACCAAACAAAAACGATAAAATACAACAAAACATCCTCAGATATTGTAAAATCTCTATAAGTAGAAGATCAGCTAAATGAATAAAGGACTGTAAATTAGAGAACACAGTTCTCTCTCACAAGAATGTATTGATATGAACTGGGCTCACAAAATATTGCAAAGTGGAGATACGGGGAAAACTTCCTGAATAATAGCTAATTATTGAAGCTATAATATACCCACTTTTATTTAGGAATATTGCTAAAAAACTGCATTTTCAATTGACTTAAGTATGCCCATTAAAATGTAGCATGCATTATTCTGTTTGTGGGCATGCCTTCTTTCCTCACAGAAGATGAAAAAATAACCTTATGCCCCCAATATAAAATAGCAGGTTTAAAAATTAATGCAATTTTGGTCCAATATGCCAGAGCTTACTGACCAAATGAGGGGTCAGAAGGGTGGGTCAGTTTCTGCCTTTGCTGTTTGTTGAATGCCTTCCACCTGATTCGGTCACAAACGTCCTCCGATGTCACCAGAATCATAAGGATCAGGAAACACCTTGGATTTTTAGTTCTTCACAATTCTAGAATCTCGTCTCACAAATTCATTGAACAAACCAGTCCATTTTATAATTAGAAATAAGTAGGAACGGAGCACAAATGACTCTGCCATTCTTAACTAAGAGGCATAATTTGAAATCATGTTTTCCCCAAATTTGCTTTTAATTAATTAACTTAGATCTGTATTACATGAAGTTTGTACTCCCTGGCAACAAGGAGCTCTGTAATATTGGAAACTTGTTAGGTAAAGGTTGAACAAAGGATTTGAATTTGAAATCAGAAGTAGGTAGATGATCTGCAAAATAGGAGGTAACCTGTAGACAATCGAGTTAACTAGGTATGTACCAATTCCCAATGGGATGGCCTGCTATCAAGGGAATGATTCTGGTTCTGACCCTAACTTTGAGACTAAAGCAGCTCCGTGACCTTGAGCAAGTCACTTAACTTCTCTGAGTCTTAATTGCCCTACCTGTAAACCCAAGGACTTAGATGCATTTTATGGGCACTTCTAGTTCTAAAACTCTCCTTTTCCATGCACATAGAATTCACTTAGACAGAAGAAAACTACATTTGAAAATCCTCCCAGGCATGAAAAAGGAGCTATAGTGATTCTGATCAAGATTCTTTGGGGGTTTCATTGAGTATAAAATCTCTTAAAAAAATAAAGACTGCGCTCTGGGCTTTAGTTTTCTAATGACCATAGGCCATGGGCCAAATCTGTCCCTTTCCAGCAGGGTAATTATTTATGTTTAAATCAAATGTTTTTAAAATGGAAGGGATCAGAATAATATTGTGAACAGGGGACTTTGTATGAACTCCCATGAGGAGGAACGGTAGAACTCTGTAGACAAGGATAAGGCCATAAAGAGCAATATTTAACTGAAATGCCTGTGAAGCAGAAAAGGATCATTTAGAATGTCAGTGAAGTGAATGGGTCTTGGCTCCAGGAGATGAGGAGGCTCTTTCTGAATATGTAGTGTGATTTGTCTAATTTGGACCCTTGTTTGTGAGAAATTCAGGTAGGAGGTAATGAGACCAAAAGGAAATTTCCAGGTGTTTTTAGCACAACGTTGGAATGAACCACTGGTAGAGGCTTCTGGGCATATTTTCCCTGAGGCCAATTGGGTCAGATGATTTTGGGGCAAATTTGACGTAAGGAGAGGTAGGTTGAAAGGGGAAGGCAGCCACCCTAGCCCTGGACAATCTCTCCCTTGATCTATGATGCAGGGTGAGTGGATATGCCTGTGGGGTTGTGAGAAGCCCATTGCTGACTGGCCATATCTGCAGGGCACTTTCTTGTTCAATGACAATTTCATCACCAAAGAATCGGAGCTCATCCACTGTGATTTTCAGAGAGAGCCCCCATGGACTTACTTTGCTTAACTTAGAATTATAAGGGAAATATATTTCTGCCCACATCTCTCTCCCTCCCCTGTCTTATCTGCAACTCAGGCTTTCCTTCTGCTTAGCCATCTCCTTGATCCCTGTAACAATCTATGGCTCATTTTCATGCTTGGATGGGATCTTAGTATACAGGAAGGTCTACTTCCTGTCCTATTCTGTCTTTGTAAGAGTTGAAAGAGAAGTATTCCCTACTTTTGTTTCTGGAGGTCTCCACAGCACTATGCGAAGAAAAAAAAGGCCTGTCAAGGCCTATTTAATCAGATAAGTGCTGATGGATAAACCGGATAAGGTGAGTCCTGAGAACTCTGTCCTTTGGGATGACATAGTTTAGCTGACAGGAAACCTAGGTCAAGTCCACTTGACCTTGTGCCCTAGGGACACAACCTGGGTGTCTTTCCCTCAAACTCTTAAGGTTTGGAATGGAGGGAGAAACGATGCTAATCTTATTTTCATCTATAGAACTTCTCTTCATCAATCACAAATTCATGAAAGAGCTCTAAACGCGGGGTCAGATTAGGGAACCAGTTGCAGAACTGAGGGTGTCTCTGGGATGGCCAACTTTAGACACAGGTGCTACCAACAGGGTGGCATGTTTGAGCCACTGCATGTCATACTCCACGTTGACACAACAGCTCCTCCAACCCCTTTCTAGGCTGAATTGGGAATGGCATTGGCAACTCTGGCCTCCACGCCCCACTCTATTCCAAAAAAGAGGACCTTGAATTTGTAACCTTTGGATTTATAACATTCAAAACGCTTGAAAATGAGTGGGGACACGGTGGGGCAGGATGGGGTTAAGGGTGATGTAAAACGCAGGTAGTAGCGATGGAAGGGTGGACAGCCGGTGCGGGCCTCCCTAAAGCATGCTGCTGAGTATTTCTGACACGGAGGAGGCGGTGGGGCCCTCCTGGCTCACATCGGGGCCAGTGGGGCTGGGCAGGGCGCTGCGGCCTCCAGAGGGCGGGCTCAAGCCGGCCCACGGTTTTTCATCCTGGGCCACCAGGGCTGCTGCATAGGGTTCCATGTAGATGCGGCGCACCGAAGGCCTCGCGTCCTGGAGACTGCTGTTCCGTTCCTCAGGAAGGCTGGCAGCGTGGGCCAGAGTTAGGCCCCTGGGACCATCAAGGGCAGGTCCGGGACGCTCGGCCTCCTCGGGCTCCTGGGCCAGACCACAGGCTCGGGACAGGTGCTGCGTGTAAATACCCTCCGAGAGCGATAGCGACTGCGTCTCACTGTGCATGCGCAGCCAGCCATGATGGCGGCTGAAGCCGCCGTAGTGGGGGTGCTTGCCGGGCTTCCGCTTTCCCAGGAAGCCTAGCGGCGGCCGCGCTCCAGACACCTTCTTGGCGTGGTTCTTGGGCGTGAGGCTCGTGAGGGTCAGACCATGGAGAAACTCGGCACATGAGCGGTCGGGATTTGGGCCCTGGCCCTGGGGATCTGGACCCGGCCCAGGTGGGGTCTTCCCGTCGTGCACCTGTAGGACGTCGGGGGCGCTGCCGCTTAGGCCGCTAAGGGTCTGCTGCGCAATGTCGTGCGATGACAGGTAGACCAGGTCCAGGTCTCGGGGGCTCAGGGCATCGCTGGAGTCGTAGTCACTGTCGGTGGGAAGGAACACTTCCGAGCAGCCTTCTTCGTCAGAGCAGGGCTGTGAATCTGTGAAGCCAGAAACTGATGTTAGGAAAAATATATATATATATTTTTTCCGAGACGGAGTTTCGCTCTTGTTACCCAGGCTGGAGTGCAATGGTGCGATCTCAGCTCACCGCAATCTCCGCCTCCTGGGTTCAAGCAATTCTTCTGCCTCAGCCTCCCGGGTAGCCAGGACTACAGGCGCGGGCCACCATGCTCGGCTAATTTTTTGTATGTTTGGTAGAGACAGGGTTTCACCATGTTGACCAGGATGGTCTCAATCTCTTGACCTCGTGATCCAGCCACCTCGGCCTTCCAAAGTGCTGGGATTACAGGCTTGAACCACCGCGCCCAGCCAAAATATAGTTTTAGCTACAGCCTGTTTCACAGGCTCAGGATCAGTGCGTTTGACCCGCCTTAGAAGGGTCCCGTGCTTTGTTTAATGCTGTGCTGTCACCTCCTGAAATACTTACAAATTTTGAACACGGGGCCCCACATTTTTATTTTGCACAGGGCCCCACAAATTGTACAGTGGGCTCTGGTCTTAGGGTAAGGGAAAGGAAAGAGAGGAAACTCTGACAGGTCCAACCCAGACAAAAGTAGGGGAACATTCTCTCATTCCCCACACATGCTTTTATTATTAGCTGGGCAGCTGTGGAGAGGATGAAACAGGATAGAAGGCTCAGTGTTATTCATTTATTCATTCCCTGTTATTTCAGAGATAATTTTTGCACTTGACAAAGTAGCAGGAATTTAAAAGGGTGAACGAAGAAGAGGAGACTCCAGCGGCTGAAGTTGGTAAACCTGGTTTCGAGTCCTAGCTGCCTTCCACCTCCATATTCTGAAGGACTACCTTGCTCATTAAAAAATACAAGTTACCGGCCTGGTGGCTCATGCCTGTAATCCCAGAACTTTGGGAGGCTGAGGCGGGTGGATCATGCGGTGAGGAGTTCGAGATCAGCCTGTCCAATATGGTGAAACCCCATCTCTACTAAAAAATTACTAAAGTTAGCCGGATGTGGTGGCAGGAACCCGTGGTCCCAGCTACTCTGGAGGCTGAGGGAGGAGACTCGCTTGAACCCAGGAGGCGGAGGTTGCAGTGAGCCAAGATTGCACCAGGCACTTCAGCCTAGGTGACAGAGTGAGACTACATCCCCAAAAAAACCCAAAACAAAACAAACACAAAAAACAAGAAACAACAACAACAAAAACAGTTAATTGAAGAAAAAGCCCACAGTGTAACCAGTTTACGGTTAGTCTGTTCATGGTGGAAAATCAGACATGATTATCATCAGAATACTGCAAAATTCAGGGATAAAGTTTGATTTGTTAGGGAGTCAGTGTCAAGATTTCTTCTATTTTAAGTACTAGAACTACATGGAATGCTTTTTTTTCCCTTACTGTAGGAGATGATGTACCTACTTGCTCTTAATGGCAGGGCAAGATGTCAGTTTTGCCTTTTCATTCCTGGTTGTTATCCAGTATTTATTATCCAGTATCCATTATTCTTTGTTTAGTTACAAAGATTATAAAATTAAGATTAATGTAAAATAAAATCTTAATTTTATTTGGGACAACAATGCCCTTATGTAAAAGACCACCTTTTTTCAGCTTCCCCTGCAGCTGAGCATGGGTATATAATTAAGTTCTGGCCACTGAAATGGAAATGGAAGTATTGTATGAAACTTCTGGAAGGCTACATAAAGGGACCTGGCTTAGCTGGGTCATTTCATTCTCTTTTTTTCCAGTTTGCCTGTAACTAGATGTGTTGGATGAGGTCATGGAGCAACCTTGGAGATAGAAGCCACATGCTAGGACGCTGGAGCTGAAAAATAGAGCTTGGTGCCTGAAGACCATGAAGTCCACTTATCAACCCTGAATTGTCTCCTTCTTTCACGCAAGAGAGAAATAAAGTATCTTGTGTTTATGACATTCTTATTTGGGTCTTTGGTAACATGAACCCAAACTTTATCCTAACTGTAACAAACCTAAATATCCACCAATAGAAGAATGGTTAAATTGTGGTGCATCTGTACTATGGAATATTATCCATCAGGTACAAAGGATGAGATCAATATATATGTTGTTCTTTAAATAATGGCTACCAAAAAAAGGATTCCCTCTTCTGCCTTTTTGAATTCCATTGATGTGTTCAAGGTTTTCCTCAAACATAACCTCCATTAGGAAGCATCCCCTAACTGTTGGGGCAGAGATATTTAATTACTCTTGGGGCAGAGATATTTAATTCATTCATTCATTCACAATGAAGATTCTATATTACTTGAGATCCTGCTCTAATAGAAGCACTGTGTACTTGGTGCTTGAGTGGATATAAAATTAATAAGAAATTATATTTGTCTCTAGGGAGTTTACTGTTTTAATGGACACATAAAGAAAGTATGCATCTGTGAGTCTGTGGCAGAACATAGGTTTTATAAGAGAAGTTCAGCAATTAAGTGTAGGTATATAGGAAAGAGGGATTATATTTGATTGGGACAGGATTGATGAAATACTCTATCATGTCATTTGTTTTTTCCCTCCATTCATTCATCTCTATATTAATTTATTTCTTCATCCACTTTTAAAAAACGACTTGAGGTAGCTTTTAATAGTAAATATGTATATGATAAGAGGATTAGAAACCAGAGAGGAAAAGGAAAGAGCACAAGTAGGCCTGTTTTGATATTATACAAGTTGTATAAAATGTTAAAATTGTGGGAGACTGAGAGAATGGTGCATGGGACTTTCTGTACATTCTTCATAGTCTTTGGGGTCTATATTTCAAAAAACTAATTTTTTTAAAGAAGCATTTAATTTTTAAAAAGGTAGGGTGGAACCAGAGGAGGGTACTGAATGCTTAGATAAGGAGTTTGCACCTTATTTTGTAGCCAGTGATTAGTCATCAAAGAATTTTTAAGAATTGACGAGAGCTATGATTTAGAATAGCAATTAGGATGTAAGATGAACTTGCTGAGGAAGAGATAGCAGGGAGGCCAGCTGGGAAGCTGTGGTCCAAGCTATGTTTTCCCTCCAAATATTTATCTTGTTCAGGCTGTGGAGCTAAGCAAGATCTGTGGTTGTGTGGAAGAAAACAGAAGTCCAGGAAAGTCATTCATTGAAAGATGTTTACGGAACAGTATTTTGTACTAGACAGACAAGATCTCTCCTTTGAATAGCTCAAAAAGAGTGGATTAGACAATAAGCCAGAAAACACCTAAGATTAATTTTGGGTAGTAAGAAGTTCTGTGAAGACAATGAAAGTGGACCTTAGCCAGAGAGTGACTTAGGAGGAAGATGCTTTTGATATGGCCATGGGAGGAGGCATCTCTGCACAAAGGGGAGTCTAGGTGAGAACCCAATGATCAGAAGGAACCAGCTATGTGAAAGTTTTAGGGACAAGTGCTAAACTAATTTTAACACTTGTCCATCCCAACTTCTTTAAACTAAAGGAGTTCAGTTTAATTTGGGTTGGGTTTTAACCCTGATTTGGGTTAGGTGGTAGAATGTATGGTAAGTTTAATTTGGGACAGGTTGAGCTGAGGGGAAGCCAAAACATCAAGGAGGAGATGAACTGAGAGCATGTGGGGTAGCAAAGCTGAAGGAAGGTATTTGTAAGTGTAGAGAAGAAGAAATTATTGGAGAGGGAATGGTTGAATATATGAGTGGTGAGGTTGATAATATAATAAGGAGGGGTGATCAGATGTGAGCACCAGTGCTGGAATTGGTGCTTAGTGAGAAAGATGGAAGGACACATTGTCCTCAGAGATAAGTGGTTGGGAAAGAAGAAACACATATTTCCAGGTTAAAAGGAGGGAAACGTATAAAGGTCTGGGCTAAATAACTTTGATATACTTTAAAAAAGTCTTAGTACTTTTTCCAATCTTTAATGGGAAAAATAGGACACTGCAAGTAATAGAATCTCAAAATTGTTGACTGTTTTTCATGATAGCAGGGGTAGGTGCCTTAGGAGTGAGGAAGAAGAGAAGATAACTGAAGATGTGAAATTGGGCTTGAAATAGGACCCATGCAAAGAATTCATAATTGACTGTAGTTGAACTTCCTTCTTCGTTTATCTGATCAGTGTGTTCAGCTGTGTGCATGTACTTGTTTGTATCCACAATGATAATAACAATATCTGATATTTACGTAGTGCTTACTGTGAACCAGCCATAATGCTAAGAGCTCTAAGTGCTTTATTTTGTTTAATACTTACAGCAGTTCTCATTTTGCTGATCGGAATACTGAAGCTTAGGCTTCTCAAATTTTCCAGTTTGTATTCTTGATAAGTGATAGACAAATGCAAATTTGTCTCACTACAAAGACTTGCTGTACTGCCATCCACCTTAGCATTTCCATGACTTTCTGTGGAATCTTCCTGAGGAGTGGCACTTAGTTCATCTAATTCTCTTTTTGTGGTACACAGAGTTAAATTACTTAAACTCTTAGTAAGGGCTTCTTGACATTGTTGCTACTAGAGAAACATACTACATCTTGTATTAGTTTCCTGTGGCTGCTGGAACAAATTACCACATACTGGGTGGCTTAAAACAACAGAAATTTATTCTTTCACAGCTCTGGAAGCCAGAGTTTGAAATCAAGGTGTCAGCAAGGCCACACTCCCTCTGGAAGTTCTAGGGGGAAAAACTTTCTCTTGCCTTTTCCAGCTTCTGGTGGCTGTCAGCATTTCTTGTGAGCAAGCCACTGCTATCTCTGCTTCTGTCTTCTCATGGCCTCTATTCTGTGTCTGTGTCTTCTTTTCTGTCTCTTATAAGGGTACTTTTCATTGGATGTAGGATCCACCCTTATAATCCAGGATGGTCTCATCACAAGGTCTTTACATCTGCAGCGACCCTTTTTTTGTTTCAAATAATGTCGCATTCACAGGTTATGAGGGTTCAGACATGGACATATCTTTTTGGGGGCCAGTAGAAGACTGATAGCAAAAATTGCTATAACTAGGAGCAATCACTGAAGTTTGTGACACCTTCAGTGCGTAGTCAAGCACTTTGCAAAATCTGCCTGTACTTTGATCTCCCAACACACAAATAGTGACAACTTCCTGTTTGGAGGAGACTAAGGAGTATACAAAATGTGCCTTAAATGAGCTGATGGCTTAATATTTTAATGAAGTGTCATATTTTAAGACCCCCTCTCTTAAGGAGAGCCTGCATTGCTTTCCCCACATGGAGTTACTTGCTCAGTTCTTTTGCCTCTTAGAGCATTTTATTTATATCTCTGTAACTGCATTCAATAAGTTTTATTATAAATTACCCATTTTCATATTTGTCTTTCTCATTGGACCAGGAACTCTAGAGAGCATGCAGTATGTATATGTCTTACTCATCTCTGCTTAGTAAATATGGAATAAGTCAGTCAACAAAGGAATGGACTAAGGAACAAATCAAGCAAAGGGATGTGTAGAATCTTTTGTATTTCCCAGATCACATAGTCTGAATATGGACATATTAGTGGACTATGAGGACCTCCCAAATATACTGTGTCTTAATCATCATTGTATTATTAACCTCTTGTGCTATAAATGGTACGATTTATAGAAGAGAATAAAAGGCTCTCCGTGAAGCATGTTGAGTAGAATTGAAGCTGAAGCAAATATTGAAATCTGGGAGCATAAAGAATAGTGAGATTTGATTGTCTCTTAGAAATAATACTAAAAGCAAAGCATCCTGAAAGGATCTAATTTACTTAATCTACCACAGAAATTCCTGAAAACAATCACCCAGATCATTTTGCTTTATCTTTGCTGATATTTGATTGAAGAGCCAGCCTAGATATAGCAGAAAGAACAATTGTCTTAAAAGTAGACAAACCTGAAGTCTTGTCTTGCTACTTACTGCATGTATGATCTTGAGCAAATCACTTAGCTTCTCTGAACCGGTACTATGAATAAGTACTATGAGAAGTAATTTAGTTTATTAAAGATACTTTAAGTGGGCCGGATGTAGTGGCTCACACCTGTAATCCCAGCACTTTGGGAGGCTGAGGCGAGTGAATAACTTGAGTTCAGGAGTTCGAGACCAGCCTGGTCAACACGGTGAAACCCTGTGTTTACTAAAAAATTCCAAAAATTGGCCAGGTGTGGTGGAAGCCCAGCTACTTGGGAGGCTGTGCACAAGAATCACTTGAACCTGTGAGGCGAAGGTTGCAGTGAGCCAAATTCGCACCACTGCACTCCAGTCTGGGCAACAGAGTGAAACATCATCTCAAAAAAAAAAAAAAAAAGATACTTTAAGTGTCTTAAAAACAGAAGATATTGGCCATTTTACCTTTACCGTGGTGGAGTCCACCTCTGCTGTGGACCACAAATAGCCCTGTACAAAGAGGAATGGAAATTGCTTCTATCCACCTAGATTCATAAGCTGCCTTGAGGTAATCTTGGCATCAAGGAAGAGAGAGCATTGAGGCACATCTTACCATCAGCTTCAGAGGATGGCAGCCATTGATTTGTCCCATGTTTTTTTTTTTTTTTCCCCCCAGGGAACCAATCTGCAGTTTTGAAGAAAAGACAAAGGTAGAAAGGGTGGTGGTGGGCTACCTGGCAAATGGTTAAGAGGCTTCAGTGACCTTTGATGATGTGGCTGTGGAGTTCACCCCAGAGGAGTGGGCTTTACTGGACACAACTCAGAAATACCTGTACAGAGATTCAATGCTGGAGAGCTACAAGAACCTGGTCTCTGTGGGCTGTCAGCTGTTTATACCTAGCCTGACCTCTTGGTTAAAACAAGAAGAATGCAATACACTACAGAGTGGAGTTCTTCAACAATGGGAAATACAACCCACAACCAAAGGGTCATCACTTCAGCAGAGTTTTCTGAAGAATGAAATATTCAATGGGCTACAAATGTAAAGAAGCTACAGGTTAGGGGAACTCTGTGACTGCAAGAATTGTGGAGAGGTCTTTAGTGAATGGTTTTTCCTTAAGACACACATGAGAGCTCAGAATGGAGGGAACACTTCTGAGTATAATTGTTATAGAAAAGATGTCCTCACTGTGTACAAGAAAGCCTCTACTGGACAGGAACTTTCCAGATTTAATCCATGTGGAAAAGTCTTCACCCAAACCCCAGGCCTTGCTGTGCATCTTCAAATTCTCAATGCGAGAAAACCCTACAAATGTAAGGAATCTGGAAAAGGCTTTAAGTATTTTGCAAGACTTGATAATCAAATGGGAATCCACCCTGGAGAGAAACTCTGCGAATTTCAGGAATGTGGGGGAGCCATCACAGCTTCCTCACACCTAAAGCAGTGTGTAACAGTTCATACTGGAAAGAAATCCAAAAAGACTAAGAAATGTGGGAAATCCTTCACTAATTTTTCTCAACTTTCTGCACATGTGAAAACTCATAAAGGAGAGAAGTCCTTTGAATGTAAAGAATGTGGAAAATCCTTTAGAAATTCCTCACTTCTTAATGATCACATTCAAATTCACATTGAAATAAAACCACACAGATGTATGGAATGTGGGAAAGCCTTCACTAGATCAATTCACCTTACTCAACATGTAAGAACTCACACTGGAATAAAACTCTATGAATGTAAGGAATGTAGGCAAGCCTTCACGCAGTACACGGGCCTTGCTATACACATACGAAATCACTGTGGAGAGAAACCCTATCAGTGTAAGGAATGTGGGAAAGCCTTCAATAGATCCTCAACACTTACTGAACATAGAAGAATTCACACAGGAGAGAAGCCTTATAAATGTGTTAAATGTGGAAAAACCTTCATTACTTCTTCCTATTGTAGGAAATATTTGAGACTGCATAGTGGAGAAAAGCCCTTTGTATGCAAAATATGTGAGAAAGCATTTATGTTTTCCTCAGGGCTTAATGTTCACCTGCGAATTCATACTGAAGAGAAAGTCTTCATTACTATGTAAAGAATGTGGGAAAGCATTTGCTGTTTCCTCACACCTAAGTACACATGAAAGAATTCACACTGGGGAGAAACCTTATGAATACTGGGTATGAGTGTTACCATTTAGCCCATCGGTTGCCATCTTTAATTATTGGCAATGACACAAGAGGTCATCAGATTTGTCCTAAATGCCTTGAGGAGGTTGTAATAGCTCATGGATTGGCCTTAGATGCCATCCCAAGGGTCTGGAATTAAACCTACGTGTTCTGAATACAGCTTCTTCATGGTTGCCTGAGTCTGGGCATCTGTGAAAAAGGGTCATGGTTGGTGAGGTCAGTACTGCAGGCTGCCTCACCTTGGTGATTAAATTCCTAGGATCATAGCATTAACAAGTTCTGTATGAGAAAAATCATGCAGATTCCTCCCAGCCCCTGTTGTCTAATGGGCCAGTGTGGCACTTTCATGTCAAAATTTACCGGAAGCCAAGATGATGTAGGCCCTAGAAGTGGGTTGTTAAAAGATGCTTCTCCAAGGGTCTCTTCTGTTCCCATGGATCCTGCAGAGCATGGCAGGAATGACTGCCAGTGCACTTTCACACTGATTATTTCTGGGTTCCCTTCTTGCAAAATCTACGAAGTGTGACAGTCTTGCCTGTTCTGTTCTGTTCTGTTCTGCCTTCTCTGTCCATTTTACATGGCACAATCTAAGTGGCAGTGTCTCCTCTGGTATAATCCAGTCTCTCTCCTCACTTCTGTAAGGATGGCTGATATATTCCCTGAATCCCGCTCATGGCCTCTATATAAAATGATTGTTCAGCCATACTTTCAGAATTGTCTTCAGTACAAGTTTCCTAATTTTTGCAATATGGATAGGTGAGAACTTTCTAAATCTCCAAGTTCTGGTTCCTTTTTCCTTAAAAATTTCTTCTGCAAGTCGGATCTCCTCTTTTGCATTTTACTGTAAGCAATCAGGAAGAGTGAAGCTTCCTGTGCCTTTTAACACTTTAATTACAGATCTTAGTGATAAATACCCAATTTTATATCTCTCAAGCTCCACCTTCCGCAAAATTCTAGAATACAGTTCTGCCAAGTTCTTCACCACTTCGTATCAAGGGTTGTCTTTCCTTCATTTTCCAATAGCATTTCCTCATTCCCCACGAGAATCACCCTTCCCAACCTTATTTCCAGCTTGCACTTCAGAACTTTTCCAGCCTCTGTACATTTGCCAGTTTCAAAGCTGCTTCACTTGTTTTTAGTTGTAGTACCTCACTTCTCAGTACCAAAATCTGCCCTAGTCAGCTCAGGCCACTATAACAAAATACCACAGACCAAATGGCTTACAAATTCATTTAATTTTAAATAAATGAGGTTAAAAACATATATTCTTACATTTCTGGAGGCTGGAAGTCTCAGATCAGAGTGCCAACATGGTCAACTTTTGGTGAGATATAACCTAATGACTGAAGGAAGATATATATATATATTTCCCAAGAATATATATATATCTCAAGAATA
>NW_022436952.1:13964521-14194872 GCF_009761245.1 Sapajus apella | reverse complement strand
TCACATATGAGATATATATTTATATCTCATATATGAGATATATAAATATATTTATATATCTCTCTCACATATGAGGTGTATATAAATATACATATTTATATATATCTTTCTCTTATATATGATATATATATATATAAGTATATATATATATCTCTCTCTCTCTCTCTCTCTCCCAAGTGTATATATATATATTCTTGCTTTCTTGCTTTACTGGACTTATTTCAACCTCCAGCCCAACACCAACTCAAAGTAGTAATATCAGCATACTTGTCTTTGTAGTTCTGGTGAGAAATGTGCTCTGTTTTATTGGCTTGGTTGTAGGTTTTTATTTCTCTTTTATTTTTTGAAGAGACCATCTCCTAGCATTAAAGGAAAGGTTTTTTCTTTATATCCAGTTTTTACATGATGAATGATTCCTCGATATTTCATAATTTGTGTGGCTGAATTCCTCTTGAATTTATTAAATGCTTCCTGCACATCTTCTGTGATTATTATGTGTACTTACTGATAAAAATCAAGTACCTAGAACTGCACCTGGCCCATGATGGTACCTAATAAATACTTCAATGAAATTATGCATTGATGCATGTCTACAGTCCTAACTGAGGCAGGAGAATTGCTTAAGCCCAGGAGGCAGAGGTTGCTGTGAGTCAAGATCCCACCACTGCACTCAAGCCTGGGCAACACAAGCAAAACTCCATCTAAAAAAAAAAATCTGATGACTTGAAGAATACCAATTAACAATTCTTTTATGTTGCACATTTAGTGCCTTACATATAATTTAATTAGTAATAATTTAATTAGTATGATTAATTAAAAAGTAAATAATAAGATGCATTTCTAGTATCTTATTCTGTGTTTGTCTCATTGCGTTTCCCTCTCTTCATATTGATCATATTTTTATTTAAATTATTTTATTCTTAATGTTAAAAAACAGAAGATATTAATATTATTGAAATTCTCTCCACCCTAAATAGAGAATAACATATTAAGATCATTAAAATATAAACCAGTAATCAGATCCACGTCAAGGTTTTACTGTGAGAATGCTGTTGATAATAAAGGTGAATAATAATTTCTTGTATGGTATCTTCTGCTGGTGATGATCTGGTCCAGTAGATTTTCTAACCTACATTTTAGAGTGAATTAGTAAATGATATAATTGCTTTATTGTAGCTCCCAGAACATGAGATAGAACTAAATCAAGAGAAGACCTAGTTATAACTGTAGTAACCTAGGAAGGAGATGCAAAAGAGCTTGAATGTGAAGTGGTAAATATTATCTCCTTGGTTCACGGACCCACACTTGGGAAACACTGCTCTAGTGGGAATCTAAATATTTGACTTGCATGGTGATTGTATTATTTATTAGAAGACTTAGTGGAACCTATTGCTTAGAGTGGGATACCCCTCCCAGAACAGTCTGGGAAAATCTCCAGGATGCCAGCCAGGGCACTGAGGAGAGTTTCCAAGGACTTAGGCCACTGCTGCTCCCTCCCTTCCTGGAAAAGAATGCAAAGTGCAGCTTCCATCCCCAGATTCTGGCTATATGCTTCATTAACCATTGTAGGCACCTTGCCCAGTTGTTATTTTAATAAACCTGCTTATGCTCCTCAACTTCCCCGAGAGGACCCATTGGGCCAGCCAGCACTGGTAGAACCTTGAATTTCCCCTCTGGTTGACCCAGGAGCTGTTTGATGAAAGTTCTCCTCATAGTATTAGTGCTGGCTTAGGAAGCTTGGCTTTCTTGCCATTGTAATGAGTGTTGTAACTCCTGGCCTCTGTGGGTCAGGCCAACAACAGCAGAGTAGAGTTGATGTGGATTTTGAGGGCGTTATGGGGAGATGACATTTCAGGAAAGAATAATTGACTTAAAGCTATTGCTTTTCTCTGAAAGGCAGGGGGCATGGCAGGACAGAAAGAAAAGAATAAGAATCCATATTTGCCCTAAAATCTATTTTCACAGTTTTAACGTACTGCTGTCTAAATTTATGTATATATATAATTGCGCTTCAGTGAATTTATTTCCACTGTGTTTAAGTAGAATTTAAATAATTTATAAATGAAAACTTTTACTGAATCTTTCATCAGGCCTTGGGTAGAACCTCTGGGGTTTCTTCACCTTCTAATTTCCCAAGAGAAATAATATCTCCAGTTCCTGTTGATTTTTTGAGCTATTTATTTTATGCTATAGTGTTCTTAACATCATCTGTAAAAAGATTACCAAGATTTACATTTGGAAGATCAGGATAACCTTCAAAGGCATCTGCAGGAAACAACACCCCCCTCCCCTCTATTGCCTCACCCATGTGTCACTAGGAGAAACAGCAGTATTGGAAAAAAAAATTGCTGCTGCCTGTGACCACTATACCCACAGAAAAGGAGTGGGAGAGAAAATACCCATGTGATGGACCAAATCATTCTACCCCTGCCTTGAGCTGCCTTTTCTAGGAGCCAACTTTCTCTCTTGGGTCCTTGAGAGATGCTTAATTTTAATTGACCCAGGGGAGTTCTACTTTGTGTTTTGAAAACCACACAGGAATGGGAAGCGAAGGAGTTCTACTCTCCACACCCCCGCCACCCCAACAGATTTACACAAACAAATTCAGGATACTCACGAGCCTTAAAACAGAATCTCGGGCTGGCATCAGAGGCTAGGTTTGTGATAGGCTCTATGTTTCTAGCAGGCTCCTTAGAATTTAGTGAACCCTATACACACAGAATAGAATTGTGCTGCAAACTTTGACCTGTGGGTAACCCAGCAGGTATGTACCTCTAAACTGCATTTTCCCCTCTTCATAAATGGCTTTTGAACAATTCAAAGTGGTCACACTTGTGGAAAGGACAGAGTATGCAGTGACAGATTTCATTGCTCCGAAATGCTTCTGCTTTTGTGTGGGGTAGGACACTAAATGTTTCTCCCCAGCTTTCAACAGCACTTCCCCGTCACTGGGTTCCATTTGTCATTTGCTGCTTTCCACATCTTTGTGTTTCATAGCTCATGGAATCTTGGCTTCCAAGAAGTAAATGGACCCAAGAGAGAGTTATATTTTAAGAAACGGAATGATGATCGCTCACATTTTAAGTTAATAATAAAATCTGAATGTAATTGGCCAGATCCTCTTAGCAGGGAGTGGTGCAGCCCGTCCTCAGGCCAACGTGAGAGTTTGGCACTTCTGTGGCATAGAGAAGGCCACCCTCATACAGCCAGGGAGGAATCCACTAAGGACCCTGTGGCCAGGAGAAGTTTAAACACTGGGAAGTTTCTGTGAGCTGAGAGGGCAGACAAGGGCTGCGAAGGTGGAAACGAAGAGTTGTTTGTAGAGTTAAACAAACTGGGGAACATCATAGCATACGTAGCTTTCCTGCCTTAAAAAATGCCCTTTCAACCCTACGCTTCTCTAGCTACTACCTTCCCTCCTTCTTCCCTTTTGCAGCCAAGATTTTAAAACAGTGAAAATTCCTGTCCTGCTTCTTTACCTCCCATTTACTCCCTGATTTGCTTCTGTTCAGTTTCTATTTCTTTCCCTTCAAAAACTGCTCTCATCTAGATCACTGATGACTTCCTTGTTGAGAAAAGCAAAACAACAGAAGCTTTACAGTTTTTGAATTTAAGCTTTCTGTATACACTTTGATTCTGTGACACTACTCTCTTATTATTATTATTATTTTTATTTTATTGATTTATTTTTGAGACCGAGTTTCGCTCTTGTTACCCAGGCTGGAGTGCAATGGCGTGATCTCAGCTCGCCACAACCTCCGCCTCCTGGGTTCAGGCAATTCTCTTGCCTCAACCTCCTGAGTAGCTGGGACTACAGGCACGCGCCACCATGCCCAGCTAATTTTTTGTATTTTTTTAAATAGAAATGGGGTTTCACCATGTCGACCAGGATGGTCTCGATCTCTTGACCTTGTGGTCCACCTGCCTTGGCCTCCCAAAGTATTATAATTTTTTATTCTTCTTTCTCTGGTTGTTCCTTTTTAGTCTAAGAGGTCTTGCTGCTCCATTCCACAGGAATCCTTCCACAGTCTCTTCTTCATATTCTATCTACTCTTTCTAGGGAATCCCAAGCATTTTCCTAGCTTCAAACATCATTCGCATGTCAACAAATTCTTAAATCTACATTGTTAGCCCAGTTTTCTTTCCTGAGTTCTAGCCTCCATGCAGCTTGTTTTCTCCTGAATGTTTCTTTTTGTACAGAGTGTTCCGCAACCAATGCAAATTCAACATGCCCAGCCACCCCAGCTTGTTTTTCCTTGTTTCTTACCTTTTTCTGGTAAGTGCCATCATGATACCCCAAGGCACACAAGCCAGAAAACGTGGTTATCTCCTTTGTTAATAAATTTCTACTTTGTCGCCCCGCTTCAATATTTCCCCCCATGGTCTCTTCATACAGCAACCAGATTTGATTTTAAAGAGTAATTCAGATTTTTATCAATCCTTGCTTAAAAGTTTCCAATGGCTTTCCATCACAAACAGGATAAAATCCAGACTTTTTACTACGGCTTACAGAACCCTGCCTAGTCTGGCTTCTGTCTTGCTCTCTACCCTCTCTCTCACAACCCCCCCTTTTGTTCACTGTGCATCCAAGACCTTGGCCTTCTTTCTATCCCTCACCTACCTCAGGGCCTTTTGCTGTTTTATTTTCTGGAATATTCCAACTCCAAATCTTTGCATTACTAGCTTATTCTTCTGGGGTTGGTTCAAATGTCGTCCTTCCAGATAGGCCTCTGCTGATCATCATCCTAGTGAATTCAACACAACTCTTCCTGCCTACTCCCACCCCTCCTGCTGTTTTGTATTATACATTGGAATTTTCATGATCTGAAATTATCTTGTTTGTTTATGTTTTCATTGTTTGTCCCTCTTTCTAGAATGTAAGTAAGCTCTATGGAAGCATACATTGCTTTATTTATCACTGTATCTGTGTTATTTTGAAGAGAGTCTGGCACATAGAGCGTGGCCAGCAGTAAATATTTTTTTTTTAAGTAGAAAAAAACAAACAATGTTCTTAGATCCTGAGTTTCAGCCAAACTGCCTGCAGTTCCCTAAACCACAAACAGTTGTTATACAATCTGCTTTCTCTGCTTCTAGTGTTCTTCTCTTTCCTGTTTTTCTGTTCAACTCCTGCTTATCCTTCATACCAGATTTTGTCACCTCCTCCAGGAAGCTCTCTTTGATCACAGGAGTTTAAGATTTAGTGCCTCGGATAAACTTCATAGCAGGTATGCAATTACCAGGTAATTTTTTGTTAATGTATCTGTTTCTCTCATTAGCTTAACTTCTGGCAGAGATGATATTTTATTTGTATCCCTAGCCCAGTGGTAGTCTATAAAAATGTACTCTAGAAACTACTTAAATATTTTGTTGAGTTATTTGCTAAGTCATAGACTCCTTTGATAATGTAAATTAGCTGTCTACTAAGTTCTTCCATCTGCCAAGTTTTGACTTTACACATTGGAGTTTTAAAAATACAGGTGCACACACAAACTTACTCACAGAAAAGGCTCAGATTCCCACTAAACTTTTCTGTAATAAAAATAACATTAAAGATGATATTGACAGTATATTGTCCATTATATGCCATGCATCTTTGAGATACCTTATTCACAAGTAACTCTTCAAGGTATAGATATTATTCTCATTTTACACACGTGAAAACTGAGCCTCAGATGTAGTAATCTGTTCAAACTCATACACCTAGTAAAACAAAGCTGGGATTTGAATCCAGGTCTCTGATTTCTAAGCGCAAGCTCTTTCTGTTACACCATGCCGCCCCCTATGGGACAAGTCCACAAATCTGGGCTATTTATTAAAAATATTATTATGAAGCTTACAAAATTGGAGCCCTTACAAACTACAGAATCAAGAAAGATGCTTTGAATTGCCACTACTATAATTAATTAGAAAATGGCACTAGTCCTAGCATGGCTGGGCAAGAACTTTTTACTGCCTTTACCTATATGCTTTCTTCTGCTTAAAGCATAGAGGTATTTTGTAGAAATTTATATTAACCCAGTTATGTTTTTGCTGTCAGACTTAATACCCAAGGGTGGAGATGAGCTTTGCTAGGTATCTTCTCCAGGTTGTTTATAAGTTCATTATAGCCACGATAAGCCATTTCCATGGACTCGGTTTCAGGATTCTGGTTTATCCAAGGTTCCTCTCTTTCCCACATTCCACTCTAGCACATTGTGCTATGTGGATGGGAAGTTTTTCCTGAACTCTCACCCAGGTTGGGACCTGCTTCCTGCCTCATTCTTGTCAGATGCTATTTAATAGAGGTTGGGCCTGTTCTCCTGCCTTAGTTTGACTAGGTCAGATTCCCTTGGCTTGTGAGGCCCTCATCTGGCATCACAGCAGTCCCCATTCCATCCTTGAAGGCTTATCCCTACTCTGTATCTTTTTGCATCTTGTAAGTGTGAGCTAGAACTGGAATGAATCTTCCCTGCCCCTAAATGGCATCGATTTTGGCTGCTGCTCTAGTTTCCTATTCCTCTACTGTTCTGATTTTGTTTCCCCTATGCTCTTAGACTTTTACCCCTGAGCAATGTTTTCAACCACTTTGTGGAGCCAATGCCTCAGCACAAAAGTCCTCATCAGTGGAGAGAGGACCAAACGTCCAGGGACTGAACAACAGAACTTCAGATCTCATTGCTTACCACTCACTGCCTTTCTTCTGTGCATCTCTGGGGATGGGGGTGGGGACGGAAGACAGTCTATATGTGATGATGATGTAGAATTGATCTTCTTTAGGTTCTGTTCATCAGAGGGGTCTATCAGCTTAGTGATGGGCAAGCCAGAAACTGGTTGTTTGTATCTTGCATACTGTAGAGCATCCATGATCCATCTCATTTCACGCCAGACTTCATCAATTTGCTTTAGAATGAAATGGTAAAAGACACTAAGTTATCAAGGAGTGATTAAAAAGGAATACCTTTCCCTGAGAGTCCGAGATGATCCATTTTCCACAACATTGGTTTTGAGCGAGAGTAAAGTATTTTTAACATAGTTTTTTCAAGCCACAACATATTTTTTTTGGGGGATAATATTTTGTGTTTTGCATATTTTTAACCTGAGAGGCTATGTCATTTAGGGAAAATGTGGAAGAGTTGGATACTAGCTGGTATATACCACTTATTAACTCTGTAATAACTCTTAGCAAGTCACTTGACCTTTTGGAGCCTTAGCTGCTTTACCTGTAAAATGTGGCCAAAACATTTTCCCTTTATACCTCCCAGGGTTGCTGGGATGATGAGTTGAAGTGATGAACTTGAAAGTGCTTTGTAATATTGTGGGGTACGTTGCTCACACATATAAAGGGTTATAATCTCTCAGATTACAATTAAATATTCCTCATTAAGATTGTGAAGGCATATGATAACGTCTGAATTTCAGAATATCTTAAGAAAGAAATGTAGTTCTAGTTCTTATATGTGAACTAAAAAAGCAAAGCTGTACTGGAATATTTTTGTTAAGTAGAGGGTTTTGGACCTTTTTTTTTTTTTTGGACAGAGTTTTGTTCTTGTTGCCCAGGCTGGAGTGTCATGGCATGATCTCGGCTCACCTCAACCTCTGCCTCCTGGGTTCAAGCGATTATCCTGCCTCAGTCTCCCAAGTAGTTGGGATAACAAGCATGAGCCACCATGCCCAGCTACTTTTCTATTTTTTTTGGCAGAGATGGGGTTTCTCCATGTTGACCAGGCTGGTCTTGAACTCCCGGCCTCAGCTAATCCGACTGCCTTGGCCTCCCAAAGGGTTAGAATTACAGGTGTGAACCACCGCGCCTAGCTTACTACTTTCTTACATAAGGAGTAAGTGCTTCTAAAGCACAAAACAGCCTAAACAGCTTATTCTTAAATAATTTAAACATCTTTATATTTCTAGGGTGGTCCATTTTAGATTGTTACATTTTTATTTTTGGTTTACCAAAGCCGTTTTAATGACATTTTAATCATAAAGTACAAAAGCAGTTTCCTTGAAACTATTTGCATAAAATTCACTCAGACTTTTGTGTGTCTTTCTATAAAGATGACAAAAGTTTCCCAGATCTTGATAGACACTGGCCATGAGCTTTCTCATTGTTCTATCTCAAGGAGGGGCTGTTGGTGAAATGCATTTTTTTTTTAATGACCCTGGAGTTTGTGGTCAGCTTTGTATTTAATTTCACTGGATGACCTCGGCAAGCCATTAACTGCTTTGGGCCCATTTACTCAACTGCAAGAAGAGGCAGTTAGTCCACATGATGTCTAAGGTCCCTTCTATTTCTGAAACTTTACGATTTATCTTTGAGGAACACTGGAAATTTGGTGTCACTTAACTTCCAGATAGAAGGTGTTCATTATATGAATAATGCAAGGTTAATCTCTCTCTGATTGTGGAAGTTTTAAAACTAAAACACTACCCAGTGTTAAATTTTATTTTCAAAATTTCTTCATAGGTCTTTAATCTGTACTTAAAACCTGCTCATTAAGACTATCCACAGACCTGGTCCTCCAAACAAACACGGAGTAGGTCTGAAGGTGTGACATTCGGTCCGCCACATTGAGTGAAAAGCTAGCTAGCATGAACTAGTGAATGTCAGTGTATGGTCTACAGCCGTTTTCCTTTGCTTTCTAGTTCTCATCAGTCCCGTGGTGACAAGACTCAGCAGAGTATTCAGGGCCGGTGATGAAAGCACGAGATTGAGCTTCAGGCTTTTTTAGCTTGGTCAGTTGGGCAGGAAGTTCAGCAGTGGGCTGGCCCATGAGGAGGCACTAAGCCATTTTGAAGGGAGAAATCTAAAGTCGGGATAAAGCCAAAGTGGGAATCCCAGATGAGACTCAGATGAAGTTTCCCATTGAGACTGCTGTTCTCTCAGCTGGCTTTTACTGTGCCTGCCTCATGCAGCACAAGCTTGTTGAAAGTTATTTTAAAGGCACCGCATGACTGTGGACAGCTGTTAGAGTGCCTGACAAGGACAGGGATTGTGTTTTTGTTGTTTTTGCTTTTAGCTTTGCAGAGTAGGTATGATTAAAAAAAATGCCTATTTAATGAATGAAGGAATGATCTAATTCTTTAGCTCTCTACTTGCAAACAGAGTTATTACAAGGATTAAGTAAGAAAATGTGGATGAGTGTGTTTTATCAACTATATATTGCTATAAAATTTTCAGTTTTTATAGTGACAATCATGATTACTGTATATGGAACCCCCCCAAGATACATTCATATCCTAATCTCCAGAACCTGTGAATATTATCTGATATGATACAAAGTAAATATTACTTTATATGGCAAAAAGATATGATTAAACTAAGGATTTTGAGAGGAGGAGTTTAACCTGGATTTTCTGTTTGGATTCTAATTCTAAGAAGAAATGTCCTCATAAGGACATTATTATAAGAATGAGGCAGAGGAAGATTTATCAGACATAAGAGAAGGAGCCAATGTGACTACAGAAAGAGACATTGAAGTGATGTGGCCAGAAGTCAAGGAATGCCAGCAGCCACCAGAAACTGAAGAGGCAGAGATTAGATTCTCCTCTAGAGCCTCCAGGGGGAGTGTAGGCTTGACAACACTTTGATTTCAAACTTCTGGTCTCTAGCGCTGTGAGGAAATATATTTCTGTTATTTTTAAACCCAGTTTATGGGAATTTGTTACAGCAACCCTAGGAGGCTAATATAATTATTAATAAATAATCTACCTGCTCTCTTTGGATAAGATTGTTTCAGCTTTATTGCTGAGGATGAATAGAGGGATTTAGTGTAGAAATTTTTTAACAAGTAAGTAGAAACAATATTTACTTCTTAATTTTTCTCAGTGATGTGAAGAGGTCTTAGCTGAAGAAAGATTTTAAAAACCACATGGGTGTAGGGAGACCTGTGGATTGAGTTTAATGAGACTTCGCTAATTGCTCCAAAAGAAGGCCAGTTTTCACCCATTTTACCTTATACTGTTGATCTAAAAGTAACTGACAACATAATCCCCCTGATTTTGAGGTCCAAATTCACCTTCTAAAGACTTGCTGACACATTTTAAAAAAGAAAGACCATGAACTCTCTAGGTCTGTTGATTAAAAGTTCTGCATCCATTTCTCACCCTGCCCTTTAAAAATTTCGGATTTCATCACATAAATTATACTCCTTTCTCTGTACTCAGGCAAGATAATATTTTTATTAAAATGTAAAGGTGATTGGTTTTCTCACAGCACAGCTACAAGGTGCTCGAGGGGATGATAGATTGGCTATATTTAATGAGCTGTGTTTCTATTACAGCTTAGGAGCATTTGAAGCATTACAGTATATAAATTATAGCCTAATTGCCCTTTAGGTTTTAGCAGCTCCAAATATGCCAAGCTCCATGTCTTCACACTTTGACATTTCTGCTGCATGTGCTGTCTATAAAGCCTGTATACCTTATCTATGATTTTCTGTGCCGCCCTTGGTCCAGCCCTCCCCCTCTCTGGCTGCACTCCTTGGCTTCTTTTTCTAACGGTATTCACACAGACTCCCTTGCTCTTTACAATGTTTGGTTTGTGTAGTGACTTCAACACTGTCTTAGATCTGGAATCGTACAAATGCTCTCACAACTGGCGGTCGCCTCTGCAGGTTATGGTGTGTGGTGGGCTGAGCTGTGAACACCAATGGGTGAGTGGCTACAGCTGGTTTTCATTGAGAGCGAGAGAGAAAGAGAGAGAGAGAGAGAGAGAGAGAGAGAGAGCAAGCACAAGCACGTGCAGCAGATGATATTGAATTATCTCCACTCAGTGAAGTTATCCATGTTGGGAAGAGAAAGGTGGTTCATTGAAGGCTTTGGGTGTGGGGAGATGGTCTTGTTTTATTCTGACCAAGAAGTTATATTTTGAACCCTTTGAGAACTGGCTTTTATCCAAGTCTGTGTGTACCTGGCTTACTGGAAGGGAAGTATGTAGAGGGGGCTCTCAAGTTACCTGCTTTGGGAGACCAGAGCAGGCTAGAACTTTGAAGAATTCCCAGCCTGGCCTGCCTTTATCCAGCCCACTTAATGGTGTGATATAAAAGAAAGAGAAAAAGGCAGTGGAACCCTAGGCCACATGAAAAAGAAAGGAGCGAGAGTGGCAGTCAGGGAGTAGGAATGAAGCCAGGGAACTCTGGGAGGAGTTTGAGACCACAACAGACTGAAGAAAGTCAGCCTCCTGGTTGGATGAACATACTGGATTCAGGGAGGCATAAGTGGAATAAGGCAGAAACAGAACCTAAGGCATGGGTAGAGAAGTGCTCCTCTAAAAATACCTCTGGTTGTTAAGTCATAAAATGTTAGAGCCAACTAGACCCAAAGATGTCATCTAGTCCAGTCCTTTCATTTTACACATGAGGAAGCTGCGGCCCCCAGAGATTGAATGAATTGTCCAATACTACAGGATTTATCAGAAGATTTGGGACTAAAAATGTGTGCTTTTTGACTTCTTTTTATTTTTTATTTTTATTTAATAGAGATGAAGTCTCACTGTGTTGCCCAGGCTGGTCTTGAACTTCTGTGCTCAAGAGATCCTCCCATCTCAGCCTCCCAATCTCCTCTGGGACCAACTTCTGATCTGTTGTTATTCTTACTATGCTCCACCATCCCTTATATGGGTTCAAAAATAAGCCAGTCCTTCGTAATCTCCTCATGCTGCATTCTTCCTTTTCCCGCCCCTTCCCCACCACCTATGTTCCATTTTTACTGGAAATGAAATCAATGAAGTAAATGATTTACATTTTTAAATTCTACATTCTCAGGCCAGTGGAGAAAGTAACTTCCTGAAAGTTATTTCTTTATTCTGAGACGTCTCCTAAGATATCTCATTCACAGTATGAGGAAAGTAGGATAATCCTAAAGATTTGTCTGATTGCCATTTTGCAAGTAAATTACAATATTTTCTTCCTATTTTAAACACCTCGAAACTCGCATATTCATAATCAAAGAGTTTCTCATTCTTGTGAATGAATAAATGAGTATATAATTTATTACATGCTTACTACGTGCCAGGCATTTTGCTGAGTGTTTTACATGCGTTATCTCATCGAATTCTCTCAGGAACATTATGAGGTAGCCCTGTTATTATCAACCCTACTTTACAGGTGAGGGGACTGGGACTGATTGGGACTAAGAGAGATTTGTTTGCCCAAAGTTCACAGCATTTCTTCATCTTAAGTCCTCATTACATCTTGTCTGGATAGTTATCACAGCTTCTTATCTGCTTTCCCTGCCTTTAGTCTTCTCCTCAAATCCTTATTTGGTAAGCATGACCAATCAGAGTGAATGCTTACAATAAACAACCCATATGGCTGTACCAATGTACATGGGGAGAATATCCTCCCTGCTTGAATCCATCCTAAACAGAGTTGTGAGAGCCTGTAACTTAACTTTCTTCAAAACTTTGGGTATCTCCCTGTTTTAAAGTACAAATTTCTTATCCGTGGCTTTTGATAAAGCCCTTGTGATCTGCTATCATTGCTATCTTTCATTCGTGCCCAATTTCTACCTCTCATCACTCAATTTATGCCCCAACCAGTCTTGACTACTTATCATTCCCCAAATACTATTTTTCTGCTCTGTCTGCCTTATCTATTTATGCTTTTTCTTTGAATGCTCTACATTCTATTTCACCTCACTGTAGTATAACCCGTCCTTGTAGGCCAAGCTGGCTATCAACTACATCCTCCATGGGAACGTTTACGATACAAGTGAAAGTAAATTTTTACTTCCTTGTGTTGACACAGAACTTGTTTGTTTGTTTTGTTTTGGTATATCTTTTTTGGCCCCTAACACATTTTACAAATAGTATTTACATGCACATTCCTTACCTACCCTGATGGATTTTAAACTCCTTAAGATCAGACACCATGTTTAATTCAACTTTATATCTTGCATACAGTGCCTGACACCTGGTTGTTTAATAAAGATTTATCCAATTGAACTGAATATGTATCAAAGTGATATTTATCATGGGGCTGTTGCTATTCTAACTCCTTTTGTGAACTCAGTAACTGATGGACAGAAAGATCGAAAGATTGGCTAAGGGATTCAGAGAGAACCTCAGGCCAGATCCAAATTCTCTTGACTTCTAGTCAGTACCCCTTTCCCAAGACCCTAAGGTGTCACCATAGGCTTTTCCAGACAAGGTCATGGGCAGGGAACACAATTTCTGATCTTGACAGCCATATGTTAAAGTGTCAATTCTGTTAAAAAGAAGCCCAAAACATGAGGAATTATAGTTCTAATTGGATTTGGGTTAACATAAACTGGCAGGTCGTTTTCTTTTTCTCTGAGATAGTGAGTTAATTGATACAATCTTTCTTTCCATTGGAATTGTCAATGGGCTACAAGGTAAGAATAATATTCTAGTTACTGTTTCTGGGGGGTGATTTTTCTCTCCAGTATGGAAAGCTACCACTAGCTACCATGGTGACTGATTAGAGTTCTTAGTAATATTGTGATTTATCTGTAACTTTTTCTTAAGTCTTTGTTTGGAAACTTATCTCCCTGAGCTCCACATTTTAACCAACTCAATAGGCAACTTACACACTGTGTTCTTTGAATCAGCCTGGACTGTTGTCCTTTCTCAGGTGTGGTTTTCACCCCGTCCACCCTGCCTCTTCTCCCTTCCTCCTACCCCAGAAGAAACAATTACCTGAATGAAATCTAAAACTTGCTGGTGTCTTTGTTTGGCAGCTGCAACCTCGCTGTCTGAGATCGCTTCCCTGAGGGACTGTTGGGTATTCAGAGAATCCAGCTCCACAACAGCAGAAAGACGGCAATACAGACTAATAAATTTCTCTCTGTAGCTGCAAAAATGAACTGGAAAATGGACAAGCAAAATAAAACATGTTAAGATCTGGTATCAAAATAGAGAAATTCATACCTCAGAGAAAACAAGTTGAATGAAAACATGATTTATTAATCCTATCAGTGGAAAATATTAAGCCATAAATAAATTATAAATGTGCTCTTAAGGGGCCAGTTGTCTGGCTTTAGTCAGACAGTATTCCCTTTTAAGGTTTACCAACTCCTAGTAAGGTATGGGGAAGTGGGGTTGGCTAAAGCTGCAGTTATGTAGACTTTCCCTAAAGTTGGGGCTGGTGTCTGTGTGTGTGTGTGTGAGTATGCACACATATACATACACATACTGGGAAAATAAGCTTGCTTATCACTTTAAAGAAAAAAAGCCAAGTAGCAATTTGTAACCTAGTTTTGGTTTTCATGTCTGATTTCCAATACGGATCTTGCTTGCTCCTTTCCAAGGCCAGAACCCCCAGAAGACAGAAGAGATACTTTTCTCAGAGTGTCTTTGGTCTGACTGCAAAACTTCCCCAAGAGCCTACTATGATAGGCTTTGATCCTCTTCTGCCTCTCCCCCTCTTAGCCCTGCTGGATGGATGAGAAGAGCTGTTGCCTGGACAGACCATTTTTTTTTTTTTTTGTCTTCAGCAGGGTTGGCCTTCCTCTCTAAACAGATAATGGGACAGAGGCCACAGGAGAGTCCAGCCTTCATGTCCATCATTTCCCTTCTTCAGGAGGAGCAGAGCAGTGTAGGATTGAGCCTGGTGCAGACAGCTTGGGATGGTCAGATTTCCTATGCTTCTCTGACCAGCTCTGATCATGTACCATAACTTTGTATTCTAGTAGAATGAGAAAAGCACCCTGATTCAGACTAGCACAGTACTGGTTTCTTCCTGGATATTATTGAATTTGGAGACTCATTCTTCAATACCCTCTTTTTCTCTGTTGACCTCTGTCCTGTACCAGTGTGTTCCGTGCTTTGGAAATAGGGCTGTTACAACTCAACAAGTCTGTTGAAACATTTCTATTCTGGCTTCTTTAGTGAGGAATTCTAGGAAGAACATCTAATTACAGGTAGTCATTACAGGTAGTAATTAGATGTTGATTCCTGAGACCCAGATCTGGCCATTTAGGGAAGCTAAAACCACACTACCTCAAAATGGGGTACTGGTCATCTCTC
The DNA here is from genome assembly GCF_009761245.1 of Sapajus apella. Lineage (NCBI taxonomy): Eukaryota > Metazoa > Chordata > Mammalia > Primates > Cebidae > Sapajus > Sapajus apella. The sequence continues at coordinate 14,179,910 of NW_022436952.1, read as the reverse complement.
CACCTCAATGAGGAAGCCCTACTTCTCTGCGTACTGAGAGATTTCTGTGCATCCTACAATTCCCATGTTACCACTGCCTACTACTTCCTTGCTTTTTTTTTCTTCTGAGGATAAATCTTAGGTGAATGCCAGGGCAGTGTGCTCTGTCTTCCCTCCCATGGAAGTGGAAGAGAAGAATGGGGTGAGGGTGTGAGGGGCCCATCCTTACTTCAGCTATGCCTCGTTTCAAGGAGGTGTTTCTCAACTCAGGAGCCCTCTGCCCTGGGTTTGATTTTTCTCTGTGGTGTTAGATCCTTCCTTCTTATCTTCTCTGCTCTGTTTAGCACTCTTTTTCTTGCCTAACACAGAGAACTGATTTCATATGCCCTCTCCGTAAATTACAAACTATGGAGCTTCTCTCAAATGACCTAATTCTCATATTATTTCCCTGCTTAGACTTCTACAGAGCTCTCTCTTGACCTGAGGATAAAAACCCAAACATCTCTCCCTATAAGGAAAGCTCCCTGTGATCTAGGACTTGAGTATATTTTCAGTCACGCCTTCCCTCATGCTGCCACCTTCCAGCCCCAGCCCCTCGTCACCCCTAAGCTTTGGTCAAGCTGAACGTATTACGAATCCTTTTATACTTCCATGCCTTTACACATGCCTTTTCCTCATCCTCACATACTTTTCTTTACTAATACCTCCAGGTCAATTGTGATACTTGAAGACTCACCATAAATGTTTTCTTCTCAGTGGGGTTTTCACTGACATCTCCCTGGCAGGTGGAACTAGCTTCTCTCTCTTTTATGCTCCTAGCACACTTGCTTCTAAACATTTCCTGACACGTATCCTACTTCATTGTACTTGTGTTTTCTTGACTGCCTTGGCATTAGATTGTGATTTCTCCAAGGGCAGAAACTATGCCTCCTATTAATTTTTCTTTCCTTGAAACCTGGAACATTGTAGCTTCTTAATTAAGGTTTACTGACCAAATGAATAAACAAATAAATGCATGAATGGATCTGAAGAGGCAGACCCTTAACCCAAAGGCTCCTCTTTCCTTCATTGTCTTTCCTTTACTGTGGGCTTGATTTTCCTGTTTTGAAAGGTGTTTCAGGTCTACGATATTTCCTGGCAGCTCCACAGGAAGGAATCACCACGACTTTTTAGCTTATTCTTGACCCTGGTAGCTCCCTGAATGTGTCTTTATGCCTTTCAAGGAGGGATTATGTCCTGTTAGCACTTGACAGATGTCCTCTTTTGGCTGGAAAGTGACGAGAGTGAAGTGTCTCACACCCTGCCTTTCTAAACCAAGTGGTAAAAACAAAACAAACAAACAAATGAAAAAACACATCGGCTTTTTTCCCTTTTCTAAAATATGACTGGAAAAATAGGGAGAAACACTGAATAGCTTCTTTAAAAGAAGGACTATCAGCCTGATCTGAATTCTTATAAGCCAGGGTGTTCACAGCTTTCTCTTGTTGTGTCTCTGTGGTGGGAGCCTCGGATCAGTGGGTGGTCTCACAGCACCCACACTGTCCATGCCAGCACCACAAGTGAGTTATGAGGAGGTTTCAACTATAACGCTTCAGTTTCACTGCTCTTGTGGGTTTTTTTTTTTTTTTTAAATCCAGACCCTTTAATGTTACTTTAACAAATGTTACTTTAACATAGTCTTTTGTGGTTTAGCAATGATACACTTGGTAGCCATAACTGAGGCAAAGAAGATAGACTGGAAGCTTCTAATTTTTAAAAATGTAAATCTCATGGATTCTATAGATAAAATGGTATAAGGCTACAATAATGTAATTAGCTGGACCACATGATTTGTTAGTAATTCACAGACTAAGACTAATTTTCTGCGGTATTTTTCTCCCTCTTTTTTCTATACAAGATAGTGGCAGACTAAAATAAGGTTGGCATCAACACTAGGAGTATAGTAGCGTGGAAATTACATGGGCTTAGCTCTCTTACGGACCTGGGTTTGAACCATAGTTCTGCCACTCACCACCTGCATGACAGTGGGCACGTGATCTCTGGGAGCCTCAGAGGTCTTCTCATATCATATGAGGTTTTTGCATATCTAAGACAGGGATTATAATGCCTACCTAGGATTAAGTAATACAATATATATAAAGTGTGCAGCACAGCATATGGCACATACTCAATAAAAAAATAAATGTTTGTTCTTCCACCACACCTTTTCACTACCCTGAAAGAATGACGCATTTAGTGGTTAGAATATTAGAACAGGACCGGAATTAAAATATTCTTCCTAAGGATCTCCAACTCACTAAAACCCTAATCAGTCTGGGCCATGTGGCCTAGTGTGGAAGCCAGGGAATCAACGAGAAAACTTCCTGCGGTCAGTTTAGGTCCACGAGTCTTTGCCAAGGTGTCAGAAAGAACTGGGGCACAAGGTGTCCTCTAAAGATTACTAGTAGTAAATGAGTTGACAGGTGGAATAAAGGAATGGTCTCTTAAATCATGCAAAATTGGTAACAGGAATGAAGGTTGAGACTATGCCATGTCTTGCAAGCCTGTGGCCTGGATTCCATTAGGCTCACTGCCTGGATATTCCATAGGTTCCTCCTGGAAACTCATCATTTGTCATACTGACCTCCTCATCACTCTCCTGCCCCAAGCCTGTTCCTCCTTCCTATGGCCCATTTTGGCAGATGGCGACATTATCCATCTCGGCACTCTAATTCAGACTCTCTGGCTCCTTCATCTTGCTCTTCAACCACATCAAATCAATCACAAACTTCCATCATTTTAACTCCTAAATTCCACTTGCCTCTCTGCTCTCTTCACCAAGGCTGCCTTGGTTTGGGCTTTTATCATTGCCCAAATGATCAGTGGATCTGTGAGGTAGTCTCTTAATTGCTTGTCTCATCATATCCAATGTCAGCCTGATATTTGTTTTTTACTCTTTTGCAGTCAGTCCTCCATGAGCTGCCAAAATCTAATAAGACCACATCATCACTTTTCTTAAAATCTTTTCTTTGCTTCCTATTGCCTATGGAATAAAGTCTTACCCCCTTAGTGTCACATAAGTAGCCATGTAAGATTTCGATCTTTTAAACATTTAGCTTCACCCTCGGTCACTCTTCCTCAGATGCCTTAGGCATCCATCACAATGAGCTACTAAGAGTGTACTTAATCAGGTTGTACTTTCCCAGGTCTCTGAGTCTTTGTACATACTGCTCCTTCTGCTTAAAATGATTTTTCTTTTCTGTTCACCTTTTCTTTCCCATTCTGAATGTTTGTTTATCCTTCAGGATACAGCTCAAGTATTATCTCTGCAAGGAAGAATTAGGTGTCTTTCCTTTGAAACTCAACAGCCTGCCTCTTATAGCAGTGCTTTTGTTTTATGAAGACTATCGGTAGGGATACCTGTATCCTCTAATGGATTTTGAGCTTGTGATGGGCAGATTGTGCCTTATTAACATCTGTGTGGTTCAGTCCCAGCACAGTTACTTGGCATATAGCAGAAGCTCAGTAAATGTTGAATGAAGAATGTAGCCAAGCACAAGCCCAGTTTGAAATATATACCAGGCCTCAAACTATTATTTTAAAAAAATTCCTTAGTTATTTTTTTGTCTTTCTAGTCCAATTGGTTTAAATAATAAAGCCAAGGAAATCAATAAAAACCAGCTTTCCTTATAAGCCTGCTGTCAGTTGTGAGCACCCACCAGGTCAGGGCAGGGTGACCTCCTCTGTGCAGGCTAGGCAAGTCCTCAAGAGGCCACGTCACCTGATAGAGTTTCTAAGGGCTCATGATGCTGCTTTTCCTTCTGTTCCTGGGAACTTTGTAAATAGGGATGCTTGTAGGCCCCCAGGAACATGCTTTATTACTGCAAAGAGGTCCTATCCTGCTCCCACCCAAAGGATGGTAGAGGGTCAACTCTCAGGCTGTGGAAAGAGGAGTGGGTTTTTGGTGAATCTGCTTCGCCCTAGCTCAAACCTCCTCATCCAGGACTCACAACATCTTCCAATAGGACAATTTCTCTTGACCCCATAAGTGATGCTGTGAAGGAATAGCCCGTGGGTTTGCCATAGTCTAGTCCTTATTCCAGGAGACAGAGAACTAAACTCCTTTATCATTTTGTCGTTGCTAGATCTGTACCGTGCTGTAATAGGCACAGATGCAGTTTCCATAGCTGGTCAGCAAGTTATTTATGATTCACTTAGGCTACCGGCAGGAACAAGGTCAGTTTGCCAAATCTCAAATTCCTTCATGGGGACAGGGATGACTTACACAAGTCACACTGAAATATAGTGCAACCCTTTATTCTATTCTAATTTACATATTCTCATAATTCACACCTTTTTAAGTTTCATTAGAATTCCCATGTGGTTATTAAAATTTTCTGAGTTCTGACTGAATTCCCAAAAACATTCTCTCCTTTCTCAGAAATGCTTAGTGTATCTCTTGACCCTTTACTATGAAACTACCTGTGAATGGAATTTCTTACTTATAGAAAAAATAATGCTTAGCATCTTTCTTAGAGAGGCTTAGGTCCACTGTAGCAAGCCTTTGGAAGTTCCTATATAGGGTGTCATTAAATGCTTAGTGGGCTGATGCCTAATGGAGGAAGTAGTTAAGATAATCGTCCTCTTGGAGAGCTCTGATTGCTTGGGGATAAGATAGAGTTCGTCATGATTCTTATTAAGACCAAGACCCAGAAATGTTTTCGAAATTGCTGGTGGTGCTCAAGTACAATAATCATTGTATTAGAGAGTGTATTAATTTTCTGCTACTGGCAGCATTTCCTCCAGTCCCGAAAAGAAGACTAATAGAATTATGTATGCCAATGGAGCCAGGCCCAACCAAGCGGTCTTTTCTGGAAACTTACATGGTCCTCATTAATCAGTTGGATTACCGATGATATGGCAACAAGGGAGGACCAAGAAGGAGAGAAAGTACGTCTTAATCTAGGAAAAACCATCTTAAAGTAAGGCTTTGATCTGTGGCCTGTTTTTCATAGATGGAAGATAGTATCTGATGCTCTCATATTTCTTCTAGAAATGTGAAGAGGTAAACAGGTAAAAAGGACAGGCACAGTTGAATTTGGCTGAATTCCTGTGTTAACCACGTCTCTAGTTTTGTATTTATGTATTCATCTCTTTGTCATAGGCAATACTACTTAAAATGTGGTCCATGGATTGGCAGCATTAGTATTACCTGAGAACTTACTAGAAATGTAAATTTTCCAGCCTCCTGCTGAGCCTACTGTCTCAGCATCTCTGGGGTTGGGCTCCAAGAATCTGTATTTTAACAATCTCTCCAAGTGATTCTTACCCAGGTTACAATTGGAGAAGCATTTTTCTAGGGCCACCATATCCCAAAGTATATGTTCTGTGGATTATTAACAGGTCCCTTGCAAAACATTGCTCTAGTTACAGTGAAATGAATTTGGAAATGCTGAGTTAAACAAAGTTAAGCTTTTAAAAAATTTAAAAAATTTTTATTTTTTAATTTTTTAGGGGGATGACTGCTGGATTTTGCAGAGCTTTTCATGTTACTCTACTGCTCAAAATCTTTCCTTGGATTTCCAACATACTTAAAGTAAAATCTAAATTCCTTATCACGGCCTGTGAGGCCCTGCATGGTCTAGCTCCCATGACTTTCTGACCTCATCTCCTTTCTTTGTCGCTTTTGCTTACTACACTCCAGGTATGGAGATCTCTTAGCCAAGCACGCTCTTACTCTAAGGCCTTTACACTTACTGTTCTCATTGCCTGGAAATATTAGGTCCCTGCTCAAATATATCTTCTTCAGAGAGGCCTTTCCAGATCACCCAGCTATACAAAGTGCAGCTTACTTCACTAGAGTCCCTAACCCAGATTAATTTTTCTTCATGACCTTCACTTCTCTGATATTTACAATATTATGGTTTACTGATTGGTTTGTTATTTGTCTCTTCCACTAGAGTGTTAAGCTCCATTTAAAGTTTGTTCGTTGTTGATTCTTCAGTGCCTGGCACATAGTAGGTTACTCAATGAATATTTATTGATGAATGAATGAAAAGTTGAATGAAGAAAAGAAATGCTAACAGACTTCACCAAATTGTAGAATGGAGAGTAATAACAGTGGGACAAAGGGTATCTGCTCAAGAAGAGCGTGTGAGCCTCACAGAAACAGGCTAGAGGGGATATTTGCAGGGCTTGGACCTCCAGGGCCTTGGGAGTCACAGATACTGTAACGATTGATATCACCAAAGCCAATGAGGCATGGGGAAATAAATTTCATGTATTTGTGTCTATAATCATGGAATAACAATGACTGTTGAACACAGAATGGAATCCTGGTTAGCTCTCTAATGAAGTGTTTTCCTTAATTATTGTCTCTGTCAATTATATATCCCTGAGAAATCATTCATTTTCATGGCTTCAGCTGCTATTAATAGACACTGGACAGATTTCTGTGTTTAGTATCCAATTTCTCTTCTGCATTTCTACTGCCAGTGAAACATGTCCACTTAGATATTGACTTAGCACCTTCAGTCTCAACATATTCAAAGCTAAACGCATCACTTCCTTCAGCAAACCATTTCCTCCTCTGATTTCCTTACTTCTGATAAAGGCAGCAATAGCCACATAGTCATTGAAGCTGAAAACAATGAGAATGTTCTCTAGACTTCTCATTTAAATTGTTACCTACTTTTGGGCAACTGCTTTTTTTTTTTTTTTTTTAAACATTTGTCTGTCTTTGTTTTCTTCTTTTTCTGGTTCCTACCCTAACACTGGATGAATAAAATAATCTTTGAAGTTTTTGTCCTCTGTTTCCCATCTATCATAGACAGATTCCTCAGCCTGATGCTGGAGATACTGCCCAATATGGCTCACCTTATCTGTACAGATTTCCATGCCACCTTTTCCTCATTTCTCTGATCTAGCCGAACTGGACCACTTGTTCTCTTCCTGATTCTTTCTGAATCCTTCTGTCTTCATGTTTTTGCTCATTCTAATCCCTCAACAAGAAAGCTTTTCTTTTTGTTTATGTTTATTAACATCCTATTTATTCTTCAACACCCGTATCAGATATCCTCTCCTCCATGAAGGCTTTCTCATATCTTCTTTGAGAAAATATGCTTTCTTTTATTTTTTTCAATATCAACAGTTCCAATTTCTGGCAGAGTCTACCTTGTTTTATAAGAATTTGTCTTCTTATTTTACTCCAGCCACCATATCGAAAGCTCCTTGAGGGCAGAACCTTTGTCTTATCTTTATATCTCCAAAGTGGGCACCCAATAGACACTTATTGAGTTGAATGGAAAGAGCCTGCCCCAAGCAGTGTTGTTACACTATAGACTAATAATGCCTTTTGGCTGAGGAACTCATTAAATGGTCACATTCACATCCTGGCCTCTTGGGAGTGGTATGGCCAATGTGATTAATTGTGTGACACAGAAAAGGTGTAGAAAGGTTAAGCAATTGCCAATGTCACACAATAGGAAACCCAGGCCTCTCACGGCCCAGTCTACAAGTCTGATTTGAGCTTCTCCTAAGAACACTCCCTCCTCTAGAAAGTAACAATTGCTGTTCATCAGCTTTTGGGCATCTTAAGTGCTTGGAGCAAGGGAAACTGAGAGGCTTAAGCAAATCATCCTTAAGGGATAAATTCAGATGCAGATGCCCAGGGCTCAAATGAGACATCGGGCAGCAGCCTTGTCTGCTTCTAAATCTGGTGGCTGGGGAGCAATCCAAAGAGGGTCTGCCTTCATTCCACCCACCCACTCACCCTCCTGCAAATTGTACAATTCATTTGAGCTAACGGAACTCTTGCTAATTGCCTCTTACTGGCCTGTTACAAGATGAAGCATGGGAAGGGGACAAAGCCTCCCTATTCACAATCTCAGTGGGCAGCGGGGGTCTCTGCAAAAGTAGAGAAACTGGAGCCCAGGCTATTCATTTTTGAAAGTCAGGACAAGATCGTCTACCATTCAGAATCCCACATTATAATCACAATATTGCATCCTGGGAGACCCTGTCTATTTCTCAAATGGTCTGTCAGAAATTTAGAGTCTATTTAATAAGTCAGTGCTACTTAAAATTATAGGCTTTTTTTTCCCCTCCAAAGTGATATGCATTCTACATTTTAATTTCATTATTATTTTTTTCTCTGGTTGGAGATATGGGGAGGGGAGAGAGAAAGGGAGGGTAGGAGAGAGAGAGAGAGAGGGAAGGAGGGAGAGAGAGAGAGGGAAGGAGGGAGAGAGAGAGAAGGAAGGAGGGAGAGAGAGAGGGAAGGAGGGAGAGAGGGAGAGAGAGAGAGGAGAGAGAGGGAGAGAAGGGGCAGTGCTTTTCATGAAAACATTGGTTTTTATATTTATGTTTTAAGAAAGCAGAAGGGAGGCAAGAAGTCCAGCCTGATAACTGAACTTTCTGTTTAGAATTCCTTGTTTTCCATTGGACCTTTGCTAGGTTTCAATAATTATTGCTCAGGCACATAGTCTTGGAGCTTTGCTTTTTCTCAGACTTGTACACAGTTCTAGGAAGGGTTGTTGCCAAAGCCATCATGTGATTTATTGACCCTCCACTGGGACAAGGGGGAACAGATATAACTTTGTGATTTTATTATAAGGAGGCTGGGTTAATATTTCTAGGTGAAACAAGCTACTATACCAAGTTCAAACATCTGAAGAGGGAGGTTAAGAAACCCTGAGTGTGGGGTGTAAGGATTATTCTGTCCTGGGGCTGTACAGACGTCGTCTGAGGCAGGGAGCAGGAGAAGAAAGGACACATTGTGACCCATTTCCAACACCTCCTGTGTGTAGAGGCGGAAGTTCCTTGCCTGCAGAGGGACACGCGCGGAGGAAAAATAGGAGAGTTACAACATGGCACTTACATAAACAACACCAAACTGGCATAAAACATCTAACAAAATTACACGACTTCAAGCTTGGAATTTTTATACAACATAAATATTAGGGTTCAGCCCATTTAATAATGCTATATAAAATCAAGATTTAAGGCAGTAATGTTCCACATAAACTCTGAAAACAACATTTATGCTTCTTATAAAAGCAGAAAATGATTGCATTCTGTGGGCTTTTCAAAATGATGACTATAATTACATGAAGCAACAAAAATGGATTGAATTAAAAATCCACTAGTTTCAATTTAAGTTGGTTAAGGGGGAAAAACGTAGTTTCTGGCCAAGGGCTGAGAAAATTTTACAAGTATCCAAAAAAAAAAAAAAATTGTATGCACCGTTAGGCAGTTAGGCAGCCTTCTCCTAACATGTATATGTAGCCCAAGAGTCACCAATGAAATATGAGCTGCTTCAAACCTGCTAAGTCCAAGAAACTCTTTAATAGGATCGACTGTCACAAGTGGAGCTCTTATTTTTTTTTTTCCCTAGTGAACACATGGCCACCCTTAGAATAATTCAGTTGCTTCCCTACTGTCTTTATGGCATCTTGTACAATTTAGTATTCCATAGTGTGGCTGTTTTAAACTTAAAACAGCACCCCAATGGAAGGACATTCTTAGAACCCTAATTTATTCCTCCATGGGTTAGAGGACAATTCATGGTTCTTTCTCGTATTTAAAGAGAGCGAGTCACGCCTGTAATGATCTCCCAGTTTACAGGCTAAACTTGGTTCAGTGTGTGTGTGTGTGTGTGTGTGTGTGTGTGTGTGTGTGTTTTGGGGAGGGGGGCAGGATTGATGAACATAGCCCCCCCCAGAGAAATTCAGTAATGCTAACCTATTGGGCAGAGCCTGAGAAACTTTTATTATTCTCCTTTATGCCAAAAGTTTTTCTTGAAGTTGCTTATTAGTAGAGGTTAGATTTGCACATTTCGGTTTATATAAGACAATAATTTTGACGGAAAGTTCTCTGGGAAAAAGTAGCATGGCATATCCTTGAGACACTGCTATAGATTATACTACTGTTAGCCTTCTATTCTTAGAGAAATCATTTGTACATCTGATTACACCTTTATTTATTTATATATTCTCCTTACTTTATGCTATCTTGAAGCTGAGACTGGTGTCTTTCAAGGTAGACTAGCTATTGATTTTTTTTTTTTTTTTTTTTTTTGCTTGACCAGACCATAGTACAGTGGGGTCCAGAAAACTTCAAAGAGGTCCAATACAGAGGAGCTGGAGAAAATGTGCAGCTGGAGAAGTGCAGCCTGTGTCTACCTGTGGGCATCAAATTCAACATGTGCATGTACATGCAAAGTGGTATTTAAGTCAAGGAAAATACACACACACACACACACACACACAAAACACATACACACCATGTTTAATGTTACAATGCAGTTTCCACGAGCCATAAAAAAGAAGATAAAAATGGTAAAGTCTAGTACCTGGTGTAGAGGTATATTGATCTGCTGAAGGAGAGCTTTCACTGCCATCTGGAGCTCGTAGAACAATTGCATGGGGCAGTCAGAAGAATGATCCACACTTTCCATAGATTCAGAGCCAGGAAGCTTTTGGATCCATTCCCATTCCTCTCTGTATGTTGAGTCAAGTTAAAATTAGAAATATAACAAAAGTTCAGAACACAGCTCAGAACTTTCTTAGTGTAGTCTCCAGAACCTGGATAACCAATACTTGGTGGTTAAAATTCAGTGGAATTCACGAAATCTGAACTTTTTGCCACCCAAATGGAGCTTAAAATGGTCTCTTTCTAATTTAAGCTTAGTTCACCTATCAAACCACATATACCTCAGAACAGCAGGTCTAATTTGTATGAATTGGTTTTTGAGATTGGGGTTCTCAAATATTTTGTAATATTTTCCTGACTGTCCTCATTTTTCTTTCTCTGCAGATTCCCTGTAAATTCTAAGATCCTGCATTTTACCACAGGGGCATCTGCTAGCTAATTCTGCAGTTGAGTAACCACAGGACTCTGGTCCAACTCAGGCAACAAACCACTTGGCACATTTCAACCCTGGCCTATTGTAATCGTGGGGACTATTTTGGTTTTTCTCCCCTTCCAAAAGCTTGAGGAGAATCACAAACAGGAACACCAGAGAATTCCCATAAAAGGAACCAGGGGACACATATCACGACTTCCATCCTCCTGACAAACCAGTCATCTGTGTCTTTATTCTGCATGCTCTATAATCCTTCCTGATGAACTTTTCCAAATGTCACACAGAAGGGAAGGGAAAAGAATGGAGGTGGGAAGAAAGGACATCTGGTTTGTCCCCAAAGGCTGCTCTTCAAAAGGTGCTTGAAAAGATCAAGGTAAATGCCTCTTAGGTAACATTGTTTCCACAGGTATTTTAGCACAAGTCTCTAAACACATTCAGTTGGCCAGTTTCTCCTTGGAGCTCTGCAGGGAGCAGCAGTAGGCTCTCAGGAGCAGGCTAGAGAGGAAAGGAAAGCCCTCCTCTCAGGGGATGGAAAGAGAGGAGGTGCTGACATATGTTCCCACCCTGGTGAAAACTCTCCGAGGCTTTTCCCAAAGGGCTCCACCAGCCTGGGCTCCAATCTGTGGGTCAGAAAACCAAACTGATTGTGGCATGAGCTTTTCATCAGAAACTGCTTTCTTTTAACTAATTACGTCTTAGAAAAGTTTCTCTTTTCAAGATATCTGTTTCAATTCAAGTCTCACACTGTACAAGACTAGGGAAAATTTACCCTTTGTCCTGGTAAGAAAAAAAAAACCCTCAAAATTAAATCTGACTTCAATTTGGGCATACTGTTGGCTTCACAAATAACTGAAACCTTTAAGAACCTGCTTGGGAACTATTTCTTTTTTCCCATCACTGATATGGAACAAAATGAGAGGTCTGTGACTAGCATATTCCTGCATAAAACCTAAAGGACAACATGGCTAAAGTAGGGTTTGTAATCAAGCTAGAAAATAAATTACCACTAGGAATACCATGAAATACCTACCACGAATCAGTTTTGGCCAGAAGGATGGAGATGGAACTGGCAGAGAAAAGGCTACTGCAATCTTTTGTACACAATGAAAACTGCATCCTTGGCAAGGGAAAATTAGTTGGTATAACCACTAGGAGACAGAGTTCAAGAGACAAATCTAGAAAATAGGTAAATGTAATCATCACTAAGTCAAACCCACAAATGAACTATGTAACCTTGGGAAGGACTGAGGCGATAACTGATGTTGATTGTGGCAATGACCACCAGATGGCAGACTTAAAATCCACGTGTAGCTGACAAGTGAGAGAATATGGTAGTCAGTGAGTTCCTCAAAGGGACCGTTAACATCTTCCTCCTCCTCATCGTCATTTCCTCCATTGTCATCAAGTAATACTTAAGAAACCTTGTGAGCCACTAGAGTTGATAAAGTCTTGCCACTTTAGGGATCACATTTTAAACGACCAAATTAGAGTCTCCTTTGGCTAAACAAATCCATGAGTGTAACTAGAATTTGGTTTATACTGTTTGGGAGTATCTCATTTATACTCTTTGAAGTCTGAAGAATTCTGGATAATTTCTTTTTTTTTTCTTGTCTATTCCTCTCTTTTCTCTTTTTCTTTTCTTTATTTTTCTATGTTGAGCACAATTCAATTCATTTTAGCAGACTTTCAGAGGCCTGCTCTGAGGGCTAGTTGTAAAGTTGAGCCAGATTACCAAGATTGGGCAGCTTTCCCAAAGCTAACAGGGTAATTCACCAAATGCCAAACTGTAGAGTGAGTTTCCAGAAGCTCGGGCCTTGTTACTTCTTTTCTTCCATAGAGAATTATAAGGGTTGTAGAAAACATGCAAGGACCTCAGGCCAGAGGGTCAGAGTTAGGGAGAATGAGGGTGAGGAGATTTTTTTAAGATTGGGGGAATCATTGGTTCTATGAAACCCATTCCTATAGGCGATATTTATCAACAGAAAACAAAAAGAACATGACTGTTTTAGATTATAAAGAAAATATATTAGAAATAGCAGTGTTGAAAGAAAAGGTCAGCTGTTCATTAACCACCTGAACGTCAGTGGTTGTGCCACAAGTAATGCAGAGAGGAACGTGAAGGGACAGTGTCCTCTTTAATGGGTTCACTCCTTCCATTAACCGTCAGGCAAGCCCTCCTTATTCTAGTGTTAAAACTAAACTCTGGGGCCGGGCGCGGTGGCTCAAGCCTGTAATCCCAGCACTTTGGGAGGCCGAGGCGGGTGGATCACGAGGTCAAGAGATCGAGACCATCCTGGTCAACACGGTGAAACCCCGTCTCTACTAAAACTACAAAAAATTAGCTGGGCATGGTGGCGTGTGCCTGTAATCCCTCCCAGCTACTCAGGAGGCTGAGGCAGAAGAATTGCCTGAACCCAGGAGGCGGAGGTTGCGGTGAGCCGAGATCGCGCCATTGCACTCCAGCCTGGGTAACGAGAGCGAAACTCCGTCTCAAAAAAAAAAAAAAAAACAAAAAACTAAACTCTGGTCGGGCGCAGTGGCTCACGCCTGTAATCCCAGCCCTTTGGGAGGCCGAGGTGGGTAGATCATCTGAGGCCAGGAGTTCGAGACCAGCCTGACCAACATGGTGAAACCCCGTCTCTACTAAAAACACGAAATTAGCCGGGCGTGGTAGTGTATGCTTATAATCCCAGCTACTTGGGAGGCTGAGGCAGGAGAATCATTTGAATCTGGGAGGTGGAGGTTGCAGTGAGCTGAGATTGTGCCATCGTACTCGAGCCTGAGCAACAAGAGTGAAACTCCATCTCAAACAAAACAAAACCCAAAACAAACAAACAAAAACTCTAAGCTCTGCCCTGCTCCAGTGTGGCACCTGAGGACACCTCACCATAGAAACTGCACTGGGAAGTAATACCTCAGTTTCCTTCTGGCACATCAACTTGGTCACTTGAGCCACTGTTTCATTACAAGGAAAATCTTAACTCCTGATCACTTACCTAGAAATGTTATTGTTTTCACGGATCTTCACGTGGCAGAGAATGTTGGGCAGCTTTTGGGTAACAAGAACTTTGATTTGATCCACAGAGCTACAGAGCTTTAGGTAACCCAGATATAATCCAGGAGAGAGACGTTGATGACTCCTTTTGTGATAGGAGAGAATATCCTGTAGGGTGAAAAAAAAAAAAGAAGAAAACAAGAACCATCATTCTCAGCAAACTAACACAAGAACAGAAAACCAAACATGGGCTGTTATCAATCATAGGCGGGTGTTGAACAATTAGAACACGTGGACACAGGGAGGGGAGCATCACACACTGCGGTCAGCAGAGGGGGCGCTAGAGGAGGGACAGCGGGGGTAGGGAGGGTAGGGAGGGATAATGAGGGGAGAAATACCAGATATAGGTGATGGGGGGATGAAAGCAGCAAACCACCTTGCCATGTACGTACCTATGCAACAATCCTGCATGATCTGCACATGTACCCCAGAACTTAAAGTACAATTAAAAAAAAAAAGAAAGAAAACATCTCGAAGGGCAATCTCAAAACCTTTTCCTTTCTAAGGCAGGCCTATCATGAATGAAAGGAGCTATCCCTAAATAATTCGGTGAGAAACCTCTTGTATACCATGAATGCTGGGGAAATAGTGGTACAGCTACTCTTATCTTCAGGGTAATTTTCCTCCTGGCTGGGTAATCAGTTTTTAATATATTCTATATGCTTATTTGCCTAAGATTTCTATGCCAGTGTAGCTGTATGGGTTGATTGGGAATAGGTGGTGGTGGAGGCAGCTAATAAAGAAAAATTGAGTTGACAGTTTCTGCCCTTACAGATTTTAGTATTTAGCTGGGAGAAAACAGATATTGGCAAGTGCAAAAGCTGACAGAACAGTTAAGAAAGCTTTGTAATTTCTGGATTGTTAAAAGTGGAGAAGTCTATTTTTAAGTAAAACTATTTAAAATAGAATCCAAATTTTTATAGTAAGTAGGTTCCTTATCTTGAAAATTAGAAAGTACTGCCAAGAGGTTTATTTAATTTATGTTAACATTTAAGTTGTAGCTATAATTATGCACTAATTCGGAGAATGAAGAAAGAATGAATCAAGCATTGATTCTTTTTTGGCTTAATTTTTAAGGCTAAATTGTATGATAGCTAAAATGATACTACTTCTATTTGACTTTTGCAATGTAATCATGAAGAAGATAATGTTTATAAAAGTATTTAAAGTTTTCATATTTTTTTCCTGGCATATTTTTAAAAATGTTGATATTCGAGTCATACTTTTTTGAAATCCGTGTTCGTGTTATGTTTTTCACTACTTAACTGGTCTACCACTTCTAGATTCTCACTTGTCAGTGGCTTTGCATGCTATCTGATTAGGTCTCTACATCATCAGTTTCACTAAATTCTGTATCTTTTACAAGATTTAAAATTTTGCCCTGTAATGGATTTTCACTGAATTTGCATTATATTGTCACATCATAATATTCCAAAAGCAGCAGAGACTGAACAGAGTTGTTGATTCAATAGTGTCAACCAAGTTAAGTTACAGGGATGTTTGAATGGAATTTTGTTTTTTTATGTGGTCAGTTCTCCAGTGAACTATTTGGGTCATGACTTTTGATTCTCTATACAACTGCAGGGACTCAGATAATGAATAATTAGAAAATACAGACACCATGCTCCTGTCAGTATGGGCAGTGGGGGTTGTGACACAAAGTTAGAAGTGATGAGTCAGGTAACTTATTAATAAATAGGGTTTGGATTTGTGTCTCCACCCAAATCTCATGTTGAACTGGAAGAGGGGTCAGGTGGGAGGTAATTGGATCATGGGAGTGGATTTTCCCCTTGTTGTTCTCATGATAGTGGGTTCTCACAAGATCTGATGGTTTAAAAGTGTGTGGCACTCCATGCCTTGCTCTCTTTCTCCTACTCTGCCATGGTGAGACATGCTTGCTTCCCCTTCTCCTTCTGCCATGACTGTAAGTTTCCTGAGGCCTTTCAGGCATGCTTCCTGTAGAACTGTGAGTCAATTAAACCTCTTCATAAATTATCCAGTCTCAGGTAGTTCTTTATAGCAGTGTGAAAATGGACTAATAAACTTATTGTAAGAGAAAGTTTCCCATAGGTTAGAGCATTTTCTGGTTTTCAAAAAAACAAGGGTTAAATAACTAAGAGAGTAAAGTTCAAATGCCTTACCACCAAAAATGATAAGTAAGTGACGTGACAGATGTGTTAATTAGCTTGATACAGTCATTCTACATTGTATACATATATCAAAACATGACTTTGCACCCCACAAATATATACAAATATACTTTGTCAATGAAAAATAAGAATAATGAAAAAAAATTTTTTAAGGGTAAGATAAAGGGAATCAACTCTACCTTTAAATGCAGGGAAGGTAAGAAAACAAACATTTAAATGTCTATAGAATGCTATACGGAATGAAAAAATATGGGGCCTCTGTTGACCATCAGACTCTGAAGGAGTGATCTTTCCTTGGTAGAATTAACCACCTGCAACATCTAACAGGTGTTATTGTATATCGCCTCCTCTGTCTCATCCTTTATCAAACACATATTGAGTCCCTGTAATGTGTCAGGCACCATGTGAGACATTGGGGTTTCAGGTGAGTATGATGTCATCCCTGCTTTTGAGGAGGTCAAAAAGGACAAGTAAACAGATGATCACAATATACTGAAATCAGTTTTATAATAAAGGCAATGTAGGAATACAGAAGAAGGAGGACTTATGTTTTTCTTCTTCTTTTTTTTTTTTTGACTCAACACCAGACTTTATTATTATTGTTATTTTTAAAATTTATTTTATTTTGTTTTTATCATACTTTAAGTTCTGAGGCACATGTGCAGATCATGTAGGTTTGTTACATATTTGAGATGGAGTTTCGCTCTGTTGCCTAGGCTGGAGTGCAATGGCACAATCTTGGCTCACTGCAAACTCTGCCTTCCAGGTTCAAGCGATTCTCCTGCCTCAGCCTCCTGAGTAGCTGGGATTACAGGCACCCGCCACCACACCCAGCAATTTTTTTTGTGTTTTTGGTAGAGAACAGGTTTCACTATGTTGGCCAGGCTGGTCTTGAACTCCTGATCTCAGGTGATCTGCCCGCCTTGGCCTCCCAAAGTGCTGGGATTACAGGCATGAGCCACCGCACCCAGTCAAAACTACAACATTCTTCTTTCCTGATCTTTTCTTGAATTAGACTGTGAAATTAATGGTAAGCTTATGTTTTTTATTGTTTTGTGTCCTTAGTGCCCAGTACTTTTCTATATAAAATAGGCACACAACATGTGGAAAATTGGGCCAGATGCCTTAAACACGACATAAGGGAATAGTAGAAGAGGGACAGAATAAGAATGGTCACAATTGGAAGAAACATATAATGAGCGTGTACAGAAAAGCTAAAGTGAAACAATTTTTCAAAAGATTACTTGGCCCGAAATAGTAGACTAGAAAAAAATTTGATTTCATGATAAAGAAGGGATTCTTATTAATATTGAGATGGATAAGGCTGAACTTTTTAATGTCTTCTATCCTATATCTTCAGCATAGATCACAAGTAAGTAGTTGACTAGAATAAGTTCAGTCAAGGTGAAATTTGAGAAATGAACATTAATTAAAGGGAGAGAAATGGTTAATGAGGGAAGGAAAAATGGAAGTATTCAAATCCGCTGAATTTGATGATATGCACCCTAGGGATAGTTGCTAAACAAGCAGATGTGGCTACAGACTCACAGGTCATTATTTTTGAGAAGTCATGGAGAACTGGACAAGTCCCTAAAGACCAGAAAAGGACAAATACAGCTGTCTTGGAAACAGGGAGAAACATAGAATGACCCTAGTAATTAAAGACTGCCAACTTATTGATCTTTAGGAAAAATGAGAAAGGACCATCAAACAATTAATTTGCAGTCATCCAGGAAATCTTGAGACACTTAAGAGATGTCAAGGTTCTGTGAAGAGCAAATCATACACATAATCTTAATTTCTTATAACAAAAGAACAGGATTCCAAGAACAGGGAGAAGTTTCCAGTGTAATCTGCTCACTAGATAACCTGGAAAAAAAAAAAGAATCTGGACCATGTTGCTTTTAACAAGCTGAATATCTGGGTGGGAGATTTGTAGATAATGGAGATGGGGAATAAATAGCAGACATATTGAGTGATGGCCCAGTAGGGATTGGTCCTGAGGACCAGTTTTTTCAACTTATTTATTGACATTCTGGACAAAGAAATCAAGAATGTGTGCATCAAATTTGTGGGTCCCAAATTTGGTATGGTTCTGCTTTTATGGAAAATAGTAATGAAGTTCTAATGCATTGGAAAAATAAGCCTATGATAATTAGGGTTGAAAATAAGACTCTATACATTGGAAGAATAAGCCTATGTTAATTAGGGTTGAAAATAAGAAAATGTGCTTGTAAAGACCTACACCCAAGAGTACAAATATAAGATAGGTAAGAGGATCAGAGAAAAACACGTGGAGGTCAGAACTGACCACAACAGAATATGAGTTAGGAGTACACTGTGGTTATGTAAAAACCAACACCATTCTGGGATTGAATAATTTCACTCTTTCATTCAATTTTTTAAAAGACTATTATTGAGCATCTACTTGTGTTTTCCTGCCTTTATGTAGTCATTTTTCCTTCTTTAAAATGTTTTGGAGCCTGAGAAATGCATGGAAATGTAAAGAAGCTGTTTCATCCACATAATCTAAGACACACTAGAAAGGCCTTCTGTTTTTGTTGTTGTTTTGAGATGGAGTCTTACTCTGTTGCCCAGGTTGGAGTGCAGTAGCTCAATCCTCCACTTCCCAGGTTCAAGCGATTCTCCTGCCTCAGCTTTCTAACTAGTTGGGATTACAGGTGTGTGCCACCCTGCCTGGCTAATTTTGATATTTTTAGTAGAGATGGGGTTTTACCATGTTGTCCAGGCTGGTCTCGAACTCCTGACCTCAGGTGATCTGCCCACCTCAGCTTCCCAAAATGCTGGGATTACAGGATTTGGGGATGCAATCCCAAAATCGGATGAACCACTGCGCCCAGCCTAAAAAGGCCTTCTAACACCAAACTGAATGCCCATGGTTCTACATAGTACCTGATTTGACCTCTAATCTGCTTTTCTAATCTTCATTTCCGTGATAGCCCTTTTGCATTCCTTATCTCTGGTCAAAAGGGATTGTTTTTACTTTCTCCATACATGCCCTAATCTCTTTGTTCTGATTGTTTGTTTCACAAATTGATTCGTTCTATCAACTTTTACTGAGCACTTAATATGTATCAGTCATTGTGGTAGGGTATTGATGACACCGAGATGAATACAACATGATCCTTCCCTTCATGGAACTCACATTTCAGTGTGTGAGAAAATCACGTAGGCAAATTTTTCTCACCCAGCATCATAGAGGCCATAAGAAGACTGTGTAAGGCCCATTGCGGACCTAAGGGAGGGTGAAATACACTCTTCCAGTTTCTGCCTCATTTCTTTATCATGTTCTCAATTTAATTTAATTCCATCTATTTAATTCCTTCCTTCTTATCTCCTTCCTTTCATTCTTTCTCTCTCTTTCTCTTTTTTTTCCCACCTGGTGAACTTAACTACCCTCATGGCTCAGCCAAATGCCCCATCTTCTGCAATGCCTTGCCTGATATTTTCAGGCAGAATTAATGGCTGCTTTGTCTGTGTTCCCCATAGTACACCGTTTGCATGGCTATCAGGCTCTAGTTTAATTCTGCCTTGTATTACCTTGATTTGTTTACAAGTCTGTCTGTCTTCCTTTGACTGAACTCCTTGAGAGCAGGGACCTTTACTTATTCATTTGTTTTTTTTTTTCTATAGCACCTATAAGAGTGCCTGGCTCCTAGTTGACATTGAAAAAAAAAATCATTAAATATCAAATGAAAAGACCAGAGGAGGTGGAGCCTGGGGCTGGTCTTTCGGGAGAAAATATGCTGTGCTTGTGCAGTAACTAGGAAGGGTATATACCATTTTCTCTTCCTTGATCAGAGATCCTGAGAACTTGTTAGAGGAACAATAGGTAGTTGCTTTTTCAATAACTACAGTGCTTTTAATTTGTTGGATGGGTTATAAAAACTCAACCATCCATGATGGCAGAGGTGACAAAATAGTGGCTGGTGGTCTTTGTAGTCCAAGATTATATGGACTGCAAACAATTTAATTTTCTGAATTATTTTCTAAATTACAAAAACAAAAAGACTTTACCAACAATTTTGATTTTCAACTTCTCTTCAAAACAGTGAAAATATTTCGAGACTGGGACCACATTCTTCCACTGTAATTAGCTGAGGCTGAATCAGAGCTGCTCTCTTCAATGGGGACAAGAGTAATACAGTCTCTTCTACTTACACTTATTTCTTTTTATTTTAATTGAGATATAACTCATATACCATCAAATTCACCCTGTTCAAGTGTGCAATTCAGTGGTTTTAGCATATTTACAGGGTTGTGCAACTATCACCAGTGTCATTCCAGACCATTTTCATCACTTTAGAAAGAAACCATACATTCATTAGCTGTCATTCCCTAGTCTCTCCCCTGCCGCTCCTGGAACCACTAATCTGCTTTCTATCTGTATGGATTTGCCTATTCTGGGCATAGCATATAAGTGGAATCATACAACATTTAGCATTTTGTGTCTGGCTTCTTTCACTCAGCATTATATTTTCAAGGTTTCCATGTTGCAGCATGGGTCATAGGTTATTCATTTTAATGGCTGAATAATATTCCATTATATGGATATACCACATTTTGTTTACTCATTCATCAGTTGTTTGGCATTTAGTTTACTTCTACTGTTTGGCTATTGTGAATAATGCTTCTGTGAACACTGAAGTTTTTACATGAACCCAATTGTTTCCTAAGTCCCGCTCAATTGGCTCATTTCCATCAATCTTTCTGATTCCTATGGTTTTTGATCCTTGTGTTTGAAGCTGCTTAGGGGTAGAAAGAGTAGGAATGTGCCAGAAAAAAAGCAGAAAAAGACAGAAGAGGCCCTGGGCACGTAAAATATAAGAAGAAGACCCTGGAGGTGACAAGGAATGCCTAAGGAGAAGAACAGGAAAGCAGGGATGAGAAGGAGGAGAAGACACGCTTCACCACAGCTTCACGAGGATCACAAAGGATGCAGAGAACAGGACGGGGAAGGTGTGTACTGCAGCATGGTGGAATGGGACGGCCATCAGCCTAGGAGCCAAAAGTTGTGGGTTTGGTCCCTCTTCTGGTTGATATGACCTTGACAACATAGTTCCTTGAAATGCATGGCTTCTTCTGCAAACAGGACACAAAATTACTCACTCACCCTCATTGGGTTTGCAATGAGGATCAAATGATATCACAGATGCGACAAAGTGTTAGAGAGCTGAATATATAGTACACATGGGAGAGGTGAAGCTTCAGGAAAAAGCTTGGGTGTGAGGCTTCACAGGACTGAAGTGACTCCTGAAGAGAACGGTCATAACAACTCAGCACCTGAGAGGGGTCTCTCTGTTGGAAATACTCTCATTGCCAATTAGTTTGCTCATAGGGACTCTTGTCCACAATAACTCTCTTTTCCTTCCCAGGTAAGGGTGAGGAGGATTTTTTGCTCCTTCACAGATAAATGAGAGATGCCTGCTTTGAAGGCCTGGGATTTGAGAAGGTCAGGAATTTGAGGGAGTTAGATACGAGTTTCTCTGGGGCCCTAGAAATTAGTAAATTAGCTACGGGCCCAGATTTTGTTAAAGCCCTTATCTGTTTTGAAAACCCCATTGTGGAACATAACTTTTAAACAGCTTTTCCTTCATTGTGATGAAATGCCCCAAGGGATGAATACGCTATTACCAGAGTCTCCGTGGACTGAGTGTGTCCTGAGGGCAGCCTAGCATTGCTTGAAATTTTCTGAGACATGAATGGTGATTATTATTAATAAAAAGTCAAGAAACAACAGATGCTGGCAAGGCTGCGGAGAAATAGGAACACTTTTATACTGTTGGTGGGAATATAATTAGTTCAGCCATTGTGGCAGACAGTGTAGCCATTCCTCAAAGACATAGAATCAGAAATAGTATTTGACCAGCAATCCCACTACTGGGTATATACTCAGAAGAATATAAATCATTCTGTTATAAAGATATATGTACATGTATGTTCACTGTAGTACTATTTACCATAGAAAAGACATGGAATCAACCCAAATGCCCATCAATAATAGACTGGATAAAGAAAATGTGGTACATATATACCAGGGAATACTATGCAGCCATAAAAAGGAATGAGATCATGTCCTTTGCAGGGATATGGATGGAGCTGAAAGCTATTATCCTCAGCAAACTAATGCAGGAACAGAAAACAAAATACCACATGTTCTCACTTATAAGTGGGAGCTGAAAAATGAGAACACATGGACACAGGGAGAGGAACAATACACACTGGGGCCTACGGGTAGGGTTAAGGGGGGTGGGAGAACAAGAACATCAGGAAAAATAGCTAATACATGCTGGGCTTAATATCTAGGTGATGGGCTGATAGGTGCAGCAGGTCACCATGGCACACCTATGTAACAAACCTGCACATCCTGCACATGTACCCTGGAACTTAAAATTAAAAAATGTGAAAAGAAATTTTCTGAGACATAATAAAAATCATTAATATTTATTGAGCACTACTTTATGCTACTCTTTTAATCCTTTACATACTAACTCACTTATCTTCATTTTTGCGGAGGAGGAAACATGAGGGATGAAAAAGTTAAATCGTGCCCGGGACATATAACCAGAAAGGGTGGAGCTGGGATTCACACCCAGTCATCCTCACTTCAAAGTGGTGCCCAGAATGGGATGTGATGCCGCAAAAAGAAGCCCAGGCTTCCAATGAGAAGGCTCGGTGGTCATGACTCCACTGCCCCTGAAAAAAGAGAGTGGTCTGTGGCCTGTTCTTGTGGGAATTACCAGCCTGCTTTGGGTGCCACCAAGACCTCCCTCTCCCTTTATGTTGAGTTGGTGGGGCCAACTCCTGATATAATTAAATCTTAAGTCTAGGAGGGACTGGATACCAGCCCTGGTAGTTTTATTCCTTATTTCCTCTAGTGTAAGACTTGTACGGGAAGGAGGGGAGAGAGAAGAAGGCGGGGGAGGGGGAGGGGGAGGGGGAGGGGGGGGGGGGGGGGGGGGGAATGACATCAAGTGGGAATGTGCCAGTCAGCGGGGGTAAATTTTCCACTTGGATCTGTGTGGAAACCCGATCCTGCCTCTATTTTTGGTTTCCTTCTCTAACAACCTTTCACCAGATTGGAATTTTTCTGCACCTGTAACACATTTTTAATGTAATAAGTCTAGGAGAAACCAGGTATTATATCATGCTGAGGCCTGTACTGTGTTTCTAGGAGCAAAGGTAGCCCAGACCCTAGTTTATCCCTATAGGGGATTAGTGTATTAGTCACCCTGTAAAAGCTCAATTTATTATGATTTTTTAAATGTTTCTTTTAGCACTTGCTTATAAAAGGTGAAGAGGGGAGCCTCAAATGTGTCTGTGTTCCCTGCCCCCACCTCCTTCACACAAGCACATACTCTCTGTCAATTCCCTATGAACCCAAATTCCATAAAATTAAATCCAGAGGTATTGGCTTTGACCAATTAGCTTACCTTTGCTTCACTGGCCTTTGTCCTGGTTTAGGCCAGTACAAGTAATGAAAAAATGAGATTATTGTACTTGCCACCCCTTGGCAGGGAATGAAAGTAACTTAGAAAGTAAGTTAGCTGTTTAGGGTGACCACAAATGGCTCCTGGGATGGAAGCTCATATTTGGGTTGTTTCTGTGCAACTGGGTCCTCCCTTCTCCCTTACTCCAGGTTGGCGACTGTGGATATGCCACTGCTTGCACTGCACTCAGTGCAGACATTCCTGCCAGCTTTTGTACCTAACAGAAGTGTCCTACACAATTCATATCTATCAATCACTGGGTTTAAAAAGAAAGAAAGAAAGAAAGAAAAAAAACAACAGTTTGAAGCCCATGTTCACATAAGAACGTGTGAGGCAGAGAGGGTGTGCTGGACTCCGGAGCATACATGGGTTGGTGTCTCAGTTCCACCATCCAGGCCAAGGGCTGCATCTAAGCTACTTGGATTTTGAATTTTGGTGACTATTCTGTATTCGGGTAAGTCTTTTATCCTTAATTTCATCTTCTGTCCCTCACTCACTAAAATCCTGACTTCTACCTGAGAATGTGACTATAGTGTAGCAGAAAGAAACCTGCTTCCCATCAGAAGATCTGAATTGAAGCCTCAGCTCTACCATTTTCTAGCTGTGTGCCCAGGGACAAAACTGAGTTTTGTGAAAACTCAAGTGGATATAGTTTCTGGTGTCTTTTTAAAGGAAAACAACACAAAGCTCTCAATTGCTAGGGTCTCTGCGAGGACCTGGAAGGGGCTTGTACAAGGGAAGGCTGAAGGACATCACAGCTTCATTAGTTTCACTAAATTGCCTCTGTGTACAGCCCTGTGTTATTTAACTTCTTTGAGCTCTAGTTATTTGTTCTTTTTTTTTTTTTTTTTTTTGAGACAGAGTCTCACTCTGTTGCCCAGGCTGCAGTGCAGTGGTGCTATCTCAGCTCACTGCAACCTCCATTTCCTGGATTCAAGCAATTCTCTTGTCCTAGCCTCCTGAGTAGCTGGGATTACAGGTGCCTGCCACCACACCCGGCTAATTTTTGTATTTTTAGTAGAGACATGTTGGCCAGGCTGGTCTTGAACCCCTGACCTCAACCTCCCAAAGTGCTAGGATTACAGGTGTGAGTCACTGCACCCAGCCTCTCTTTATTTCATTCCTAAAATGGACTTAATCATGCCTGTCTGTCCCAAGGGAGTATTGTAAGGAATATGCAGGAGTAAATATGTATAAAGCTGTTTTTGTACATACACGCATATGCACATGCACAGATATATACAATTTAGAAATGTATTATTACAGTTTATTCAGATATTGGTTTAATGTTTCGATTATACTATCTAGAGATTCCCTATCCCTTACTCAATTATTTATCTCAATGTTTCTTTTCTTTTTTTTTTTCTTTTCTGTTTTTTGAGATGGAGTTCTTGCTCTGTTGCCCAGACTGGAGGGCAGTGGCATAATCTTGGCTCACTGCAACCCACCTCCCAGGTTCAAGCGATTCTCCTGCCTCAGCCTCCCAAGTAGCTGGGATTATAGGCGTGTGCCACTACATCCAGCTATATTTATTTATTTTTTGATATTTTTAGTAGAGACAGGGATTTACCATGTTGGCTAGGCTGGTCTTGAACTCCTGACCTTGAGTTATCCACTTGCCTTGGTCTCCCAAAGTGCTGGGATTACAGGCATGAGCCACTGTGCCTGGCCTCAATGTTTCTTATTGGCTCATTAGCCAGGGCATGAAAATGCTTTACTGAGTTCCCACTATTTTGCTGAATGAATTCTAGATCTAGGAAGTGATAAATAAAAATAAGCTTCCACATTTGCAACATGTTTCTGGACCCTCTCTATTCCATCACTGCATATGTAAATGGCTCTTGCTGTATTGCACTAGACCCCCAATAATTGGGTTTGGAATCTTAAATATACTCGAGAATTAAGAAAAAACTACGTACCTGGATGGTTATCAGTAAAATGTCTAAAGCTGTTGGCTCCTCAGGTGTTGATAGAGACTTTCTCTGGCTTTGTAGCTTTGAGATCTGCATCCATTTCCCATTAAAAAATGAATAAAGCATCTCCACTTCCCTGATGGTGACGATGAGTATGTTTCCATGTCGGTCTTTAATGGGCTCATAGTAAACTCTTCCCAAATTGTGTGTCCCAAGTAAATTCTGGAAACAAATAGATTACTGGTAGCTTAGAGGGTATTACGCAAACAAAGCAACACAACAGCAACAAAAGACACTGTGAATATCCGATTTCTGAGAAGCTGTTTGCTCTCTCTTTTTTTGCACTTAAACCTAGAATATATGGCATTATACCAATGTACTTCACAGAAGCTCAAAGCAAATGTTTTTACAAAGACATTTGTAAAGATTGCAGAACCTGCAAAGATTACAGCAAGGCGCACAAAAATTATGTTGTTTTTTTTTTTTAAAAAGGCAAATTCAGTATCTATAAATATCTCTTACCCACATAGACACATCAGTACATAAACCTCAGTTACCAGCACTTGAAGAGAATCCCAGATGTTTTATAGAAAAATGTCTGATATTTAAAATATGCATCTGTGGAGTTCTCAAGAGATCTGCAGTAAGCTTGTATGAGGTGGGGTTGTTTAAAATGAAGAAGTGAATTGACAATGTAGCACATTGTACAGGTCCCCAAATGACTGCAAGTTCCCTTTAAGATACTTTAATTGGGAAATTAGCCTGGTTTGACTTATCTGCTTTTCAGGGGCTTCTGTTTATTTAAAAACCTGTTAAAGTGGCTTATAAACTGGGTCAGCTGAGGCAGACAATACTTTAGGAAGGTAGGAAGGGAAAGATGCCACATTAAATGTGGAAGGGCTCAGGTAGTTGTTCCTAAAATAAACAGAAGTTTTACAAACATGCAGGGTTTGAAGATTTCTAACCTAGAACACTGGATGAATAGGATAAAATTCCCTGTTGCTTCAAATATCTATGATTTTTAAACATGAGAAAGCATCCCAGAGCTCCTAGCTGTTATTTTTGTGAGCTCGCATAAGTGGTGGTGTGACGCCCTGTTAGCATGGGAACAGAAGTGGAACTGGGATTTGTAAAAGTGACAAGGATGACCTAAAAATGAATAAGGCAGGGGGTCAATATCTACAACTATGAAAACACTGGAATTTTCCATCACAGGTAGGGACTGCGTTCTTAAACCTTATCTACTTTCTCACAAAGACCAGACATAGAACAAGTAAGAATTTCATAAATAATTTTGACAGAAAAATTCATTTGGCAAGATTACGATTTTTTTTTTGCAATGGCATAATCACTCAGTCATATTTTTTCTTTCCAACATTTGACTTCTAAATCATAGAGAAGTGGGTATGGCTTTTAGTACAGTCCTATGGGGTACTAATAAGCAGTGTGATGCTGGTAAACTGGCTAGCCAAAAAGAAAAAAAAGGAAGGAAAGAAAAGAAAGGCCTGATTTGTAGCATATGCCAGTTTCTGTGGGGTCAATACTTCTGCTGTAGTGGGGATTTCAAGCCACCCAGGGTTTGACAACAGGCTTTCAAAATTCTTGAATATTTGACCGTTGGCTCTCTTGAACCAGTACAAGTTGGCACCAGCCTACTATTGCTATTAAGGCTTCACTTATATTTGGTATTAAATTTCAGGGTTGGCTACCATTTATTAATAGCTGGACTTCTAAAAAATTATTTACCCTCTCTGGTCCTGAGTATCATCATCTACAAGTAAGAGTCTTCACAGCTCAGACGGCTGTTATGCTAATCCTTACCTCACAAAGTGTTTGACAGATTAAATCAAGCAACTCATCAAAAAGTATTTTGCAAACTCTCAAGCTTGATACAATGTAGGGTGGGGGCTCTCTTTACTGCTCTAATTGGAATCCCACCCAGGCTTACATCTACTCCTTTTCAAGACACATCCCCGGATTTCACCTTCTCTGGGAAGACTTTTCCAACTCTCTGAGGTAGAGTTTATCATCTTTTGTCCCCTACTGTTTCCTGTACAAACTTCCATCTTAGCATGTCTCTGGCTTTACTGCATGTATTGGTGTATGAATTCACATTATGAATTCCTAATTGTTTCATCTCTGCACAGTGCCTGCCACATGGAAAGAACTCGGTCACTTTTTGTTGGCTGAATTAACATATTGTATTATCATTAAGACGCTGGAAAATGTGATTCACTTTGGACCAGAGCTGATGGGTAGACATTGATTATGGTGTTCTTTTCACTTAAAGTTATTATCAGTGGTTCACTATCAGCTGTAGATAGGTTTTCTAATGGGTTGAATAAGAAAGCAGTAGACGTCTTCTCGAAATTTTGTATTGACATCAAATTAGATTGGATAGCTAGCTTTAGGGAGAGCCCAATTTAAAAGTAGAATATTGTTGTGACAAGAAATTGCAACCACCTTCCATGAGGGAGAATTCAGGGCTCTTTAGGGCCTAAAGAAAAAATAGACCATGGTAATACCTATCATAATCGAGGTTAGGTGATATGGGGCCCCTGATGATTCTATAAGAGCCACCCGATGGCTAACAGGAATGCTTCTAGGTTATAATCAGAACAAATCACTTAGCTGTCAATAAGCCCTGGGTAGAGGCACAATATTTAGAGGGCTTTATTCAGTTTGGGGCAATGTGGACATGGGAAGGTGAAGGAAGTCCAGAGTTGGGATAAGGAGGCTTGAAAAAGAGTGAAATTTTGGGAAAATCTTTTTTTCCCCTTGACAAATGTAAAGGACGCAGTATTCATATATTGTTACTTAGCTCTTACTCACAACACTTGTTCTAAAAGCTGTGGAGGAGGAAAGTTTAGCACAATCTGCAGTGTCAGATTTTGACTGTCTTTGGGGGATAAGTAGTTTAGACACCTTTCAATGTAAGAGCAATGTAGGCTTCTCCTCTTGGGGCCCTCTGTCATTTTCCTAAGAGAAAGAAAAACAGTGTGGGCTCTTGGTCACTTGCAGGCTTTCTCATATTAATGCTTTTTTTCCCCCAAATGCTGAGATACTTGTGTCTCCTCCTGCCTAGGTAATTTTAATTAAGAATAATTTCTTTTTCTTTTTTACTATAATATGGATAATTTTTTCTCTTTGAAGTTTTGTCTGCTTTTTTTTTTTTTAAATTACTTCACAGTAAGATGATGAAATACTGGAAAGAATGCAGGCTTTGGAGTTATATAAATTTTGATTTGGATCTAGAATCTGCTACTTCCTATCTATGTAACCTTGGGCACAAATGAGCCTTTCTAGGCTCCAGTGTTATGATCTGTTATAAGAATATCAATAATAGTACTTTCTCATTAGGTTGTGGTAAAGATGAAATGAGATTAAAGTTTGTAAAGCACTCAACACAGTGCCTGGCACCTGGTCTGTT
Organism: Sapajus apella; assembly: GCF_009761245.1. Lineage (NCBI taxonomy): Eukaryota > Metazoa > Chordata > Mammalia > Primates > Cebidae > Sapajus > Sapajus apella. Next base: position 14,151,029 of record NW_022436952.1, on the reverse strand, counting down.
AAACAAATGAAAGTAGTCACTTCATGGTTATTATTTATTATTATATATTAAAGGATCTCACTATAGAGCAGAAACCCAGAAAACAAGGTGCAAATTGCACTGTGCTTGATACTGTGATGAAGGTAAGTCCCCTGACTTCTTGGATACGGTGACTAAGCCCAGTGACTATTGGCACTGGACACAGTGACTAAGCCCTGTGACTACTGGCTCAGATGAGTGGGAGAAAGATCATGAGTGAGGCCTTTATGAGCCATGATAAAATACCTGAGCCACAACTGGAGGAGCCTAAGTCAGGGAATGCCTTGGTCGGAATCTTTTAGATTGGCTACTCTGGACAAAGTATGGAGAGTAGATCGGAGAGTGTTAACACTGGTAGCAGAGGGACGACTTTGGAGGCTTTTGACCTAATTGGAGTAATCAGGCAGTAGTATACAAAACTAGAAAGGAGAGGAGGGTTAAATGAGAGGCACCAGAGGCAAACCAATAGAATTTATCTATGCCAATCAAACTATGTCTAATGCATTTTTACTTTCCTCAGAACATTGTAAATTTTTATGCATTCATTCATTCATTCATTTATTATTTGTTTATTTACATTTTTGAGATGGAGCTTTACTCTTGTTGCCCAGGCTGGAGTGCAATGGCTTGATCTCAGCTCGCTGCAACCTCCGCCTCTTGGGTTCAAGCGATTCTCCTGCCTCAGCCTCTTAAGTAGCTGGGATTACAGGAATGTGCCACCACGTCTGGCTAATTTTGTATTTTTAGTAGAGATGAGGTTTCTCCATGTTGGTCAGCCTGGTCTCAAACTCCCGACCTCAGGTGATCTGCCCGCCTCAGCCTCCCAAAGTGCTGAGATTACAGGTGTGAGTCACCGTGCCCAGCCACATTGTAAAATATTTTAAATCGGCAGAGTGATCTAACATATTAATTATGTGTCAATCTTCAAACTTTGTTTTCTTTCCCTTTAGAAAAGTTTTTGTGTACTTACACCTCCCTTCCGCTGTTCTTACCTCTCTCCTTAACAAAAGGTGCCTTTGGTATTTCTAGACATTTTCATTGAAGAGACTAGTAAATAGTTTGAGCCATAAGTCCTACCAAAAAAAAAGTGATGAAAGCAATGTCTATCATTGAGCTAGGCCTATGGAAATTTGGAGAGAAGGGCACGCACACAGTACTCAGGCCTTGATGGGGGCTCTGCAAAGGTGACCATTCGTTGAAGACTATGAGGCTGTCTGCTCACGGTGCAGGACCAGAGAGCTATCCATCCAGGTGGTAACTATGCTACAAAACACTTCTGTGATCCCTTTTCCCTTTGGTTAGATATAGTTTCCCTCAAGTGTGATCATTGGGATATATGGGTTTGGATTGACAGATATATTTATTTATCCAACCTGTACTAACTGAGTGTCTGCCACATACCAGGCACTGGGGATATAGTGGTAGCTAAGACAGACACATTCCCCAAACTCATGAACTCACAGTCCAAGTGGGTCACGAAACAGATAATACAAATAATTAACTCTGGGATTCTGATCGCTTTTCTGAATGAAGAATACAAGGTGCTATGAGAGTGATTCACTTCATCAAGAGATCAGAGAAAGGCGCTTTAAGGAAGTATAAAAATTAAGCTGAGACCTGGAGGATATCTAGGAATTAGTAAGGCAAAGTGAGGAAAGAAGGGGATTCGAAGCAAAGAAAACAGCTTGAAAACTAGCAAAGGATACTGAGAAAGACAAGCAGGTTGGAAGAAAATCAGGAGACGGTGAAATTGTCAAAGCCAAGGGATATATCAGTTTACAAAAGGAGGATGGAACCAGGTGTACAAAATGTTGCTTAGTGAAACTGAAGTCATTGGCAAGAACAGATCAAGGTTTTGTGGGGGCCTGAACCATACAATTTTGAGGCCCTCTTAAAGAAAAGAAATACAAAATTACAAATATAAAACTAAGTACAAAAGCGAATTTTTGTCTAGAATGATAAAAGAAATCTCCTTCTCTCCAGCAAATACTAGAGTGTTTGGAATTTTGGGTCCACTTTCCTCCTGAAATTTCTTTAGGCAGTTTGTGAGAAGTGCTTCCTGATTTCAGTCCAGCTTCCCTTCCCTAAAACACTGTGGGTCCTACACTGACAGGGGTCCCATGCTCATAGTTCATACAAGTGAGGGATCCTGAAGCTCCAGCTTCGGCAGCATCATCTGCCTCTGATTTCTGGTTCCCTTAAAGAGCAGTTTTGTATGCATCATGGCAGCAAAAGTCAGAGAGAGAGTTGAGAATTGATAGGAAATGAAGAAGTCAGTGGAGAAAGAGGATCTAGACAACTCTTACAAGAAGTTTGGGTGTAAAGAAGAGAATAGCTTGGTAGCTGAAGGGCCACGTGGAACTATGGGAGGAATTTGGGGGGATGTTAAACTGGAAAGACTTGAGTCTTTTAAAATAAAAATGAGAGGGAAGAGATGGGACACAGAACATATGTGGACGAATGAGTTTATGATGGAAAATGTGAGACTTTATCTTCTGAAATAAGAAGAAGAAAAAAGAAGTTTCAGTTTGTGCAAGGAGGTTTGTAAATTTGGCAGTGAAAAAATAATTAATTCCCATTTTTTTTCTTGATGAATTATACAGTAAAATCATCACCTGAGATGGGATGGAGAGTGTGGGGAAGGAGAAGGAATGTGGGAGAATAGAGAACGTTTTATTTTATTCTATTTATTTTTTCGAGACAGGGTCTCAATTTGCTGCCCAGGTTAGACTTCAGTGGCATGATCTCAGCTCACTGCAACCTCTGCCTCCCAGGCTCAAGAAATCCTCCTACCTCAGCCTCCTGAGTACCCAGGATTCCAGACATGTGCCACCACGCCCAGCTAATTTTTGTATTTTTGGTAGAGATGGGGTTTTACCATGTCGCCCAGCTGGTCTCAAACTCCTAAGCTCAAGTGATCTACCTGCCTTGGCCTCCCAAAGTGCTGGGGAGAAGGTTTTAAAATAGTTGCTTTATAGTGTGAGAAAGCGAATTTAGTAGAGAAGGAAATTGGGCCACTAGGTAACATTACATGTGAGAATTGTAATCATGAATTTAACATAAAGCCAGTCAGCCCTTTTTTGTGATTTTTTTATGTGGCAATGTGTAACTACTTTAGACATGTTGAATTCATCCAGGCATGGGATTTTTCCAAATAAATAATATTAAAGGAAAAAATGGAATATTTTTAAGGAAGTGATTAAGATGGGCTAAGGAGTTTAAGCTGGTCAAGGAAGGAAATGACTTCAGAAGTGGGCTGACGCTTTATGAAAAGGGGTGGGGTCAATAGATTTGGAGACTGAGGAAGACTAAAAGCTATTGTAATGGGAGTAGCTGAGTAGGGTCACACTGGTCACTGCATCACTCAGCATCTGACTGCACTGACCTGTAACAGCCTGACGCTTCTCCTGTTACTGATATCAGATGAAAGTTCTAGGAAGCCTCCAATAAACACATAATAAAGAGTCCCCCTTGAAATTCCAAAGTTGTTCAGTCTGTGATCCAGGCGTGTCTGGGCTGTATGGTAGGGTGATGGGAGGGTCCACTAAGGAGTCTGAGCCTCTTGGGCATGTATTTTGTCCTAAAGAAAGTGTAGCATGAGGTGGAGTGGCATGGTGCAACTCAAGTAGGTCAGTGATGAACAAAAGAGGCACTTTGAATTCAACACAGTCATCATGGTCTGCTCCAAGAACTGCTTCTTGAGTTGGAAGAGAAGATTCTGCAATCATGAGTGAGATGGGACCGGGTGCAGTGGTTCATGCCTGTACTCCCAGCACTTTGGGAGGCCAAGGCAGGTGGATCACTTGAGGTCAGGAATTGGAGACCAGCCTGACCCACACGATGAAACTCCGTGTCTAGTAAAAATACAAAAATTAGCTAGGCATGGTGGTAGATGCCTGTAATCCTAGCTACTTGGGAGGCTGAGGCAGGAGAATTGCTTGAACCCAGGAGGCAGAGGTTGCAGTGAGCCGAGATCACACCACTGCACTCCAGCCTGTGCGACAGAGTGAGACTCCATCTCAAAACAAACCAAACCAAACCAAAACAAAACAAACAAAAACAGAGTGAGTTGAAAGGAAGAGCACTGCTTGCTAAAATCTCACTGAGCATACAAAGCAGCAAACTACCTATGTAATGGAATATATCACAGAGGAGCAAAACTTACATTTCTGAATTAATTATAATAGCAACACAATATTATTGCAGGAAGTTGAATTGTTATTATTGCGGGGGTTCAAGAAATGACATTCCTATAATTGCAGGTGGGGGAAAAGCTTTAGAATTTTTTTTTTGTTGTTATTATGACCTTAGTTTTATGCTGTGACCTATATGGCCTGGCCAAACACAGCTTACATCAATTCCTGTTATGCATATTTCTGGGGTTGATATAACTGACAGATTTGTAGTTGGATACCCATTACTGATAAAGGCTCAGTGATCTCTTAATGACCCTAATTCCATGTAGCAGATATTTTTTATGTGCTAAGATCCACAAATTCACTTAATGCCAGGAAACAGTAAGAGGAAAACCCAGAAAATCTTGTTTAGTATTTAATGCTGCTTCTAGGAGAAGCTCTGTAACTTACAAAGATTGGCGACTTGATCTGATGTGATTGACAATACGGAAAGATGAATAAATTCAGGCTTAAAGATAATCTTTTAAGAGTTGCTTTATGTTTGTTTTTTAATAAATAAGCAAACATGTTTATGCTTTATCAAAAACATCACACCAAGAAACTGCTCAAAATATCTGCTCATCTCTTTTTTCCATCCCCATATACTCATCAATGCACAGGATGCCAGAGCAGCAATGGCCCTTCAAGTGATCTCATCACACTTCTCTTCTTTGGCAAATGATGAAACTGGGGCTCAGAGAGGACAAATGAGTTGGCTGATTAATATCAAATCTAGAACTCAAGTCTCCTTACTCCTTGCTTAATGAGTTGCTCCTATACAGTGCTCAAAAGAGACTCACCTGGAGGAGACTGCTAAAGGTACATGTTTCCTACATGAAACCTGCATATATACAGGTATGCAGCTCCAATTGTCCAAGAAAACTTAGAAAGCTTTATATTCTTAGGGGTCTGAAAGAGAAGGGAGCCCACGCTTTTCCTTTCTGGGTGGGACTGGTAACTGAATTGTCCACATTAAAAAAATTTTGGGGGCAGATCTGGGTTGAAGCCTGGTCCCTTACCTGTAGCTGTGCTGTTGCTGCGAGCATCTTCTGCCGAGTTTGCAGCACCGTGGATGAGGATGAGGAGATCGGTACGCTTTGCCTCAACCACCTTATATCTTCCCACATACAAGACAGCTGCAAAAGAAGGTACACGGTCATCTCATCGTCCAAACCAGTACATGATTTAGGTTGTGGCATCAAAGCAAAGCAGGGAGAAAGAAACCTGACCCCTGATGTTTGTTCTCCGGTCCATTTTCAGACACACACGAAACAAGTTTTTGATCTCTGTCCAGTTGGAAAAAGATCTGAATGCTAATGAAACAGTCAGATCTACATTTTAGTCTTTGCCAAATGATCCCATAACTCAGAATAGTGGAGACACAATGTGACAGGATGCAAGCCTCTTTGCTTTGAAAATGTAGTGTACATGTTACTTTGGTGGGTTTTTTTTTTTAATTTTTATGAGATAGGGCATACTAGGGCTGAAAAGGACCTTTGAGGTACTTTATTTCTACCCCAAAACTTTGATCGCTGGAGACCCCTCAACTAATGTTTCAGAGATTTATGTGCAGTAACATTAGTACAAAGTGGGGAAAAATGAAATCAGAACTTAGTATACCTTCGTGAACCATAGAAAATCTTGTGTAATGGAACTGGTGTGAGAGTCATCTATTTCAACAATTGGTACTTGATCTTCATTGGTGACTAACATATTGTCTTTGTAATAAAATATAACGGCTATGTAGAGTCCCCTAAAAAGAAAAAGGAAAATAAAAGCATTGTCCTCAACCATCTTGGAAAAGTAATTTTTTGGGGGGACATGATAAAAGATGTATTTAACATATACTTAGGAACATATTCCTGTTAAGTATCACAAGTTCACTAGTTACAGCTCAGAAAAATTACTGTCTTGCACAAATTCTCAGGAGAAAAGTGAACTTTATTCTTTTGAACACAAAAAAGAAATTTCTACCAAGTTTCCACTCAGAATCAAAACCAGTGCATTCCTGAAAAAACTACACAGAACCCACCGTTTTAAGGTCTTCACAAACTTGTTTGAGGAATGGAACAGGTGCTTCAGGCTCCTTGAGACTGACTGTTTGCGGCCTGTGGTTTGTAATTTTGAACTTTCTGGAATATATTTAAAAAAAAACAGTATGAATCCACGGGGCAGATCAACACTCCCATTTCCATTTTCCTTCCTTCCTGCCTTCCCCTCCCCCGTCCCTTTAGTGTCACTTATCCTCAGGTTCATGTAGGGATTCTGCTCGTTCATTCCTGTAAGAAGCTCTTGTATCTTGAGATGCCAGTGGTTAACTCAATGAACAACTTCTCAGAAATGCTGGAGGTAAGTAGTATTTATAACTACAGAAGAAACCACTTAGGTGTTTTGTTGATACTCTTTGCTTTGAAGCTTTTGATTTATTTTAAAGTAGGATAAAAAGACATGGAATCAACTTGTTTGTCCTTCTCCCGACTCCTGCAATTGCCTTTTAATATTCATACGATTCTCAATGTTTGCAAAGCTTTCCTTGTAAGTCTACATATTCCATTAATTTTTTTCCATTATGAAATTAATATAAGCACATTACAGAAAGTCTGGAGAATAGAAAAAAAGAGAGTAAAACCCCACCTCTGCATAACCACTGCTAACATTCTGGGATGGTTTTTTTTCTTCATTGTGTATGTTGGTTTACAAAAATAGGTGTAGGGATGGGTATGATGATCATCATTCTCATTATTCAGAAGAAGAAACTGAGGCTGAGAAGTGAAATGAATTGCCCAGGCTCAAAAATTCAGTACCTGGGAAAAAAGACATTCATTCATTGCACAAATATTCATTGAGGCACTACTATGCATGAGGCTCTGCAGTTCTGTTTATAACATGGAGCCTGTACTAATAAAGATAGAGACTTAACTATACTTCCTATTACAGTCTTTGCAAATAATAGTTCATGAAGCTGGACTACATAACCATTGGTTTTAACTCTCATATTCTATGTAATGAAGGGAAGCTGAGGTTGTTGGTATGACTACCAGACTGCTGACAGATATGTCACTGGAGATGGGAATATGGTCCCTATCACTGCTGGTAGGCATAGAAACCTGGGCAAGTGGCATTTGACTGAGGGCCAGTGTTGCTTTGGCTATGATTATGTAGGAAGGGATGACTGCCACAAGCATTCATGCCAGTTTCAAGCTTATGTTGTTAATGGTTATTCTTTGCAGAACAAAGCAACATCATTCTTTTTTCTGACTTGAACGTGAGTTTGGCTGCTTGAACATGATGCTGCTGGGACTTCATACGGCGGAGTGAACATGTTCACTACACACTACCTTTTCCCCAAGCCTCACTAAAAGCAGAGTAGAAATTAAGAAAAAAAGGAAACAACAGAAACTTTTAAAGACAAAGAGATGGGAAAGGAGACAAAAGCATGTATTTCAGTAGCTGGAAAGCAGATGGATAGATAGATGTAAGACTTGGGACAGATGAAGTTGAAGCCAGCAGTGGAGAAAGCTCAGAAGTGATCTGGCTCACTCGATGGTCTCCATGGACTTCTGGAAGTGAGGGGTGAGTGTGAGCTAAAAACAAGGAGGATTTGTAGAAGTCTGTTCAAAAAGTAGTTAGACTTCTCAATCTACCCCTCTACTATGTGACTGGACAAATACCTCTTCCCCACTCTAAAAGAAAGCTAGTGGCTTGTTCTCTGGAAATCAACAAACAAACAAACAAAAAACCAACCAACCAACCAACCAACCAAACAAACCAACAACAGACATCTCTGGAGTGAGAGACATCAGGTAGTGTTGTAAATGGAGTGCTGGTGCTGGTGATAGTGTACCCAAAATGAGGGATTTATCCATAACATTTTATACATAATATTTCCCTATTGGGTTCTCAGAACACTCATACCGAAACTTACACCTTCCAGGTAGGACACTGGAAGAAACTTCTGTGGAGTACTTGATCAGCCTAAGAGAGCATACCCAAAGATTCTGACATTGGTGATATCCCAATGGAAAGGTGGTGCCAGGTCACCCTACAATGAATCCTGTAAGTCAAGAGCCCTATGTATGTGCTCAGAGCTTCCCAATGGCTATTGATTTCCCTTCTCTGAAATCTAGGCATATATTCAAGGATCACCAGGCAGTTGAGTAAAGCACCTAACATGAAATACCAAGGCCAAAAGTAAGTAAACAAAAGAGCAACTTACAGAAAAGAAAGATTATTCTGTGAAAAGAAAATACAAAATGAAACAAAGACTATCATTAATAGTCTGAGAGGTAAGAGAAGACTTGTATCCTTATAAAAAGAACCAGAGGACAAAAGAGAGCATTGGCAATTAAAAACATGTTGTCAAATCTGAGAAACCCAATAGAAGGCTTAGCAATTAAAGCTGATGAAATCTCCAAGAAAGTAAGGCAGGAGGATATAAGGATGGAAAGTAGAATAAAAAAAGAAAAGAAAATTAAAGGACGAATGTAGGCAATCCAACATCTGAATAACAAGAGTTCTAGTAAGATAGAGGAGAGAAAATGAATGCGAAGAAATACTTAATGAAGTAATTTAAGAAAATGTCTTACAATTGAAGGGTATAAGTTTTCATGTTGAAAGGACTTTTCGGGTGCCCAATATAACAAACAAAAAATGCCTTAGTATATCACGGTGAAATTTTAGAACATCAGAGTCAAAAGAAAACTTAAAACCTTCCAGAGAAGGGAGAAAAAGCTTTCATATAGAACCTCTGGAATTAGAATGACATCAGACTTAGCCCTGAAAGCTGGAAAGCAATGAAACAATACCTTCAAAATAGGAAAAAAAAAAAAAATGATTTCAACCAAGAATTCTATACTCATCCAAGACCTTGAATAAATGTTAAGTAAAATAAATACATCTTTAGATACACAATGTCTCCTAAAATTAGCTTCCAAGCACCCCTTCAAAATGCTACTGGGGGAAACTCCACCATGCAATACAAAAAGATGGAACCCAATATCTTTTTGAGTGGTAAGAAGAGTCCTTAATATGGTGGTAAATGGAAATCCAAGGGTGACTGTTGTACACTAGGCAACCAGTGACCAGTCTAGACTGCAGCAGAACAGAGGACCCTTCGAAAAGATTCCTTATGAAGATGCAATAGAAATACCTAAAGCATCTCATTATATAGAAAGAAGACTTATCCAACTGGAGAATAGTTTGGGGATTATCCTAACCATATAGAAAAACAAGCAAATGTACAATAAATGACTATTAACTACAGAGAAAACAAAAAGCTATCCAGGAAAGGAAAATAATCATATAATTTAATTGTCATAATAATGTAAACAGTAAATACTAATCTTACTCAAATTCAGTATACATATATTAGGATGAGAAGATAGGAATTATGCACGCACATAAGGGAGGGGTGGGGTAAAAAGAGATGCAGCATTACTTTATTTAGTTAGGTAATGACTAAAATTTAAAAACATAATTAGAAATGTAAGTATGTTATTTAGAGATATGGGGAAAATACTAAAAGAATTAGCTAAAGGTTAAGAGATTATCTTTGGGGAGGAAAAACTGCAGGAAGAAAGAAATTGCTTTTATCAAAATAATAAAACTGTTTTAAGTGCTTTACTTACGTCATTTAATCCTTATACAATGAATGAATGAGGTACATAGAATTTTTATCTGCATTTTACACATGAGAGAAATGAAGCACAGAGCTGTTTAGGCAGTCTACTCAAGGTCACACAGCCAGTAAAAGTAAAAGCTCAGCCCACATTTGAACTCAGGCAGTCTAGCTTCAGAGACACATTATAGTTACATGTAACTTACATAAAAATGAAGATTAAACTAAAAAAATCAGACTAAAAGCAAAAAGAGAAAAGTAAGAGATGTTACTATCAGTTGGGAAAAGGGCCCATGGAAGCATTAAATAGTCTCGGTCTGGTCACATGGCAAAGCTGTACTTTGGCACACTCCTGGTTGGATGGGGCCATGTGACCACCTCTGGCCAATGAGTTTTGGGTGTAATAACATGCAGAAAGTCTTGCTCATATGAGACCTTCAAGAGTTTCTTTCCCATCTCCGATGGTTGCTAGCAAATATTTCCAGAGAGAGGATGATAACAACACAGAAGGAGAACTCCCAGGTGACCAGTGGTAAATGCATAGCATGAGAGAGAAATAAAGGTTTGGGGAATCATTTAGTTACTGTAGCATACTAGGGCTCACCTTGACTGACACATGGTCTAAACTAGCTTTTCTCCTGAGAGCCTTGTGGTTTCTATATTGGACTTCTCTGCTTGGTTTGGAGCTCTGGAGCAAAAGTTTGTTTTCTGTACTCTGAATGCAGCAGTTCCCTAGCGTGTAAGTGCATGGAGCATAGGAGTTTACTTCATTCACGTTGGCATGTCCAGCCCCTACTATGTGACCTACAAATTACATAGTAGGCAGGGTTTCAGTTAATATTGTTTTGCAAGTTGAATAATTGGATAACATAAATTCATCCCTATAGGATATTGCTATAAACATGATTGTTGTTTTAATACTGTAATTCATTATGTACATCAGTGTACTAACATTGTGAACAATGAAGCTTGCTTAGTATCTCCCTTGAATTTTCATCCCAATACTAAGCATGCAGATCAGCTTCGGCCAGTTCTTTAGCCAAAATGCTAATTTAGACATTAATGTAGATGTTGGTACTTCCTATTCAGGATGTTAGTAGAAGAAGTGATTTTTATTATTACTCCCATATTTGGAATATGCTGTATATTTAGTGAGTCATTACAGGGTCATTACAGTACAGTCACCAATTACACTTCAATTCTAGGATATATCCATAAAGTGCTGAGACAGGACAGTGGCCCCAGTCTCAATGGGAGAAAAATAAGCTATAGTTTGCCAGGGAAAGACACTGTGTCAGGTGAATTTAATGTACCTAATTTACTCTTCATAGCAATCCTGTAACAAGATAGATAATATTATCCTGACTTTGCTGATGAAGAAGCTGTGGATCAGAGTGGTGAAATGCTTTTCCCAAGAATGTACAGCTTGTAAGTGATAGAATTGGAATCTGAAATAATTACTTTTTCTAATTGTAAAGTTGGTAAAAGTTTATGTCCCCAATAAACCATGTAGTATTTCAATGTATTTGAATATTTTAAATAAAAATTTTGTAATAATAATAACAATTTTATAATTCTCTGTAAGCAATACTTATATTATCCTTTTGCACTTAGGGTTATGTTAAATCATCTTAGATTCATTTTTTACTGTGTGTGTGTGAGGTAATTTATTTGGCATATCGTAAGTCAGCATTTCCCAAAATTTGTGCTTTGGAATATTAATACTGTGAAAAAGTTTTACACAGCTCAAGAAATTTGAAAAATGCTTGGTTAAGCAAATGCAACATGTCTCTGTATTAGAGTCTTTAATATTCTAATGTATATTTTAAGTTTCTAAGAGAGAAGGATGTAGAATTCAACATTTCCAAAACTTACCTGACAAGAGAACCTTTCTTAGTTGAGCATATTATAGGACCACTGATCTTTGGAACATATTTTGAGTGCTGTTTAAGTGTCCAGAGTATACTCCCTATAAAATATATTCTTCTTTTTTGGAAAGTTCTACCTTATGCCATACTTAAATCTTTCTTGATATTGTGTGTATATTTACATTCCTCTGAGAAAAAAGCATCTATATGACAGAAGTTAGATGGAAACTATAGAAAAAATTTGGCCACCTGGACAATCATTTCTTGATTATTAGATAGGAGTCCAGTGGTAATGGGGAGAGCATGAATCCTCAGACAATATTGTAAAAATCTCTCATTCTCATGAGTAATTTCAGTTTTCTCCTCTCTGATCAAGACCAAACACAGAGTGGCTTATGAATTTCTAAGAATCATCTGTCCACTTACTTTGTTACCTTTGCTGTCATACAGGAACCAATGGGCAGGGATGTGATGGAGAGGCAGAAGATGAGAAAGGAGCTTTGGTAACAACTGGCCTGATTAAAGGAGCCCCTCAATTACCAAGAACTAAGCAGATTTTGGTCAGTGTGGAATGCTGATGGTCTTGGTCTGGGTAAAGACTTCTTAGAGGTCTGGGAATGGAAATCACACTTGGGTTTCAGAACTACTCCATGCGTATTTACATATCCTAATGAATCAGTCATTAGAAGAATATTATTTTCTTGCAAACACTTGTCCTCATTTCTAGCTGGAGCCAAAATTGCTGAAGGGTCCTATTGTGATAGCTATATAGCAACTGAGAACAACCTTTTGCTAATCTTCAGTGTGGTTTCTCTATAGCAAGCTCAAACTCAACTAGCATCTCTTAGTTTCAATGGTGGATTTGTTTTTTCTTTTAAAAATTTGTTATTCTTAGAGACAGAGTCTTGCCCTGTTACCCAGGCTGGAGCACAGTGGCATGATCATAACTCAGTGCAGCCTTGAACTCCTGGGCTCAAGAAATCCTCCACAAGAGTGGATTTCTTACCCAGCTGTTCCAGCAGTGCCCTAAGTTTACAGAGCACAATGTAGTTAGAGATCTGATGGGGGCATGGAAAATGAAAACTTTATGGAGGCTTTAATTCTCCACATAAAACTAAGTGCCTCTTCCACAAATCGTTACACAGATCAGAAGTCTGACCCTGTCCCAATTGAACAGCCCAAGTAGAAAAGAAGCTTTTAAATGCTTCGCAGAGATTCTCTGGGTGTAAATGGTGAAAGTCTAGGGAATATGTGCTCTACTTTCCTGTGAGCAGTGGTACAGAGGAAGATTAAAATTCAGGATGAGGTTACAGTTTAGTGCCCAGTCCTGATGTAAGGGTGGGAGACAAACCTGAAGTGTGTCAGGAAGACTGGACTTAGAACCAGAAAAATCCAGCTTGGAGACCTGACTCTGTTTTTTCCTGGCATTGTGACCTTGGGGAACGCCACTTAGCCTCAGTGGTGATTGCCAAAATGAGGATAAAAATGAGATGCTGGATGTGAAATTTAATTGTAAACTATATTATTAATAGATCTGGAGGTTTATTACTATTATTGTTGTTATTATAATTGGTTGGGCTCCCACAGGGAAACTCAGGGGATTTTCCTTGGAGGCAAAATGCTTTTGGGTGAATATCCCAAAGAGCTAACCCCACTGAGGAGTCTTGTGAAGGGACAATTCCTAGAGAAGGGAACTCAGGGCAGCTGTTTTTTTTCTTGTGCTTGTTTTCAAACCGTTCATATGGAGAGAGGGAGAGGGAAAGGAAGGGACAGAAGGAGAGGGAAGTCTCTTCTGAAGGGTTAAAGCAAGATAGTGCTGTAAAGTGATTCCAGATGTACAAATATTAATATCTCTCTCCCTGATGAATGAGAAGGTATGACCCAGTTAGGAAACTGCTAAAATTACCGGCGCCACTGAGACCTCAGTTGATGGCCCAGCACAGATTTTTATCCTTACCCCGGCAACTGTAATGCTGATGAAGGGCTCGGACCTGCTGCAGCAGACCTTCCAAGACTTCACTCTGTCCCTTGTGTCTGGGCTCTCTGTCGTCATAGTCTTTCCAGTCTATTGAACAAAAGAAATAAACATAGTGAAATTTTAAAGCAGGGGAGGCCTCTTCCTTGCCGGGCCTCAGGAGCCGGAGTTTTGCTCATGCTACCCGCAGACTCCGCGGATGAGCACCCCACACTTGCAGAGCTAGCAGGCGATGCCAGGGATTTGGAAGCTGCCATTGTTCAGAGCTCAGTGCAAAACAGTAATTGTGGTTGGTTTCTTGTGTCGGGCAGTCTTAGGGCAAGAGAAAATGGTAATTGAAAGCCAAAAGAAAATAGGAATTTGGGATCCCAATCTCACCTCTTCCAACCCCTTCTCCCCTTTTAGGATTCTATATCCTAATCAGTTCCTCTGCCATCTCTCCACAAAGCACCCTGAGTCTCAACTGGATTTTCACAGTAGGAAAGAAAAGAGGTGGGAATGTGCAGACTAGATGAAATCCACAGTCCCAGTGCTTTTATTGTAGGTTTCACACTTTTGGCCAAATTGACATTTCTTTCCAAGGAAAGAGCGCATGTCAGATGCCAAGAAATGGAAATCTACATTTTGCTCTAATGAATGTCTGCTTTGGTTAGCTGGCAGAGCAGCCCCTGCACATACTCTTGAGCCACCAACCACCCTGTCTGCTCAGTCTCTAAATATACAGTATTAGCTTACAAGGCAAATTTAAATTGCAATACCCACTGAGATCTTTCTCCCCCTTTTATTTTCATTCCGTTTAGCTATAATGATATCAAGAGTAATAACCCATATGGGACTAATGTCAAGATTGTAATGCTGCTGTCTCCACTCTTAATTTTTTTTTTCAGCAGGCCATTCATTTCAAGGTCCATCCCTTCTTCCATTTTCTTTCCTCCAGTTTTCTTTTCTGGAGGGAAAAATAGAAAGCAACAATTTAATGTGCTCCGTCGTTGAGATGCATTCTCTAAAATTGCTTGTCATTCTTCCCCAGAAAAGCCAATCTGTTCATGAGTGTATCTTGGGCTTAAATTCTAGTTGAAAAAGTTTCAAACTCCTTCCCCCACAGATTTATTTTAAAATACAGGGTGTCTTTCATTCAGAAACTTAAGTAGATATCATGACAGTTAAAGTTAGTTAAAAGCATTCCATAGGGGTTCATCCAAGGCCCAGGCGTATAGCACAGTTAGGAGGACCGTAGATTCTGAAGTCAGGTAAACCCAGGTGTGAATCCTGGCTCCTCCAAGTCCTAGCTCAGTGTCTGCAGCTAAGTTACTTATACCAACAGGGCCTCTACTTCCTAACATAAAAAATGAGGATAGTATCTACTTTGCAGGATATTTGTGAGGATTAAACGAGAGATATCCTATGTATCTGGCACAATGCCCATTACATGACAGGCATTTTGTAAATATAACTTAAAAGGAAGGGAATTCATGATGGAAACACCATTTCTTACCCTATCAGATGATGACCTATGAAGATGGGGGCCTCAGAGATTTTCTAATCCTTCTTCCTTTCCACCCTCCTCCATGTACCTGTCTTTATTTTGCTTTTTAGGAGACCAAGGCTAATACAACCAATCCAGTCCTACATGACTCAGCTTGTTAGTGGCACAGCAAGAGCAATAATATCATCTCCTGACCCTTCATATATTGCTCATTTCATATACCATGGACATGCTTTTTATTTTTCTATTTTCTCTTGGGAAGGAAGGTCAGAAGCTTGGTTGGAGTTTGTGCAGTGTGGCTTAATTGTGGTCAATGCTGGAGACAGGAAATTGGCATAGGTACATTTTGTAGACTCTTTGTTCCTTGTGGTCAAGAACCATGACTTAATTTCTCTTTGCCTCAGATTCTCTCTTTCTTTTTTTTTTTTTTTTCTTCTTTCTTTCTTTCTTTCTTTCTTTCTTTTTCTTTCTTTCTTTCTCTTTCTTTTCTAAGAAGGAGTCTCTCTCTGTCACCCAAGCTGGGGTGCCATGGTGCAATCTTGGCTCACTGCAACCTCTGCCTTACAGGTTCAAGTGATACTCCTGCCTCAGCCTCCTGAGTAGCTGGGATTACAGGTGTGTGCCCGCAGGCCAGGCTAATTTTTGTAGCTTTAGTAGAGATGCAGTTTCACCACATTGGCCAGGCTGGTCTCAAACTTCTGACCTCAAGTGATCTGCCCATCTCGGCTTCCCAAAATGCTGGGATTACAGGCATAAGCCACCACACCGGACTTTTTTTTTTTTTTTTTGAGACGGAGTCTCAATCTGTCACCCAGGCTGGAGTGCAGTGGCATGATCTCAGTTCACTGCAACCTCCGTCTCCTGAGTTCAAGCGATTCTCCTGCCTCAGCCTCCCTAGGCATGTGCCACCACGCCTGGCTATGTTTTGCATTTTTAGTAGAGACGAGGTTTCACCATGTTGGTCAGGCTGGTCTTGAACTCATGACTTCAGATGATTCACCCGCCTTGGCCTTCCAAAGTGCTGGGATTACAGAGATTTTAAATCTCTTTTTAATTTGCTTGAGGTTTGCAAAAACAAAGCACCATCTGGGGCACATAGAAGATGCATTAAATGTTGGTGAGACATCGTGAATAGAAGCGTGTTGGTGTTCAGGTAGGATAAGATGGGAAAGGATTTTTACTGGAATGTTCAAAAATGTTTGAGGAAATAAACACTTGGTAACCTTTAGATCATTTTTAGCACACCTAGAATTGGGATACAGTGAGAATAAACATTGCTCTCATAGATTCCCAAAGGCCATTAGGATTTTGTTCTCTTAGTTGGATAAATGCATCTGAAGTGCTCATGACAAGATAAGCAAGGTTGTGTGTTTGAGTAAGACTCCTAGGTTGCTAAATTGCCACATGTCCCTGAACATGCTAACGCATTCTAAGGAGTGTGACTGCTGCCGTCAATGTGAGGAGAGCTGAAACAGGTCTGTCTCTTTCAGCCCTATTACATAAGAGGCAAGCTCCATCTGATGACTTTATGATACATTAGAAAATTGCTAATGCTAAATTGCAGCCCAAGTGAGCACTGGACACAATGCCAAGGTTTTTGGAAAGAATGAGTTTTTTTCATAGATGTTTGGAAGGTTCTGATGACTACATAAAATAGGAGGCTTTAGGGATGAGGGAGAAAATTGAAAATATATTAAGAAATCAGGAACCTGACAGGAATAAACTTAGCATGGTAGGAAAAGAGTGGATTGTGCCACATAATACGGCTCACTGTTCTGGTAATGAGACACTTCAACTGCAACACAATGCTGAGCTTACATTCACTGGCGATATCAGGATTTTCCTGATCGTAACTCAGACAAGCCTGTCTGGGTCCTTTTCTCTTATTATGTACCATACCGTATAACATAAGTCTATAAAAACACATTAAGCCCTTTTGTAAAAATATATAAAAAAAAGTTTTATAGTCTACTGGAACATATTACCAAATTTCCAATTACCCTGTCATGTTAGAATACATTGTCCTCTAGTAAATATCTGAATACCGATATATGTTACATCACAATGTCATACTTTGTTTATAAATAGGAGTGTTTTTTATATTGTTCCTTCCAAGTGATAGGGCATGTCTGCAATAACTATAACCACGTTAGGATTTCAGTTCTTTGCCCGTTATCTTTACTAATCAAACATACCATTTTAGAAAGTGTTGCTATTTGATATGTTAATTACCAGTTAATAAGTGATGACTCCTCCCAGTCTGAACAACTATTCTGGTCATTCTGGAGACGGCACTTCCAACGGGCCGTGAGAGACAGTGTCTGAGTGGAACTTGCAGTTTATAGAACCTGAACATCTGATCTTTATCAGCAAATGCATCTATCTGCAGATCAGAACTTGCATTTGGAGTAGGTTTCCCCACACACCTGCCTCACTTTCAGGTCAACCGAGACTAGCACAGTTTTGCATATTCTGTCCCTCCCATAACACACACACACACTACGCCCCGTCCCCAAATGAGATTGGTGCCTTGCTATCTTAATCTTGGAATTCCCAGTTTGTGTTTCTGACAAATCTTCGATAAAAAGATGACTAGAAATAAACGACTAGAAATAAAAAGATGACTAGTCCAAATAAGACTACAATAACGAAATCAGCAAATGCCAGGAGAGTCAGGGACCCTAGGGATCTCACGCATGGGTGGTCCAAGGCCCTGTCTGACCTGGTGTCATTATCTGAATCCACCAGAGATGGCAGTCAGGCATGGCTGGCTGGCTCTTAAGCTGCCCGATACACTAGTTACTGTAGCATAGAAGACATGCCAGAACCTTGACCAATTCAGGCTAGAATCCTGGCTCAGCCATGTACCCGTGTTGTGACCTTCAGAAAGGCAACATTTCTGAACCCCAATTCAGATGTTGGGCTTTGTATACATGTGCCTCTATGTTTGTAGTTCCCTCATCTGTAAAATGAGCCCAATAATAAAAATCACCTTGAGAGGTACGTTATGAAGATTAAATTAGTTAATCCATGTGTACTACTTAGATTAATGCCCTCCATATAACAAGTCTGATAAAGGTTATCTCTGATGGAGTAGAGATGCAGATGATAGTGACAATGATGCTTAGCTACAAGACAGAAACAATGAAGAAGGATGGCTGCAAGGATCAAGAGATACTGAATGCGAAAGCCCTTCATATACGGCCTGATTCATGGCTGGTCTTGGGTAAATGGCTGTTATAAAAAAATACACAGACATATCCATAATCTTATAACCCAAATGTCCACTGTTAAATTTTGAGAGTTATTAAGACACATAGACACACCCTACCAAATTATATGCAACCCTATGGTTAAATGCTATGTGAAAAAAATCCCACATTTTGCATTTTTCTTTTAACATAAAACTTATATGGTAGGAGTTTTTTTCCACACAATGAATGTTTTTTTTAAAGGCCATTTTTAGTTATTGTATTTTACTTGTAGTTATGGATATAAATATAGACATATCATATTTTACTACTAAATTAATATTGGATATTTAGTTCTTCCTACCACACATGATGCTTCACTTTATGAGTATATTGCTATATGTCATTGTACAGACTCATTTGTCTGCATTTCTTTTCACTTAGGTTAGATTCCTAGATGTAGAGTTATGAAGTAAAAAGAAACAGATTTTCTTAAGGCGGTTGATATAACACGGCACATTGTGTTCCATAAAGGATGTAGCAGTTTGTACTCTCACAAGAAACATACGATACCACTTTCAACACTCACATTAATAAAGTCTTTTCAAAAATGAAAACACAATTCACAGCACTGGGTTCATTACATAGAAAAATCTGTCATATGTTATGTCTGGTTGATTACATTTTCTGGTTAATAGAGAGTGCCCAAACATACCAGGCATAGATTGTTAATTTTCAAATAACCAGAAAGCCTTTGCTGGGTTTCTCAGCCACCGCTACAAATGTTATAGATTATATTTGTGGGCTTGTAGCAGAATGCTGTTGGTAAGAAAGCTTTTTTTCTGACAGTGTCAGATCGGTAAGATCTGTTGGATTTGATCTTCTTATCAGGTCGATGTGGGTGTGTGCACTGTGGGTAAGGAGGGAAGAGGAGAGCGACAATGGGCTGTATGTACTCTGGGCCGCTACTCCCACCGTGGCATCTGATCCATCCTCACAGAAGCCCTGTGAAACGGTGGGGCTAGATCCTTTTTACAGACATGGAATTGAGTCTCAGAGGCTTGGTTTTTGTTTTTTTTCTTTAGAGGCACGGTCTCGGTCTGTTACCAGGCTGAAGTGCAGTGATGCGATCATAGCTCACTACAGCCTCGAACTCTCTAATTCCTAGGCTCAAGAGATCCTCCTGCTTCAGCCTCCCTAGTAACTGGGACTACAGGGATGAGCCACCATGCCTGGCTGTTAAACAACTTTTGAAGGCTACACAGATGGTAAGAGGCATTGTGGGTATCAAATTCAGGCTGTTTCCAAATTCCCTCTCCTTTTACTCTACTGAGCTGCTTCCCCAGGAGCATTTCTGTAGGGGAATCATTCATTATGTGGCCCAGATGCTGCCCTGAGAAGGTCTTGTTGGTTGCAAGCAGTGGGGGAAGGGAATGGCAATGGCACCCTGAGGATGGAGTTGCAGCTGGAGTCTGTTACCACGCTGGAGAGAGTTCACAGCCACCACCTACTAGAAGGAGAGGCGTATGCCGGCGTCGTGGTCTGAGCGGGTCCCCATCCTTTCATATTGTAAGCCGAGACTTGAACAAAATACTGCTGGCCCTGCAAAGTATTGAAACGATGCATCAGGCATTTTATTTAATCATTTTTACCCTGGACTCTCTAGGTATAGAGTTAAATTGCTGTTTGATTAACTCCATTGTCTCTTTGAAACTCTGTTGCCCATACTTTAGCATTCTGGTTTTTCTTGATTATTATGTTTATTTATCACAGTATCCATATATGAAGTTTCCTCTTAGTTTTTATGCACTTTCTTCTTTTCAAAATTTAAATGTCATAATGGCTTTTCCTAACCCTCCAAAACTATATATAAATTTTTAGTCACACAGTCTACAAGGTTTACCCAAAATAGCAATCCCCACTCTCACATCATTCTCATTTTCCCCTCCCTACAGCAATAGCTATCACTTATTTTAGTGATCAACTTGCTGTAGAAAATGAACAAGTTATAATAAATACCTTTTCAGATTAGTGCATTAAAGACTTGCCTTGGTCAGGCATAATGGCTCACACCTCTAATCCCAGCATTCTGGCAGTTCATGAGGTCAGGAGATCAAGACCATCCTGGCCAACATGGTGAAACCCTGTCTCTACTAAAATACAAAAAATTAGCTGGGCATGGTGGCACGTGCTGGTAGTCCCAGCTACTCAGGAGGCTGAGACAGGGGAATCGCTTGAATCCTGGTGGCGGAGGTTGCAGTGAGCCGAGATCACTCCACTGCATTCCAGCTGGGTGACAGAGCAAGATTCTGTCTTAAAAAAAAGAAAAAAGAAGAAAAAAAAAAAAAGACCTGCCTTGTTCTTTTTGTGGCTGCATATATTTCACTGTAAGCAAATATTCTGTATCATGTATTTTAACCAATCCTTGATTGGTGGACATTATTTAGATTGTTCTCACATTTTCTGCTACAATAAATATACTTTCAGAAAATATCCTTTACTCAGCTGCATATACATTTTAAAAAATTAGCTCTTTGATGTGACTTCAATTTTACAGCCATTGTTAAAACAATGGCTTATAGTCTTTAATGCTGTTTTATGACATTAAGAATTAAGGAACTGTTTTTGTTTGCTGGTAACATTTTAAAATCTTTTGCATAGTTTTTAAATTTTGCTTGAGTTTTTATATTTTATATTTTGCTTTTATATTTTTTTCCAGTGAAACCAAGGGGCATTTGAGAAGCCAGTATTTGGTGAAACATTGCTTGTAAAAATTGTAAAATGATGTTTGAAGTAAAAAAAAAAAAAAAAAGCACATCTTTGTAGAGACTTTTCTAGGACTCTTATAATACTGACCTTACTATATTAGGAAGTCAATTTTTTAATGTTGAAAATGGGTTTCTGTGCCCCTCAAAGTTATAGAGATTGTGTAGAAGTGTAAATCTACTCCTAGGCTTTTATATGATTACAATACTGTCTGCATTTCTCTCATTAGATGGTCAAGTGGAAAAACTTAATCCCTATGGAAATTAGTTCAGATATTAGAGAAACTCTTTATGGAGAGTTTTCCATTTTTATCACCATATCACTTTTTCTTTTAAGTAATGGAAATTCCCTAGAGTTCTTTCTGGCCCTCTTCCATCTTGTGAGCCATAGGGCTGGAATCAGTCTTCTACTGATAGCATCTCTGGAGGCCACCAACTCAGGGGTTTGTTTGCTCTGGTAATCCACAGTTCCGGCCCCTGGTATAGACGTGCGATTAGGACTAAAAGTCAGGATTCTGGTGGTCACCCAACCATCAACAATTCCGTTAGAATAAGCAGGTTTAAACTTGAAAAAATGCAACCTGATGCAATTTTTTAAAGGCTGGGTTTCAGGATTATACTTTATAGATAACTGTTTTAGTCAACCAACCTTTAAGAAAACAACAACAATAACAAAATTATCCCTCTATTTCCCTCATCTGAAGGTCCTAAGATAGTAAATATTTGAATTGGACTGGAAAAGGTTTGATTTAATTTTACTTTTAAAATATTTTGAGAAAAAAGAATTTTATCTTTGCATTTTAATTGCTTAAGGAAATACACGGTTTGCTCCAGTTTGAACTGATTTACAAGGTGTTTTTATTTTTTGCATTTCATATGCTCATATGTGCATAATTCTAAATAATTAATTTTTGAGTTTGTATTAGTTAAACAAATAAAGAACAGTTTGTTCCAGTTTTTCATTCACAGTTTAAATTGGTTTAGGTTACTGAGAAATGTAGCTCCACCATATATAGTTTCTTTTTTGTGAAAGCATATTTAGACAGACTTTTTTTTTTTTAATCAAGGGAAAAGGATTTCTCTCAGGAAATTATGTGACTGCAATTGATGACTGATCTCAACCAACGCTGAGGCTGTGGGCATGAGGGTGAGATGAAGCTGTTATTTTTACCATCAGACAGGGAGTCAAAATTGGATCTCTCAGAGCCTTTGATCTATTCTCCCCTTCCCCCCAAAAGATTAGACTGAGATCCAGAAAGCAGCAGCTCTCAAGACTTGCATGAGGCCAGTCTTTTTCTGATCTCCTTAGAACATGGCAATTTACAAAGTAATTCATGCTGTCTGCTTACTCCTTTGTGAAATTCAGATTATAGATACCAGACATATCATGCTTAATGAGTGGCAGTTGTTGCCAGAGGACTGGGCGTTGGCTGGCTGTTGCTTTCAGCATAGGCATTTGCTACTACTATCCCAGCACAAATATCAGCAATAGGGAAATGGAAAGTCTACCAGGGGACATTTACCATTGTAAGTCCTGTGATTGTGCACCTCAGAGTCTGCAGATTATCCATGATGATTTCTCCAGCCAAAGGAGAAAAGTCTTTGGACATACTCCATTCCACTGGAAGGAGCAGGGAGGCAGGAAGAGAGAGAGAAAGAGGGAGAATAAAATTCAGTCACATATCAAGAAGTACCTAGAAACTTTAGCATACAATCCCTCTCAAAAGGGATTAAGTTTACCGTCCTTTCTTTATATTGGTGCATCAGACCATGTTCCTTGAGATGTCAATTTAATTTCAAAGTTTACATTTTTTAAAAAGAAGAGCAGAAAAGAAAAATAAAAACTTATGAGTTCTTTTTGAATCTTGATAAATATAATGTATATTGTGGTAAAGGTACATTTATGTGATGTTCTTAATGTCAAATGTAAATTATATTAAATATATTGCTCATGAGGCCATTGTTATATCCACACATTGTATGTATGTGCATTTGTGTGTGTGTGTATATATGTACATACACATACATACTCTGCCACATTATATATAATAGTTTGTTCAATATAGTAGATAACCTATTTACTGCATATGCGAACCAAAGGATCTGTTAGGGCATTACCTTCTATTCACTCTCCAAGTCTGGCTTCTGCATCACCATTCTATTGAAAATGCTCTCTAAGGTCCAAGTGAGATTTTCATTCCAAATAAAGAAGCCTCCTTTCATTATCTCCACATCATTTGACACTTTCTCTTTCTAAAAACATTCTCTTCCCCTAATGTCTGCTCCCTTCTCCTCTCCTTCTCGCTCCCTTCTCCTTCTCTCCTTCTCCTCCTTGATACCTTCTTCCAAGCCTTTTCATTGGAAAAGGGGTTTGTGGCTTACATGTTCAATGTTCTTCTTCCTTGACATCCCCAAAGCAAATGTTTATTCCTAGTTAAATCATGCAAATTCTAATACCCCATTTTACTGTGATATCATATGCTTTCATCATATTTCCCATTGGTTGACAAAGTCATAGTCAGGAGAGATAAATTGTGCATCATCAGTAAAAAGTATCTTAAGCACTTGGTGGGATTTAAGGCAAGCATAAATGAAGCAGGGACTAAAGGACCTTAAATCCCATGGGAAGAAACGTCTCTGTGTTTCTAAAATTCATGATAAGCAATAGGTCTTAAGATTTAAATTATATTCTCTGTGCCACTTTCATACTTCAAAATCAAACCAATCCATCCCCAAAGCCTGTGTGACCCCTCGAGTCACACAATTCCTCTGCTTTGGTTGCCCCTGCATTCTCTCCTTTTCTTCACAATGTTCCTGGGCATCTCACTTCCTTTCTCCATTCTCTTGAATTGCTCTCCTAAAATTCCTAGTGCTTTGATCATCAGCAACAGTCTCCCCTTGAGAAATCTTGCCATATTTGGCCTTCCTTACTTTGTGCAACTTTTTTTTTCCCCATAGTTTTGGTTGCCCCCGTCTTTCTACTTCTCTTATCCTTTAACTGCTTCTTTCTAGGCCCTTCCTGGTTTCTCCCCTTTTCCTTCTCCCTTTGATGTGATGTTCCTTCAGAGTTTGAGGTTTGGCTCTCTTTTCACTCCATGTGTTTGCCCTTGGTATTGACTTTATCCACCTTTATGGCTCTAACTATGAGTCTTAAAACTGTGATTCTATATCCAGCCTCCTGCTCGAGCTCGAACTTCGTTCTGTTAATCTCTACTTGAGTGCTTTCCATTCCAAGTGTCCCCTAAGTACTTCTTTTATACCAAAATATGTTTCTTCTCTTATTTCCTCAAATTTAGCTAATGGCACTGTCATGTATCCAGCCACTCAACCAAAAATCTCAGTGCATCCTTCTCTTCTCCTTTCCCCCAATTCTTCAACATCGTTTCATCACTAAACCAAGTAGTTTCTGCTTCTAAAATGCCTCCTATAAGTTGCCCTCTTCCCCGATACTGCGATTACTCCAAAGAATGGCTTATGAATATGAATGCCAACTCTGTAATAACTCTTTAATTGATTTTTCTGCTTGTCTTTTCATCCTTACATATAATCCTCTTAGGCTGGAGGACAGAGGCTTATGCCTGCAATCTTAACAGTTTGGGAGGCCAAGGCAAGAGGATCACTTGAGTTCAGGAGTTCAAGACCAGCCTGGACAACATAATGAGACCCCATCTCTGTAAGATATAAAGCAAAAAACAGCTGGGTGTGGTGGCATGCCCCTACCGTCCTAGCTACTCAGGAGGCTCAGGTGGGAGGATTGCTTAAGCCTGGGGGTTCAAGACTGCAGTGAGTTGTGATCATACCACTGCACTCATCCTGGGCCACAGAGTGTGACCCTGTCTCAAGAAAAATAATCCTCTTACTATATCCTGAATTATAGTTGAAAAATGAAGATCTAATGATTTCATTCCTTCACCTAATATCATGTCACAGTGTCCAGTTGCTTTGAAATAAAATGAAATCTTAGGAAGGCATTTAAAGACCTTCATATCTGGTCCCAATTGTATGTTACTGTTCTAAATTCCTGCCATTTTCCGGAAGAAAGTCTTTGTTCTGTAAGTCTCTGTTACCTGATTATTTTGTGCATTTTCTGCTTCTGTGTTTTGTCCCCATCTTTCAACCTCTGCTTAGGACCTACCAAGGTCATCTCTAAATTCATCAGGAATAATTCATCAAACACACCTGTTTTTCTGCTCCTTAAGTCCCTTATTTCTGTAAAAACAAGATTTATTAAAATGTATTATGTTTTATGGTATGTATCGCTTTCCCTTGATCATGAGAATCTTGAAAACAGGAAGTGTCACTTATTTTTCTTCCTTTCTAGTATGTGGGTCTGTGCTTGGTGCATCAAGGGTGCATATTAAATATTTACAAATCAAATGCATATATATGTTTACACACACACACACACACACACACACACACACACCACAAACACCACACAGAGATACCTAAAATAGATTGGTTTTTCCAACACAAAAATATTTGCCTTTCATGTGAATCTTCTTCTTTTCTAGTCTCTTGCTTCTTAAAGCTATAAGGCATGTTAAACAATCTAGTTAGAATCAAATGATTAAGATTATATGTTAACTCAAATTGGGTCTATACCTCCTTACAAATATGTATTCTAAAACACATATATATTTATATATATGTATGTGTATCACGTATATGTTTCTATTTTTCAAAATGTTTTATTCCACTTACAAGCTACTAACTCTTGAAGAAGCCAAGTCTCTGAAAGTCAAATTGGGGAAGGTTTGTAATCAGAGAATAATGTTACACCTAATTTAGCTATAGAAGAAAGGTATCCTTGAGTGAGTTATGACAAACAGAACAAAACAAAAATAAGTAGAAAATTTGCAAAGAAATTTAGAAAGAGCAAAGAATATAGGAAAATTCTGGAAACAAAAATATCTTTGGTTGCCATTGAGACAAACATGATTAATTTTTGTGGTGGAGCTCTAAGCTGCAGGTTGAGAATCAAGGGCTGTGACTCCAGGCTAAGAATTCAAGAGAACTTGCCAAAAGAAGAGCAAGGGATTAGTGGGAATAATACTAGATTATCTGGCAAATGATTAATGAAAAGTTTTTCAGAGATACACTCTTTAGAATTTCTAAAGAAACTTCAATTTATTTTTGAAACGGTTCAAGTTTTACTGAAACATGTTTTACAAAGCAAGTTTCAAGCGGAAAGGGGTGCCAGGCTTCTTGCAAAAGAAAACATAAACAGAAGCTGGTTGTAAGAAGACATGGTTCTGCTTTGGGAATTAATAGAAGGTTTTAAACAGTTAAGTCTAATTAGATTTTATAACATTTCTGAGTTTCGAAGGGGAGGGGGCTAGAGAAGGAGAAGATTCACATCAAAGGCAAACAATTCTCCATGTTAGAATGGCTAATCTATTCCGGGCAACCAACAGTCTTTTTCCCTGTGTGTACTTCCTTGGGTTGGTAGACTCCTTTTGGCACAAAGCCACAGAGAGAAGAAAGGAATTTCTGCAGACTTAAAGAGTGAAGAGAGAAACAGAGTTAGCAGGAGCCACTTTGAGAGCAACTGGGAATTCTTTTTTTTTTTTTTTTTTTTTTTGAGATGGAGTTTTGCTCTTGTTGCCCAGGCTGTAGTGCAATGGTGTGATCTCAGCTCACTGCAACCTCTGCCTCCTGGGTACAAGCAATTCTCCTGTCTTAGCCTCCCAAGCTGTTTGGATTACAGGCATGCGCCACCATGCCTGGCTAATTTTTTTGCATTTGCTAGAGACAGGGTTTCATCACGTTAGTCAGGCTGGTTGTGAACTCCTGACCTCAGGCAGTCCACTGCCTTGGCCTCCCAAAGTGCTAAGATTACAGGCGGGAGCCACTGAGCCCAGCTGCAACTGGGAATTCTAAGATCAGCTCAGAATGGTCTCTTTGGAAAGTTGTATGTAGGTAGTTTACAAACTTAACATTAAAACCCTGAGAAAATAACTTATAAGCCAGTTCTAAAACCATAGAAAACTTAAAATGTTTAAGATAAAGATGAGAGAAGCTGTTTCTACTTAGCTCTGGGAAGAAGCAGGGTTTAATTATGCAATGGCTCATAGCAGTTGAAAATGAGCAAGAAAGGTACTTGATTAGTATTAGGTATTAGTATTAGCATTCCCCAAAATTTGGCTCTGGTTCAAACTGTGATTCACTGCATTTATATCAAGTAGCCATGAGTATTTTAAATGGGATTCATTGTTATTTTAACAAAAATTTAATTTTTATCTAAGTTTTATATTTGCAGAGTCATTTGGATAGGGAAGTTCTACGTGAACACCGCCATTATCTGATGGCAGCTATATAAATCACAGTTCCAGAAGATTAAAAAGAAAAAGAGCCCCAGAGGCCTGGCCCTGTCACCCTGAGGTCTATAATATAATGGGAAATGTCATAGATGAGTCACAGACTAGAAAATTTACAACTCAAAAGAATTAGAGTATGCAAGCAGAGGATATGGTATAAAGCTTAGGTAAATTTCAAGGCTTATGATGTGGATTATATAATACACCCTGTTTTAGCTGAAAACAGGCTTAAGTTGCAGGCCAGCTTTTGGAGAGGTGAAGACTATGCTTAATAAAGGTATAAGAAAAAAACACGCAGCAACGTCTCATTAATTTTTATTCAATTGATAAAAAAAAAACAACCTCCTAAAACTCGCTGTTGTGCAGATTCTCCCTAAAATCTCAAATGCCTCAAAGCCTAGAGTTGTTTTATCCTGATCACACATTGGGAGAAATATACCGTAAAAGTTATGCTCTTTCTTCTGGCCCAAACGTCACCCAACTCCTCCACTTAGCCTTGTTGGTCACTTGCCCTTAGACCCATCCATTGCTTATGCTGTTTTCTCCTGTGGTATGGCCTCCTTTCCTCCCAAAACTTCTGCTCCTTTCTTCAAACAGTCCTGGTTCAAAGTCCTTTCCTTTTTCTAGCTTTCTCTGGCTCCCCAAGGGAATCATCCTTGCCAATTTTCCCTTAGCAGTTTTAATATGTCTCATACATTGCACTTGCTTTATTGTTTTATGTTTTTGTTTTTTAGTGATCTGTCTCCTCTGTTCTCTGTAAGCTCCTGAGGGCAAGGACCAGCCTGATTAATATCACTTTCCAAACAGCTAGCATAGCAAAGTATAGGTGGCTCAGTAAATGTTGGGTAAATACTGAATTCTTGACTTTGGAATGCTTCAAGTCTATGGTAGGCAGGAATTTGACGCTGGTACAGAGAGCATAAGAAAACTGTCAGAATGGAGGAAAAAAAGGCAAAAGAGAATGGCAGTTCCTTGTACTGCTCAGTTCATGATTGAAATGGTGATTAATTCCTGGCCTCCAGATTCCAGGCATCCTGGACTCTTCACTTGTCCATACTGCCTCTCAGAAACCAAAAAACTGAAAGTGTATTTCCTATTCCCTATCAGCTCTTCGATGGAACCAAAACAGCATTCTTACTGGCCACATTCACCCTGGCGCCTTAGCTAATGAACGGAATTTGGCTAGACTGCCCAGCCCAGCACCAGAGCATTATGAAATCTTCCCCTGATCCATCTAATTGTGTAGTTTCTAACCTTTCAGGCCAATCATAGCACAAGAAGAAGAGAGAGGGAGAGAAGGATGTGCCGAGAAACCCAGACAGAGATCAAATACAGTCATTTCTAGAGATGAGAAGATGTGTCTTGCTGTAGCACGAACCCGGTCAACACTTGTGGGTTTTAAATTAGGAACTGACGTGAAAACTCTGGATCTGGGAATTCTGTTTAGCTCTGGCAAAATATGAGGTCGGAGCTGCTTGCATTTTTATTTTAAATTCCCTTGGTAGTCTTAGGAACAGGGGCATGCATTACTTTCAAACAAGAATCTTTATTGTTTGCATAGCACACAGTCATCCAGTTAATTAGAAAAACATTTTTTCCCAAATTAAATTTCCCTAGAAAAACAATGATTTAAATTAAGGGCAAAAGGCTTTTTCGTCTTCTTCTTCTTTTTTTTTTTTTTTTTTTTTTTCACACACTATAAAAATCTTCTTGCATCCACTACTTCTGAAGATTAAAAGCAAAGTTGGAATCAGAAGGCTGTATTCATTTATTTATTGGCAGGTTCTGCCATCACAAAAATAACATGTGCTTATCTGTGTATTGTGTACTCTCTTAGTTTTGCTTATCATACAACAGGGCTACACACATATACAGGTAGGGATCAGAGGTGTCTAAATGTTCAGATTTTTGAAAAATTAATAAGCACTACAAGTAATCACAAAAAATCTCCTCCATAGTCTGAATCATTTGCTTGTTAATTGTTCTCTGAATACTTTTTATATTATGGCTCTTACCTAATTTTTTTTAATTCTTTTTTTTTTTGAGGCAAATTCTTGCTCTGTCACCCAGGCTGGAATGCAGTGGCACAATCTCGGCTCACTACAACCTCCACCTTCTGGGTTCAAGTGATTCTTCTGCCTCAGCAGAGAAATTTGCTGACTACTGGCTGAGACTTAAGAAAGTGATGGAGAAAACGTTAATAATGCACACTAAGGATGTCTGTGACTGTTACAGTTATAAATTGCACAAAAAATTTGAGGAAATAGTCTTCTAATACTCAAAAACTATTATTTGATTCAACAAAGAAGTTAGTTATGTCATTGATGAATGAGTGAAGCTCTAAAGCAGGTCTTTGTTGCTCTATTTTTGATTTACTTTCTTAAAGTAAATAAAAATATCAACCAACATTTACATGGAAACTGCACCATTCCATTAATTGCAGCCATCATTTGGCTGTAGATTCAAAAGTTCAACAAAAATAAACAAAAGCGTTTTGGTAGACTCGATAGGTGATAAGGAATCTACAATAAAGAGAACCGTGGATTTTATGATTATTTGTAAATCGTGTGCTACACATTCTTTCCAACAGTAAAATTTACAATAGGCTTATATGCTTCTATATGTCTGTATGATTATATGCATATGTATATAATTATATGTATATATAATCTATCTACCTATATTTTTTCTTCCCAGGGAATCAGTTATTAAGCATTTACCATCATATCACTGTATAAATGCTAGATGATTGTTCAGGCAGACTTTAGAAGGTGGATGTATTATGACTAGCATGTATAATGAATGTCTGAGTGATGTAGACTTCTTGGGCATAATTTAGATAACATTCTGATATCAAGAGTCAAGAATTAGGTACTTAAACCCCTTTAGGACACAGGAGGGACACAGTGAGGGAATCTGGGGCAGAAGGTCAGTTACTAAGTAGTCACCACCTGGGAGGTCTGTGCAGTGGCCAGGCTCCAGGCCCTGAGCAGTACAGGAACCCAGGTTCCCTGCATCAACTCTTGTCTAAGCCAGGGCTTGCCCAGAAACTGGCAAAGGACACAGCCTGCAGAGTGGGCATCTATGGACCTATCTGAGCAACCAGGACAGCAGTCATGGACTGACAAGCTAAATGCTGTTCGTATGTATGGCAGGACATACCAGGCCACTACTCCCAATAGCATAACAGATTATACCTAAACAGGACTAAATGTGCTTCATTATTATTACATTTTATTGCTGTGTATAGCGGTATTTTATTATATATTATTTTAATATTTTATTTCATGCTATCTGGACCTTATGAATAAGCACCTTTAGGACATTGAAAAAAAGTAGGCCCACAGATCACTAACTCAAACTCTTCTACTTTCTTTACTTCCTTGAAACCCTGCCATATCCTTGAGTAAGATGTCCAGACAGATTGTCACTTGTTTACAGTAGTTTTTAGGAGAAACTCTCCTGATAATTTTTATTCATGAAAGACGTATGAGCTTTTAAAAAACTGTAATGGATGTAGCCAAACAATAGCAAGAACTCAAAAGCCAGTGAGAACTGGAGATCGGCAGGCTTGGGCTACTAACCCCACCACCCCTCCTTGAAAAGAGGCAGCCTCTGACAATGCTTCCATGGGGCAAGAGCTCTCCTGGAGATGTTTCCTGGGATTCTGACATTTTTGTTTTGTTTTGTTTTCAGCAGAGTAATACCGATGTTGCTTGCATGGAGAGAGCTCCTGCAAGCTACTTCGCATTCCTAAAGGAACAGAGCAAGGAGAGCATAGGATTAGCTGTCTGATTTATATGCACAAAGACCAAGATATGTAGTCAGTTTACATTTGCAGCTTTCTGAATCCTGTTGGGCATTCCTGAAATTAAAATCACTAGCTACGGGTGCAAAAGCAGAAACAGTTCAACTTTCTTGCCAGATACTGAGCCTTCATTTAGAAAGGGCACTCTGCTTGGCTTTTCTTTCATTCACCTACTACATCCATTGAAAAGATCTCATTTTCCTCCTTATAATTTTAAGTAATGAATCAAACTCCTTGAGGACAGGATCAACGCCAATTGATTTTTAGACACCTATCCCCACTTTCTCTTGTAGAAGTACAGAATCAGGGCTCAGATTGGGTGGCTTTGACTTATGTGTGGACATCGATAGGGTGAGGACAATCTTCATAGATACAGTTTGCTCTCCGGGAGCTACAAAATAGGGACACCTTTGCTAAGCATTTAACTTAATTTCTGAGCCTTATTTCACATTATTCCCTGCATTTACCCTGTGCCCAGGGAGAAAAAACCATTTAATGAAAATCTACCAGCTTCTTTTACAGAAAATGTCATCATTATTTCTCACAATAAATGATTTTAACATTTATTCTCACAATTCCTGAAAGATGGGCTAATTCAGTAATTTAATAATTCTACCCATTTAACATGTAGCATAACTGGGAATTAAAGCCAGGCTGCTTAAACCCAAAACTTCCCTATCATTTCCAGAAGTTCTCAAACCTTCCCCTGGCCTCCAAGGCGTGGATCATCTGGGCTCTCTCCATCTACTAGTTTCATTTCTATAATGCTTACTTGTTTTCTTTCTGTCTCTGATTTTTAGATCCTCAAACATGCCAGACTCCTTCCTGTCTCAGGAAACTCACACATGCTGTTCATTTTGCTGGAAATGCGCTTTCTTCTGACTTTTGACTTTTATTTCATTATTTATTTCTTCCTTTTCTTTCAGCCATCCACGTAAATGTCAGTTCTACATGGAACCCTTCTCTGATCTCCAAGACAACTTTGGGTCCCTGGTATATCCTCTCAGAGCACCAAATACTGTTCCTTTGCAGCACAGTAATTATTGATTTATGCAATTATCTTTTATCTTGGTAAGCTCCATGAGGACAGTGGCTATGTCAATTTTATATGGCACTATAGTCCTTAGCATATGCCGCAGCATGCAGAAGACCAATAAATACTTTTGGATTTGGTGTTAGATTTTTTAAGCAGTTGCCATTAAATTTTATTTTACTTTACATTTTAAAGGCATACAACATGATATCGTGATATTCATATACATAGTGAAATGATTACATAGTCAAGCCAATTAACATATTCATCTCTCACATAGTTACCTTTGTGTGTGTATATGGTAAGAGCATCAAAATCTACCTTCTCAGCAAATGTTTCAGTATATTACTAACTGAAGTCTACCTAACTATAACTTTTTACTGTTTGACTTACATTCCCCCATTTTCCCTCCTCCCACCCCACTGCTTCTGGTAACTGCTATTCCACCCTCTTTTGCTGTTTGTGACCTTTTTTAAGAAAAATTAAAAATTCCACATATAGAAGTCATGCAGTAATTTTTCTGAATCTGGCTTATTTCACTTAGCATAATGCCTTCCAAGTTCATCTGTATCACAAATGACGTTAGATTATTGATTAGGTTGTAGGGTTATGGAGAAGCAAATGACATGCTCTCTGACCTCAAGGAGCTTACAGTTTAATATCATGGTCTATTTCTTACAGATGAAGACAGTAGGTTTAGAGAGATCAAGTCCATCTCAGACCAATATTCTCCCCCATCACAATGACTCTACATTCTTTTCTTGTCAAAAACCTACTCAAGGGAAAGGCCCATGCTCCATCAACTTCAGGTTATTCTCTCTGATCCTCCAGAATAATTTCAACTGTCATTCTTTTTGGCATTGATATAGTCTACTTCACATTATAGTGATTTGTGTGCATGCATTTTCAACTCTACCAGCACAGTATATTTCAAATTGGTCTTCTATTAACTTTCTAAGCTCCATTGCTATAATTACCCTCATTCAAGCCATTATTGTTTCACATCCATATTCCTCCAACAGTTTTATAGCTGAGCTAGTCTCTCTGCCTTTATTCATAGCCCACCAATCCACTGACACGAGAACTATCTTTTCAAAGCATACATCCTATCATAATACTTTCATACTTAGACACCTTGTACTGGTTCTCTAATGCACCTGGAATAAAATCTAAACTCCTCAACAGAGTCTACATCAGGGCTTGACAAACTGGAATCTGTGAGCCAAATCCAGCCTGCTGCCTGTTTCTGTATAGCCTGTGAGCTAAAAGTGGTTTTTATATTGAAGAAAAAGCAAAATATTTTATCATGTGAGAATTATAAGAAATTTAAATTCCACTCGTTGGCTTACCTACTGACTCAATGGAAGAACTGAGTAGTTGCCATAGAGACCATAGAACCTGCAAAGCCTAAAATATTTACTATCTGATCTTTTACAGGAAAAGCTTGCTAAGCTCTGTCCTACAAGGCATCATGATCTGGCTCTTGGTTGTTTCTTTGAAATCCCCTCTTCTGCCAACCTACCCATTTTGCTTCATCAGCAATTTCTATTTCTCAAACTCACCAAGGGATTTCTACCAAGCCTATTTATGCCTCTCCTCTAACACACTATCTTATTTTATTTTTATTACTTATCACTAACTGAAATTGTTTTCTTTATTTACTTGTTAACTTAAGAAAATGTGAGCTCCATGGGCTCACCTGTTGTTACCCCACTGTATTCCCAGGGCCTAGGAGAGGATGTGCACATGGTAGGCATTTAAAAAAAAATTGTGTAAAAGGAATATCTTATCTTCCCTGGAACTTCTTTGGTGCAGACTCTGTATCTAACTCACTTTTGCGTCTCTCACAGTGGCCAACATCTGTAGAGTAATAGTTCCAAAAATAGGTATTGGCTGGATAAAATGACAGTCACTTCTCTCTCTTCCTGGGACAAAATGAAAAAAAAAAAAAAAGGCACTTGTCAGCTGGGACCCAAGAAACCATAATGTGTGTGGCATCTTTTTTGCCTCATCTATACTCTACTGGTTGAGAGCACATTTTATGAAGGGGCCACAGGCCAGGTGCAGTGGCTTACATCTGTAATCCTAGCACTTTGGGAAGCCGAGGTGGGCAGATCACTTAAGGTCAGTTCAAGACCAGTCTGACCAATATGGTGAAACCCTGTCTCTACTAAAAATACAAAAATTAGGCGGGCGTGCTGATGGGTACCTGTAGTTCTAGCTGCTCAGGAGGCTGAGGCATGAGAATTACTTGAACCGGGAGGCAGAGGTTGCAGTGAGCCAAGATTGCACCACTGCACTCCAGCCTAGGTGAAAGAATGAGACATCATCTTAAAAAAAAAAAAAAAAGAAAAGAAAAGAAAGGAAAGAATAAAGAAAAGAAAAAGGGGCCATGGATTCCAGTATAGTTCTCAGAGAACAGTTACCATGGGGATATCAAGTGTCCCAATGAAGGGCATTTCTAGTTGATGCTGAATTAGGCCACGTATCTTCTGATAATGGGGAAGAACCATTGGCAAAGGATGGGGTTAGCAGTTTTTCCTAAGAAAATTGCTCCAATTATTTTAAAAATAATCATCTTTTAAGATATAGCATGTAATAATGTCACAAAAAGTGAACGATAAAATGAAAATCCTGAAACAATCACAACCACAATGGTTTATAGGAGCTAACACTTGGTAATCTTTGGAAGATGCCGGGAGACCATCTATTAATATTTACTAGAACCTTGTGCTTTAGTTATAAATATTTCTTTTTTTGTTTTGTTTTGAGAGGGAGTTTTACTCTTGTTGCTCAGGCTGGAGTGCAGTGGCGTGATCTCAGTTCACTGCAACCTCTACCTCCCTGGTTCAAGCCATTCCCCTCCTCAGCCTCCAGAGTAGCTAGGAATACAGGCACCCACCACCATGCCTGGCTAATTTTTTATATTTTTAATAGAGACAGGGTTTTATCATGTTGGCCAGGCTGGTCTTGAACTCCTGATCTCAGCTGATTCACTTACCTTGGCTTCTCAAAGTGCTAGTATTACAGGTGTGAGCCACCATGTCCAGCCATAAATATTTCATTTAATCCTCCTAACACTCCTATGTGGTAGGTAATGTTCTCTTCATTTTACAGATGAGGAAACTGAGACTCAAAACTTTTAAATAACTAGCTCAGGTCCACACTGCCTATTAATGCAGAGGCTGGTTTAGAACCCCTGTCTACCTTATCTGCCTCCCAATTCCATATGGGGAGAAAGTAATAAATGGATTAATAGCCATGTTCAGGTCTTTTTGGTTAGAGAAAGCTCTACTATGTAAAGCTCAGTCTTTGAGATATGACTTTTGCTGACTGAACCTAAGGCAGGGGTCCCTGGTTGGCACCTCTGTCCCCGTTCCCCAAGGGACAGGGTTGTCTCTAATACTGTGACTTCCTTGTTATGCATTTCAAGAGGGAGAGAGGGTTGGGGGCAGTGACCACCAAGCAGAACAATGGGTTGTACTGATGCTGGGGGCTATGAGTCTCATGAAGGTGTTCTGTATTTTCATATCAGCTACATGTGGTAATGGTGGCCAAGATAAGTACTGAGTAAAAGAAATAAATAAACAAACAGCAATGTAAACAGTCACAGAAGACTCATGTACATTACTGGCCCATAATTGGAGCCTGGTTCATGTTATGCAGTCTTACTGGTGCCAAGTCTTTCTCCTCCTCCCCCTCTAATAGCCTACTCCAAGCACTCCCAGTTCTGGATAAGGTTCATATCTTTTAGTCACCTGCTTCTCTCTCCTCTGGCTATAGACACGTAAGCTGAGGTGAGAGACAGGATGGAAGACCTGGGAATAAAACAACTCCAAAGTAGCAGTGGGTCCTTAGGACCCAAAGGAATTTGTAGGGAAATAAAAATAAATAAAAAAGAAAGAACCAGACCACCTTGGGAGGCCAGCCCCAGTCTTCTTCCCTCTGTGTCTCACTAAAAAGAATGTGCTATTTCGGGCTTTTTTCTTCTGTATTTGTTTTCACATTCTCCTGTAAATTACTCAACAAGGTGCCTTACTGATCCTGAAAAATCCAATCTTTAGATTTTCACGTCAAGTCAAGAAGCTCGCACAGCTTCCTAAGGAAACAAAGAGCCTTCTCCTCTGTTCCCAGGCTCAGGTTCTGCTTTCGTGATGATCAGACTGGCTGATGTCGAGATATAAATCTCCATAAGTTCATATGGGAGTTCTTTTTGGGGGGACTCTCAGATAGGCTTCAGCTGATCAAAGTAAACCCTTTATGTTATAAGAAAGATATGTGGATTTTTTTCAGATACCTGTGAAAGATTAAACATCTCAACATAACATTGCATATCCTAGCAAGGGGTATTTGAAAGACCGAATTACTTTTCTTGGGAAAATGCTGTAGTTATCTCTATTTTGTTTGTTGCCTTTGGTTTCTGCATATCTACTTGCATGTGATATCTCTAAATTTTCAACATTCACAAAACACAGTTAATACAGCAGCTTTGACCTAAAGTGCATAATGTTGAATATTTTCCAGCTTATCTGTTTAACTGGTAGATTGACTCATGCATGCCTTTTATTTTGGTCCATGACAGCAGCCGGCACATAGTAGGCATCCAATGAAGATTTCTTAAATCAATGAATGCCGTTGTTCAATTAGTAAAGAAGACTGTCACATTGACAGTTGAAAAGGAAGAACAAGACTGCTATTTGCAAATATTCAAAAGAGGTCACCCACTGTGGGGAGGAGAATGTGGTTGAAAGAAAGGAACTCCTCAGATTTTGAAAAGTTTTACATATTTTAAAGTAACCAGTGTGGGACAGGAAAGTCATTGACCATGATTAAATCTTAGGAGTCAAGTACATGGCCCATAGACAGTAGAAAAGAGAATTATGTGGACCCATTGGAGGAATATATACATAATAGGCTCTAAACAAACATAATTGAATTTTTTGAATTTTGTGTTTTTTGGTCGAATACTCAATACCAAGCTAATGCTGGTACATTCAGAATAAGAAATCAAATCCAACTTTAAATATAGTGCTGATTGTCTGACTGATTTATCAGACCTAATTCATACACTTCTAGGGACTAAGCAATGTTTTGGGGATGTAAAAATGAATAAAGCCCAAATCTTATCCTACAGACAGTAACAGTCCAGTGGTGGGGAGCGAGACAGTCAAGTCAATGTAAGATTATAATACAATCTGATGAGATTAATGATAGAGGCAGGCTCAGATTGGGGTCGCCCTAAACAGTCTGGCAGGGAGTGGTTGGGGATAACTTGGTAGACAGGCTGGCTCCTGGCGGACTTCTGAAGGATATATAGGAAGGAGTTGCTAAAGGCATTCCAGGCAGAGGTTGCTGTGTGTGCAAAGGCACAGAGCCATGGTGTGGTCAGGGAATTGCAAGACAATTACAAAGAACAGGAGAAGAGGTGAAGTGAGATGGGAGTGTGACTTTAGAGATAAGATGAGACAGGAGACAGGAGCTCAGGGTCATGATAAGAAGTATCAACATTATTTGAAAGCATTTTGGAGTTCTTGAAGGATCAGGCCACTATGTGATCAGATTTGCATTATAGGAAAATTACTTTTGTATTTTGTAGGAGGAAATTGGAGAGAGTCAATGCTGTAGTTAAAGAGACCAGAAAGACATTGGTGCTATGATCTATGTGAGATGTGGTACAGCTCATTGTGGATATTATCTCTACCTTTGAGGAAACTTCCTGACTTTCTGTTACCCCTCAAAACCAGCTTTTCCTATTCATTGAGGCATCTGTGAGCCAAATTTATATGTAAACCCAAATATTTGGCATCACAGCATCACAAGTTCTCAAAGGAATGGTGAATACTGGAGTTCAGCTACTTTTTTTTTTTTTTTTAAACTAAGACCTATTAGCAACAGTGTATATGTATACTTAATAATTTCCAAATCAAATATCATGGTCATATCAAAAACCATGCTCTCTCTCCAGGCGTATGTAACAGGTCTCAGCTTTACTCAAAGCTCAATTGCAAACAGTAATAAAAACATTGACATCTCATTGCTCATTTAATATTTATGTAGCTGTCACCATCTCAGTTCTACACATTTGAAACCTCAGAGTTGGTCGAACTTGAGGTGAGCTGAAATCCCCTTTGACAGTAGGTTTTTTGGGGATGCTTTCATCCTTAAAAAACTTTCAAAACAACACTCAGATAGTGGCAAGAGATCAAAGAAATGCTGTGTTACCACAGAGGCTGCTGAAACTGTTATTTCCCCCAGAAAAGTTTTCCATTTCCAGAGAATAAAGTAGATCAGTCTTATTAGGGGTTGGAGCAAATACTCCGTCAGGCAAAAGCAGACCCAAGTCCAGCCAGATATACATTCATAGTTTCCTCTGCAAGGAGTCCAAGAGATACACGGAAGAGGAAGCAACCAAGGAGGGGGAGACTGGGGCTGATTGTCTACTTCTCATTGCAGGAGTAACACCTTACAGTTCCATAACATTTTTACTTTGTGACACCTTCTTCCACATTTTTCTCCTTTGATTTTCACAACAACCCTGTAATGTATTTTTCTCATTTTAGAGGTGAGGTCAAGGGTTTGCCAGACTGAGAGCACACACTGGGAATAAATGCGAGGTCCAGATTTCAAACCCAGGTCTGTCTGGGTTCAAAATCCAGTGTCTCTTTCTCACACAGTTTAATGAAACTTCAGCATGTACTCAAAAGTGAGGAAAACAGCACTTGTAGAGAAGGAATCATGGAGGTACACAGGTCTGTAAGTTCTCATTTTGAGTAAGTCTGAG
This sequence comes from Sapajus apella, assembly GCF_009761245.1. Taxonomy (NCBI): domain Eukaryota; kingdom Metazoa; phylum Chordata; class Mammalia; order Primates; family Cebidae; genus Sapajus; species Sapajus apella. The sequence continues at coordinate 14,111,992 of NW_022436952.1, read as the reverse complement.
GGACGGTACAGTTTTATGGATCAATGAAGTCTGATGATGAAGGGTAGAGCTTTATGTCTTTAAGGGTCTCACCCCTTGTTGCACCCACCTGCTACCCTGCAGGGCTCTGGAAAAATCTATAGCAACCACATTTAGAAGGACTGTAACACCAGTTGCTTCAAGCGTAAAATTGTGAGACTAAATTCTCCTTATTACTTAGGTTCTTCACCTTCAATAGTAGCAATTACCACATTTTAATGATACTTTCCAGTTTAAAAACACCTGTATGTACTCAAGTTTCTACATATAAAGCCAATACATTACTGAGTATCTTTAAGATTGGTGGGTGACAGAGATATAAACCTAAATAAGAAATTACCTTTGCCCTAGAATTATCACAGTCCAGCAGGCAGATGGGTAAAGATACAGACAGTTTCAATAAAATGTGATGCTTCCTATAACAGGCACATGAGCAAAGTGTTGCTGAAGTGGCAATGACCAACAAAGTTGGAGCAGGGAGGAAGATGGGATAAGGGAAGGTAACATTTGGTCTGGGTTTTGAAAATTGAGTAGGATTTTACTCAATCTTGGGGCGTTTCAGGGAGAGAGACTGAGAGCTGAAAAAGTTGGGCACAATCAAGTGAAAGATGGATGTTTGGCAGAAGAGGAAGAAGAGAAAAGCAAGAAGTGGGGGCTGAGGGATGGATTGATCTGCGAAAAGTCTCATATGCAATGCTGAGGGTTCGTTTTTATCTCATGCGGAGCCACTGAGGATTTATGAGCAGGGGAATGAAGTGATCAATTCCTGGTTTAAGGAGGGTCATTGGAGACATTTAAATCTTACACGATCTACTGTTCCTTACTCATATTTCAAATCAGTTAGCTGCTTCTCATGCTGTTTCAAGGACTTCACCCGCTAGCTAGTAGGGGTAGGAATCACTAGAACTAGTTGAATAACCTCTGACTTCAATTCCTACTGATACCATGTATCTGGGTGATACACGGTCCCAGCCTATTTGCTTTTTGTAGAGCCTTTGGTCTGTATTTGGGGTGATCTGCCCAGCTCATTCACTATCAACACTACACAAATAACCTAGATTTACCATGAAGAATGGCCCTACATGAGAACAGTGACATTTCTACACATTTTTTTTTTTAACTTCAATTTAGTTACTAAAAGGAATCTCCTCAGAATAATTGCTGGATGGTGTTGACAAAAGTTTGAATCACATCATCTGACTGCAGTTGTGCTGACAGCAGTCCCTAGAGAACTCTGCCGCAGAGACCAATGGTTGCTTTTACCCTCCTAGAGCAGGACCAGGACTTTGGACACCCAAACAATTATAGTTCCAGATCAAGCTCATGGTCTAGCAAAAGCTCGAGTCCACGCAGAGTTAAAAAAAGTTATGCTGCCTTGGCCATCTTCTTTATGAAACAAATTGCTCCATTTTTTTTCAGTGGAAAATGCTCAAAGATTTTTAGCATTGGGTCAAGGATGAAATCAAGAATTTCGGGGCATCGTAATGGTCACCACAATAATTTATTTCAAATTATTTTGAATGGTAAGGTTTATCAAAATGTTCATCATTCTCATCTGAAGGGTTAAACTAAAAAAAAGTCATGAGGATCTTGTTCTTCGAAGTTTTGAATTTCAAAAAGCATTTGCCAACATTGGATACTGATTATCTAAACATTTTAGTAGCATACACAGAGAAAAAGTAGTTGAAGAGTGTGTGTGTGTGTGTGTGTGTGTGTGTGTGTGTGTGTGTGTATGCGTGCGTGTGTGTGTGGTGGGAACGGGGGTGGGGGTTTGGCTAAATGCTGCCTGGGGCTGGAGAATGAAGAAATCAAAGTTTGTTTATTTTAGTATTTACTGTGTCAAAAAATCTGGTATAAAACTACATGGCCCAATAAGGCTAGGAAAATCAATTTACAAGTAAAAGGCCAAGGAAACCCAATAAAACATTTAATTGTGACAGATATAAGTACCATGTATTAGCAAGGTGCAGTGTGAACATGTTGCAAAGAAGCTCAGTTTTAAAATGCATAATTTATGCATGAATTATCTGACTAGTATTAGGAGACACATGGTTTTAAAATTATATATACATTTGGATAAAATAAGTTTTTATTTTCAGAAGACTCTGGAGAGATCTGATTTTTCTAAGTGTACTCATCATTTCACCCATTGAGAGGGACAAAAATACAGGTGAAACTGGTAGATCTGACACATGTCTTTCAAAAAGAAATGTGATATCACACATGGAAAAAATATAAATGCTACAAAAGGTTATATCCCCGCTTAGCTTGTGTCCCAGAGGCATGCTAAGATCGGTTCTTGACTCTCCTTTCAGATATTTTCCATGTTTATAAAGACAGAATATATTCTGATGAATCAGAGTCTTATGTTTCCTCATGAGTAAAATGAGGTGACATTTGACTGATTGAGTTGTTAAATGACATAATGATGTGAAAAATCCTTGATAAACTTTTAAAAAGTCTGCAAATTTTAACAGATTACAGCATCCTTAATCTGGACTCTGTGGACCTCTAGAAAATCTAAAGCTTGCTTTCAGAGTGTTGTAGACAAAATATACAAGGTACGTGTATTAATGCATTTTTACAATTTGCTTTGTTTTGTATTTTTCCTAGGCAGACAAAGCCACGATGGCCAGGAGTTTCTAAAAGGGAGAGTGATGCCAAAGAGGTTTAGTTTTGGCGTTTAGAGTCTAGTGCCATTTTCTTGTGTTTGTGCCCTCATTCACTGAATGAGCACCAGCTGAATGAGAGGAGGAAGATTGTGAGGTAGTTACTCGTTGTCCTTGGGACCCTCTGATTCTCTTTTTCTAGGCCTCTCTCCCTGTTCTGGCCATCATCCAGAACCAACACACACTTCACCCAGTGCCTATGTGTTCCTCATTGAGGCATCTCATTCCTCTAACTAAGCCTACTGTCTTGCACCATTGTGCCAAGTTTCCAGAATTACCTTCCAGTCTTCTTCCATCATCAAAACTCTAAACTCAGGCATCACAGAGGGAAGTTACACTTCTAACTAAAAATTAAAGATACATCTAATGATAAATTACTTTATATCAAAGTGTGATTAATGGTAAGGGCATAGAGACATGCCTGAGACCATTTTCATTTTTGTATTTTAATTACTTATTTGTTTTTAACCGCCACAGATATTTTCATTTTAAAAGAAGAAGTCAGAAGGAGCAACATAGAATATGAATTTCTGCCACAGAGTTCCCAGGTTTTCCTCTTTTGCAGCGCACATAATGGGATTATGGGTTCCCCATATGCTGAATTCCCATTGATGTATCCAGGGTTATGCACAGTGACCTGCAACTAGGTATAATTTCACCACTTTCATACTAAAGATAGTATATCAGAATGCAAGTGAGTAAAAGTAATATTACAAAAAATAACCTTGAATTTCCCATAACATTAAAAACAAAAGAAATAGTTTGCCAACGTTGGCACTCCAACTTTAGCATCAAACCATTATTTAAACTATTTGCCATGGACCTCATAGGTGATAATCACAAGCCTGGTGTGGTCCACAGCAATGCCAAGACTATCTATTAAGATAATACAGGTGTGATTTTACTTTTTTGGATGGGAGTTGGAATCACTTTAAGAGAGCAAGCTCTCTAGTGCTCCTCAAATTATTCATTCCTTCATTCATTTTCCATTCAGCTATTCATCTATGCAGCCACTTATTTATTCAGTCTAGATGTTGGCGAGAGGTAGAAAGGCACGCCATGCAGAGGGAATGATGTGTGCAATGGCGTTAAGGCATGAGTGTCTGTGAGATTATATATACCAAGGCAACATGAGTTGCCCTGGAGATTTGGCCATAGACTGCAGGATAAGTGGTGGGAGATGAAGCAGGAAAGATATGGGGAACCAGGTTGTTTAAAGAGTGCCTGCCTGTTAAGGACTGTGGATTGATGTAGTCATTGCCCCATGAAGCTGGTTATGTTTAAAGGGAATCCATATACAGAGCAAAATCAGATTCTTGAATATCTTCCTTCCTTCCTTCCTTCCTTCCTTCCTTCCTTCCTTCCTTCCTTCCTTCCCTCCCTCCTTCCTTCCCTTTCTCTTTCTTTTTTCCCTCCTTCCTTCCTCCCTCCCTCTCTCTCTCTCTCTCTTTCTTTCTTTTCTTTCTTTCTTTCCTTTCTCTCTTTCTCTCTCTCTCTTTCTTTCTTTCTTTTCTCTCTCTCTCTCTCTTTCTCTCTCTCTCTCTTTCTTTCTTTCTGACAGGGTCTCTCTCTGTTGCTCAGGCTGGAGCATGCAGCTCATTGTAACCTGTAACTCCTGGGCTCAAGCTATCCTCCCTCTTGAGTAGCTAGGTCTCGTGAGTAGCTATGCTGCAATAGTAGGTACTATAGGTATGTGCCACCATGGCTGGATAATTTTTCTGTTTTTTATTTTTTGTGGAGATGGGATCTTACTAGGTTGCCTCGGGTGGTTTAGAAATTTTGATCTCAAGTGATTCCCCTGTCCTGGCCTCAAAAGTGCTAGGATTACAGGCATGAGCCACTATACATGACCCAAATTTATATCTTAACATCATGGCCAGGGCTATGGAGAGGAAAGGCCAGTGGGCTGCTCCCATCCACTGACTCACGGTTGGCCAACTGCCTGGAGATTCTGACCTGATGAGTTGGTTCCCATGATCTACTCAGTTAAAAATGCAGAGATCTAAGGGCTGAGGTGTGAACCTCTGAACCCAGTAGAAGTAGCAAAGGCCTAAGAGTTCTCAGCATGTTACTCTAATCCCCTTGAGATCAGTGTTGAACTAGGCTTCTCTTGTTAAGAATGCTTAACTTCTGCAAACTCAAGAAATCTCACCTCAGTTCTACAAATTGCTCAGATCCTGGGCAAGGTGCGTTAACCCCTGAAGTTCCTAGCTTAGGCTTCAGACTCTCTGTGGTTTCTTTTCTTGTGTGTGTGTGTGTGTGTGTGTGTGTGTGTGTGTGTTTTTAACTTAGAAAGTAGTATGGAATAGGGGAAATATAATGAATTGGGAGTCAGGAGTCTTGCATTTTTGTCCTGGCTCTGCCAAATAATTTTGTGACCTTGAGAAAATCCCTTCACCTTTCTGGGTCTCAGCTTCCTCAGTTTTAAAGGAATAAATTGGGCCAGATAATCTCTGTTTTTATCTTGTTATTTCTTTTATTACTTATCACATATATTTTAAATGGCTGCTAGTATTTTATGATTTTATTCTAGCTTTTAAATATCTCATCACACTGCCATTTTAAATAAAATTCTATGAATATTGATTTATACATTTTTATTTTACTCTGTTCATCATTCTGTAGTACGCTTACTCTTTTAAAACAAAGGGGCTTCTCTTAAAATCATTTTAATCCCAGTTAAAAAAAAACTATTACAGGGTTTTAATTTTCCAGAATTATATCAGGCAATATGAGCAAAAGATCCATGAGGCCAAATTTTTATCCTCTGATCTGAAAGAACATCAAACCAACACAAACACATCCTTCACCTTTGTTAATTCCTTACCAAATAACAAAGAATTTATCACCACAGTGTCAAATAGATTCCATTGTTTAAATGTGGAAGAACAAAATATCAGGAAATAAAGGGAGGTCTTATTTAAATGGATGCCTCTAGAAACCATTTAATAATTATGACAAGTCAATTTACTTTAAAATCCTGGAGAAGTTTTGCTAAACTATTTCTGTTGGATAGTAGAAGACCCCTCAAATAAAAGTTGCAAGAAATTAGATTCCCTACCCCTGACTAATAAAGCAAACAGAGTATATTCTGATTCAAGAAAACACTCATGTAGAAAAGATGAAGCCTCCCAGAAGTGCTCATCCTCCTGTGTGAATAAAACTATCTTAAGACCTAATAACTTAAAGAAAAAGAAGGTAGACTTCAGAGAGTTCTAGTAGGCATCCAGTTATAACACAGGGCAAAGAAAATGGAAAGTCTAGAGTGATGTCAGCTACATGATGGAGTAGTAAGTGCCTGCTTATCCCTCCTCCCACAGACACACTAAATAAACACCTACACATGGATCAATTGTCTTTAGAGAAAGCCAGAATCCAGTTGAAAGACTCTCATACACTGGGTGACTGAGAAAATATCCACATCAAAATGGGTAGAAAAAGGCAGATACATTAATGCACTGATCTTTCCTTGGGCACAGTTCCTTAAACTTGGGAATAAAACCCCAACTCCTAGCTTCTTCCAGAGAGAACACGGACTTTTACCATACATATAGTGCCTGACTCTACGGTCCCTGCTGCAGGGCTTGACTCTTATGTCACCCTGCTTGAGGAACACCAGGGACAGGGCATGAAAGGATTTCCTACAAACACAAAGAACAAAGGGATTTTAAATGTATGTATTTTAAGAAACTTTTGTGGGTACATAGTACGTGTATATATATTAATGGCACACAAGAGATACCCTGATACAGACATGCATGTGAAATAATCACATCACAGAAAATAGAGTTCCATCCCCTCAAGCATTTACCCTTTGTGTTATAAACAATCCAATTATACTCCTAGGTATTTTAAAATGTAAATTTAAATTATTAATGACTACAGTCACCCTGTTTGTCTATGAAATACTAGTTCTTATTCATTTCTTCTAACTATTTTTATATTGTACCCATTAGCCATCCCCACTATCCCCCCACAACCTCCCACTACCCTTCCCAGCCTCTGGTAACAATTCTTCTATTCTGTATCTCCATGGACTTAATTGTTTGGATTTGTAGCTCCCACAAATAAGTGAGAACTTGTGAAGTTTGTCTTTCTGTGCCTTATTTCACAGAACCTAATGACCTCCAGCTCCATCCATGTTGTTGCAAATGACAGGATCTCATTCTTTTTCATGGCTGCATAGTACTCCATTGTGTATATGTGCCACATTTTCTTTATCCAATCATCTGTTGATGGACACTTGGATTGTTTCCAAATTTTGGCTATTGTGAATAGTGCTGCAACAAGCATGGGAGTAAAGATACCTCTTTGATAAACTGATGTTCTTTGTTTTGTATATCTATCTGGCAGTGGGATTGCTGGGTTGTATGGTAGCCCTATTTTTAGCTTTTTGAGGAATCTCCAAATTGTTCCTCACAGTGGTTGCAAGAATTTATATTCCCACAAACAGCATTCAAGAATTTCCTTTTCTCCACATCCTCACCAGCATTTGTTATTGCCTGTCTTTTGGGTAAAAGCCATTTTAACTGGGGTGAGATGATATCTAATTGCAGCTTTGATTTGCATTTCTCTGATGATCAGTGATGTTCTGCACCTTTTCATGTGCCTGTTTTCCATTTGTATGTCTCCTTTTGAGAAATGCTTATTCAAATCTTTTGCCCATTTTAAAATCAAATTATTAGATTTTTCCTGTAGAGTTGTTTGAGTTCCTTATATATTCTGGATATTAATCCATTGTCAGATGGGTAGTTTGCAAACACTTCTCCCATTCTGTGGGTTATCTTTTCACTTTGCTGATTGTTCCCTTTGTTTTTTAACTTGATGTAATCCCGCTTGCAAATTTTTGCTTTGGCTGCCTATGCTTGTGGGATATTACTCAAGAAATTTTTACCTACACCACCATTCTGGAGATTTTGCTCCAGTGTTATCTTGTAATCATTTCATAGTTTGAGGTCTTAGAGTTAAGTCTTTAATCCATTTCAATTTGACTTTTGTATATGGTGATAGATAGAAGTCTAGTTTTATTCTTCTGCACATGAATATTCAGTTTTCCCAGCACCATTTATTGGGGAGACTGTTCTTTCTCCAATTTTGTTCTTGGCTTCTTTGTCAATAATGAGTTTACTGTAGGTGTATGGATTTGTTTCTAGGTTATCTATTCTATTCTATTGGTCTATGTGTCTGTTTTTATGCCAGTATCATGCTGTTTTGATTACTATAGATCTGCAGCACAATTTGAAGTTAGGTATAGGGATTCCTCCAGTTTTTTTTCTTTTTGCTCAGGATAACTTTGGCTATTCGGGTCTTTTTTAGAATTTTTTTTTTTCTATTTCTATGAAGAATGTCATTGGGATTTTGATAGGGATTGCAATGAATCCGTAGATTGCTTTGGGTAGTATGGATATTTTAACAATATTGATTCTTCCAACTCATGAACATGGGCTATGTGTCCTCTGCAATTTCTTTCATCAGTGTTTTATAGTTTTTATTTTAGAGATCTTTCACTTTTTTGGTTAATCCACAGCATTTTATTTTACATGTGGCTGTTACAAATGGGATTACTTTTTAAATTTCTTTTTCAGATTAGTCACTGATGGTATGTAGAAATGCTACTGATTTTTGTATGTTGATTTTGTATCTTGCAACTTTATTGAATTTATCAGTTTAACAGTGTTGTTTTATCTGAGTGTAAAGTCTTTAGGTTTTACCAAATATAAGATCATATCATCTGCAAACAAGGATAATTTGGCTTCTCCCTTTCCAATTTGAATATCCTTTGTTTCCTTCTCTTGTCTGATCGCACTATCTAGGACTTCCAGTACTATGTTGAACAACAGTGGGTATCCCTGTCATGTTCCAGATCTTAGAGGAAAAGATTTCAGTTTTTCTACATTCAGTATGGTGCTAGCTGTGGGTCTGTTATATATAGCTCTTATTATGTTGAGGTATGTTCCTTTTATACTCAACTTTTTGAGGCTTTTTTTTTGAGACAGGGTCTTACTCTATCACCCAGACCAGAGTGCAGTGGTGTGATCTTGGCTCACTGAAACCTCTGCCTCCCAAGCTTAGGTGATCCTCCCATCTCAGCCCTCAGAGTAGCTGGGACCACAGGTGCATACTACCACACCTAGCTAATTTTTTGCATATTTTGTAAAGATGGTGTATCACCATGTTGCCCAGGCTGGTCTTGAACTCCTGGACTCAAGCAGTCTGTCCATCTCAGCCGTCTGAAATGGTGGGATTAAACACGTGAGCCACATGTCCAGCCTTTTGAGGGTTTTTATCATGAAAGGATGTTGAATTTTATCAATGCTTTTCAGCATCAATTGAAATGATTATATAATTTTTATCCTTCATTCTGTTTATAAGATGCATTACATTAATTGATTTGCATATGTTGAAAATATATGTTATTTCTCTGTGTTATCTCTCTGCATCTCGGGGATAAATCCTGCTTGGTCATGGTGAATGATGTTTTTTGGTTTTTTTTTTTTTTTGAGACGGAGTTTTGCTCTTGTTACCCAGGCTGGAGTGCAATGGTGCGATCTCGGTTCACTGCAACCTCCGCCTCCTGGGTTCAGGCAATTCTCCTGCCTCAGCCTCTTGAGTAGCTGGGACTACAGACACGCGCCACCATGCCCAGCTAATTTTTTGTAGTTTTAGTAGAGACGGGGTTTCACCATGTTGACCAGGATGGTCTCGATCTCTTGACCTTGTGATCCACCCGCCTCGGCCTCCCAAAGTGCTGGGATTACAGGCGTGAGCCACCGCGCCCGGCCCTGAATGATGTTTTTAATGTACTGTTTAATTTGGTTTGCTAGTATTTTTTTGAGGACTTTCACACCAGTATTCATCAGAAATATTGGCCTGTAGTTTTCTTTTTTTTTTCTTTAATGTGTCTTTGTCTTGTTATAGTATAAGGGTAATACTGGCCTTGTAGAATGAGTTTGGAAGTTTCCCCTCCCTCTTGTATTCTTTTGGAATGGTTTGAGTATGATTTGTATTAGTTCTTTAAATGTTTGGTAGAATTTACCAGATGTACAAAGAAGAGCTGGTACAATTATTACTGAAACTATACCAAACAAACTGTGGAGTGCCTTCTCTCTAGCTCACCCTATGAGTTCACCATCATGCTAATACCAAAACCTGTCAGAGATAGCTGGTACTATTCCAACTGAAATTATTCCAAACAATTGCAAAGGAGTGGCTCCTCCTTAACTCACCCTATGAGCTCAGCATTATCCTAATACCAAAACCTGGCAGAGATACTAAACAACAACAAAACTTCAGAGCAACATCCTTGATGAACATCAATGTAAAATTCCTCAGCAAAACACTGGCAAACTGAATCCAACAGCACATCAAACAGCTTACCCACCATAATCAAGTAGGCTTTACCCCTGGGATGCAAGTTTGGTTCTACCTATGCAAATCAATAAATGTGATTAATGGCTGGATGTGGTGGCTCATGCCTGTAATCCCAGAACTTTGGGAGGATGAGGCAGGTGGATCACCTGAGGTCAGGAGCTCAAGACCAGCATTGTCAACATGGATAAACCCCATCTCTGTAATCCCAGCTACTCGAGAGGCTGAGGCAGGAGAATCGCTTAAACCCAGGAGGCAGAGGTTGCAGTGAGCCAAGATAGCATCACTGCACTCAAGTCTGGGTAAGAGAGTGAGACTCCATCTCAAAAAAACAAAAACAAAAACAAAAAACCCCAAAAAACAAATGTGATTCTTCACATCAACAGAACTAAAAACAGAAACCGTATGATTATCTTCATAGATGCAGAAAAGGCTTTCAATAAAATTCAGCATTCCTTCATGTTAAAAACTCTCAATATGCAAAGTATTGAAGGAATATAACCCAAAATAGTGAGAGCTGAATATGACAAACTTGCAGCCAATATCATACTGAGTGGGTGAAAGCTGGAAGCATTCCCCTTGAAAACTGGCATGACAAGGATGCCCTCTCTCACTACTTCCATTCAAATGTATTATTGGAAGTCCTGGCCAGGGCAATCAGGCAAGAGAAAGAAATGAAGGTCATCCAAATAGGAGGAGAGAAAGTCAAACTGGCCCTCTCTGCAGACAACATGATTCTGTATCTAGGAAACCCCATAATCTTGGCCCCAAAGTTCCTTCAGCTGATAAACAACGTTAGCAAGGGCTTAGGATACAAAATCAATGCTTAAAAATCACGAGCATTCATGTGGCACATATATGCCTTGGAATACTATGCAGTCATAAAAAAGGATGAGTTCATGTTCTTTGCCGGGATATGGACAAAGCTGGAAATCATCATTCTCAGCAAACTGACACAAGAACAGAAAACCAAACTCTACATGTTCTCACTCATAAGTAGGTGTTGAACAATGAGAACACATGGACAGAGAGAGGGGAACATCACACACCAGGGCCTGTCAGGGGGTGGGGGGATAGGAGAGGGATAGCAGGGGGTGGGGGTTAGGAGACGGATAGCATTAGGAAAAATACCTAATGTAGATGACAGGGTGATGGATGCAGCCAACCACCATGGCACGTTATATACCTATGTAACAAACCTGCAGGTTCTGCACATGTACCCCAGAACTTAAAGTATAATTAAAAAATCACTAGCGCTCCTATACACCAAGAACAGTCAAGTCAACAGCCAAAACAGGAACCTACTCCTATTCACAATTGCCACAAAAAGAATAAAATATCTAGGAATACAGCTAACTAGGGAAGTGAAAGATCTCTACAAGGAGAACTACAAAAGATTGCTCAAAGAAATCAGAGGTGACATAAACAAACGGAAAAACATTCCATGCTCATAGATAGGAAAAATCAACAACATTAAAATGGCCATATAGCTCAAAGCAATTTACAAATTCAATGCTATGCCTATTAAACTACTATTGACATTCTTCACAGAACTAGAAAAAACTATTTTAACATTCATATGAAACCAAAAAAGAACCCAGGTAGCCAAGGCAATCCTAAGCAAAAAGAACAAAGCTGGCAGCATCACGTTACCAATTTCAAACTATACTACAGGGCTCCAGTAACCAAAACTGAATGGTCCTGGTACAAGAACAGACACACAAATCAATAGAACAGAATAGAGAACCCAGAACTAAGACTACAACTATTTGATATTCAACAAAGCTGAAAAAAAATCAAGCAATAGGGAAAAGATTCCCTACTCAAGAGGCAGTGCTGGGTGAACCAGCTAGCCATACGCAGAAGATTAAAACTAGACCTATTCCTTATGCCATATACAAAAATTAACTCAACATGGATTAAAGACTTAAATGTAAAACTGCAAACTATAAAAACCCTAGAAGACAACCTGAGCTATACCATTCAGGACATAGTCACAGGCAAAGAGTTCATGACAAAGATACCAAAAGCAATTACAACAAAAGCAAAAATTGACAAGTGGGATCTAATTAAACTAAAGAGCTTCTGCACAGCAATAGAAAGTATCAAAAGAGTGAACAGACAAACTATAGAATGGGAAAGAAGTTTTGCAAGCTATGCATCTGACAAAGGTCTAATATCCTGCATCTATAAGGAACTTATATTTACAAGAAAAAAAAACCCCATTAAAAAGTAGGCAAAGGATATGAAAAGACATCTTTTTTTCTTTTAACTTTTGTTTTATCGGCAGGGGTAGAAGTACAGGTTTGCTACATACGTAAACTTGTGGCATGGGGGTTTGTTGTACAGATTATTTTATCACTCACATATTAAGCCTAGTACCCATTGGTTGTTTTTCCTGATTCTCTCCCTCCTCCCACCTTCCACTCTCTGATAGGCCCCGGTGTGTTGTTCCCCTCTATGTGTCCATGTGTTCTCATCATTTAGGTCCCACTTGTAAATGAGAATATGCAGTATTTGGTTTTCTGTTCCTGTGTTAGTTTGCTAAGGATAATAGCCTCCAGTTCCATTCATGTCCCTGCAAAGGACATGATCTCATTTTCGTTTTATGGCTGCATAGTATTCTATGGTCTATATGTGCCACGTGTTCTTTACCCAGTCTATAATTGATGGACATTTAGGTCAATTCCACAAAGCAGACACTTTTCAAAATAATACATACATGTGGCCAATAACCATATAAAACAAAAGCTCATCATCACTGATTATTAGAGAAAGGCAAATCAAATACACAGTGAGATACCATCTATTTTTATTTCATTATGGTCAGAGAAGTTATTGAATATTATCTCAGTTTTTAAAAATGTTTTGACTTGTTTTGTGACCATATGGTCTATAGCTGAGTATGGTCCATGTGCTGAGGAAAATAATGTGCATTCTGCAGCCATTGGATGAAATATCCTGTAAATATCTATTAGGTCCATTTGTTCTATAGTGCAGATTGAGTCTGATGTTTCTTTGTTGGTTTTCTGTCTGGAAGATCTGTCTAATGCTGCAAATGGGGTGTTGAAGTCTCTAGCTATTATTGTATTGAGATCTATTGCTCTTTTTAGCTCTCTTTAGCCTTGTATATGTGGGTGCTTCACAGTTGGGCATATATATGTGTAAAATTGTCATATTCTCTTGCTGAATGGATCCCTTTATCCAATGTAATGGCCTTCTTTGTCTCTGCTTATAGTTTTTGTCTTGAAATCCATTTTGTCTGCTATAAGAATAACTATTTCTGCTCTTTTTTGATTTCCATTGGCAGGGAATATCTTTTTCCATCCTTCATTTTCAGTTTATGTGTATCTTATAGGGGAAGTATATGTTTTCTTGTAGGCAAAAAAAAAAAAAAAAAAAAATCACCATGTCTTGCTTTTTATCCATCCAGCCACTCTGTATATTTTGATTGGAGAGTTTAGTCCATTTACATTCAATGTTATTGGTAAGTAAAGACTTACTCCTCCCACTTTGCTATTTGTTTTCTGCTTGTTTTGTGGACTTCTGTTCTTTTTTTCCTTCTTTCCTGTCTTCCTTTTGGTAAAGATGATTTCCTTTCGTGGCATGATAGCTTTTTATTTTTTGTAGATCTGTTGTAGTTTCTTGATTTGAGGTTACCATGAGGCTTGCAAATGCTATTTTGTAACCTATTATGTTAAACTAATGACAACTTAATATTGATTATATAAATAACCAAATAAGCCAATGTGCAAAAAGAAAATGAATCAAAACTCTTCACTTTATCCCTCTGCTTTTCCCCCTGCTTTTAAACTTTTTGTTGTTTCTCTTTATGTCTTATTATTCTATGCCTTAAAAAATTGTGGTAGTTAATATTTTTGATTGGTTCATTGTTTAGTATTTCTATTTGAGTTGTTTATACACCACAGTTACAGTGTTATAATATTCTGTTTTTTTGTGTGTTCTTACTAGTAAGTTTTATGCCTTCAAATGATTTCTTATTTGGGCACTGTATTATCAGTATTTGGGCACTGATGAGCAAGACATTTATTGTAGTTTTTGCAGTTTGGGCTTATGTGTGCCCATCCTTCTTGGGAAGGTTTTTCACACAATTGAAGGGATGTGGTGCTCATACCCAATGATGCTGTGGTTCCCTATCTGCAGACACTCAGGGGTAGTAGTTTCTGCATTCACAGGGTGCCCCAAATTTCATAGCTGTCATCCAAGTGATTGTCTCCTAAAGCACCTAGCTTTGGGACTTTATGGAGCTCTGTCATCCTGAGTCTGAACAAGAAGGTGACTTCTAAACCTGCTGATGTTTAACAAGTATCTCCTCAGGTTCAAAGTGAGCAGTTTGATCAAGAACACAGGTATGTGCCTCAGATCATCCCCTTGGTGCACCATCTCCTTGATGCAAACTGTGGCTGTCAGCTTCGCTGCAAGGAAAGAAGGAACTGAAATACACATCTAACACTGTAATCCTTTCAGCTGCATCCAAGGGACTAGCTTCTATCACACCTCTCTCAAGGTAATAGCACAGTTTGACATTCTAATTTATTAGAGGCCACTAAGAACAAAGAGAGATTAAACAAACATAAAGAGCTTATTGGCATCTAGAATCTCTGGTTGGGCTGATTAGGGAGAAACATCATTCATATGAGACCAGTCCAACAAGACTGAGAGAGGTGATTCTTTTATCTAATGTGCAGAAACCAAAATTGAGAAACAAAGATGAAGAAATAAGAAAATGTATGTGTTACAAACAAAAGAACAAGATAAATCTCCAGAGGCTGACCTAAATAAAATAGAGATATGATTCTTACGTGACAAGAAATTTAAAAGGACAGTCATATATATACTTACCAAGGTAAGGAGAACAAAGGAAGAACAACAGTATTTTAACAAAAGTGACCAAAAATACTTTTAAAAGCATAAAATAGAAATCACTGAGCTGGAGAATACAAAAACTGAACTCAGAAAATTAGTAGAGTGGTTCAACAGCAGACGAAATCAACCAGAATAAAGGATTGGCAAACTGGAAGAAAAAAATATCCAATATGAGGAGGAAAAAGAAAAAAGAATGAAGAAGAGTGAAGATAGCCTAAAGGACTTATTGGACACCATCAAGAAGAATAGTGTATTCATTGTCAGAGTACCAGAAGGAGAAGAGAGACAGGAAGTGACAGAAAACACATTTAAAAAAATATTGGCAGAAAACTTTCCAAGTCTAGGGAAGGAATTAGAAATCCAGGCCCAGGAAGTTCAACAAATACCTAGTAGGATGACTCCAAAGAGACCTATACCAAGACACATTATCACCAAATTGTCAAAAGTTGAAGACAAAAGAGAATTTTGAAAGCTGCAAGGGAAGAATAACTTGCTACATACAAGGGGACCTCCATAAGTCTTTTAGCAGACTTTTTAACAGAAATCCTGTAGGATAGAAGGGAGCGGGATGATATATTCTAAAAGCTGAAAGAAAAATCTGTCAGCCAACACTACCCAGCAATCATGTCCCACAAAAATGAAGAGGAGATGAAAAATTTTGTAAGACAAACAAAAGCTGAGGAACTTTATCACCACTAGACCTGCCTTACAAGAAATGCTAACAGAAGTCCTTCAAGCTGAATAAAACAATTATTGATTAACAATATGAAACAACATGAAAATATAAAACTCACTGGTAAAAGTGAGTATAAAGCAAAATTCAGGACACTTTTGTACTGGAAAATGTTTGTTAAAATAAATTATATGTTTAGTATGAAAGTTATAATACAAAACTGTTAAAAACAACTATAGCTACAATAACTTGTTAAGTGACACAAACTACAAAAGATACAAAAGAAATTGTTAAGAGGAAAGTGTAGTTTGTGCAAGTGATCAAGGTAAGTCATTCTCACATTATGATAGCCTGTTATTAGGATAAGATGTTTTATGTAAGCCATGTGGTAACCACAAAACAAAAATCCACAGTAGATACTTAAAAGGTAAAAAGAAAGAATTCAATGCATACTACTTCAAAAAAATCAAACCATAAAGAAGGACAGCAAAAGAGGAAGAGAGAAACAAAGGATCTGAAAATTAACCAGAAATCATTTAACAAAATGGTAACACTAAGTCCTTACCTATCAGTAATTATTTTGCATGTAAATGGATTAAATCCTCCAATCAAAAGTCATTGAGTGGCTCAATGGATAAAAAAATAAGACCTAACTATATGTATGTGAGCTGTGTACTAGAGGCTCACTTTACCTCTCAGGACACACATAGACTGAAACGGAAAGGATGGAAAAAGATATTTCATGCAAATGAAATAAACAAACAGTGGGGATAGCTTAGTTATATTAGATAGACAGACTTTAACTCAAAAACTATGAAAAGAAACAAAGAAGGTAATCCAGTAATGATAAAGGAGTTAATCCGTTGAGAAATTGTAACAACTCTAAAGATATACGCAGCCAACATCAGAACGATATAAAGGAAACATAAACGTATCTGAAGGTAGACATAGACTATGATACAACAATAGTAGGGGACTTCAGTACCCCATTTTCAACATTGGACATATCATCTAGACAGAAAATCAATAAGCAAACATTGGATTTGAACTATACTTTAGATGAAATGGACTTAACAGATATTTATGGAGCACTCCATCTAACAGCAATAGAATATACATTCTTCTCATGTGTAAATGAAAGATTCTTCAGGATAGATCATATGTTAGGCCACAAAACAAGTCTTAACAAATTTAGGAAGACTGAAATAATTAATATTAGTATCTTTCCTGACCATATTGTCTTAAAGCTAGAAATCAATAACAGGAGGAATCTTGGAAAATTCACAAATATGTAGAAATCAAACAACATGTTCCTGAACTCAAATGGGTCAAGGAAGAAATTAAAAGGAAAATTAGACAATACCTTGAGGAAATAAAAATGGAAACAAACCATATCAAAAATTATGGGATGCAGCAAAACAGCCCTGAGAGAGAAGCTTTTAAAAATAAATGCCTACATTAAAAAAAAAAAAAAGGAAGATCTCAAATTAACAACCTAATGTTGCACTTCAAGGCACTTGAAAAGAAAAAATAAGCTCAAACTTAGCAGAAAGAAGGAAATAACAAAGATTAGAACAGAAATAAACAAGACACTAGAAAAACAATAAAAGATATTAAAAGTTTTTTTTTTTTTTTTTTTTTAAGATAAGCAAAATTGACAAATTTTTGTTTAGACTTACAAAGAAAAAAGGAGTAAAGACACTGTGTTAGTCAGGGTTCTCTAGAGGGACAGGACTAATAGGATAAATGCATATATGAAAGGGAGTTTATCAAGGAGTGTTGACTTACATGATCATAAGGTGAAGTCCCACAATAGATCATCTGAAGCTGAGGTGCAAGGAAGCCAGTCCGAGTCCCAAAACCTCAAAAGTAGGGAAGCTGACAATGCAGCCTTCAGTCCATGGCCAAAGACCCAACACCCCCTGGAAAACTACTGGTGTAAGTCCAAGAGTCCAAAAGCTGAAGAACTTGGAGTCTGATGTTTCAGGGCAGGAAGCATCTAGCACAGGAGAAAGATGAAGGCCGGAAGACTCAGATAGTCTACTCCTTCCACATTCCTCTGCCTGCTTTTATCCTAGCCCTGCTGGCAGCTGATTAGGTGGTACCCACCCCAGATCCAGGGTGGGTCTGCCTCTCCCAGTCCACTGACTCAAATGTTAATCTCCTTTGGCAACACTCTTACAGACACACCCAGAAACAATACTTTTATCCTTCAATCCAATCAAGTTGACACTCAATAGTAACCATCACAGACACAAATAAAATCAGACATGAAAGAGGAGACATTATGACTGATACCGCAGAAATACAAAAGATCAGATCGCTATGAACAACTATAGACCAAGAAATTAGACAATCTAGAAGAAATGGTGAATTTCTAGAAACACGCAACCTACCAAGACTGAATCAGGAAGAAACAGAAATTTGAAACAGACCAAAAATGGGTAAGGAAATTGAATTAGTAATAAAAAGTTTCTCATCAAAGAAAATCTTTGGATCTGATGGCTTCACTCCTGAATTCTGCCAGACATTTAAAGAAGAACCAATACTTCTTAAACTCTTCCAAAAAATTGAAGAGGGGAGAATATTTCTGAACTTCTTTTATGAGGCCAGCATTACCCTGATACCAAAGCCAAAAAAACACAAGAAAAGAAATCTACAGAACAATGTTCCTGATAAGCTAGATACAAAAATCCTCAAGAAAATACTAGCAAATCCAATTAAACAGCACATTAAAAATATAATTTACCATAATCAAGGGGGATTTATTCCAGGGATGTGAGGAGGGCTCAACATGTCAATCAATAAATGTGATACACTGTATTAATACAATGAAGGGCAAAAACCATATGATTATCTCAATAGATATGGGAAAATCACTTGTCAAAATTCAACATCTTTTCATGATAAAAAGTCTCAACAAAATTAGTATAGAAGAAAGCTACCTTCACACAATAAAGGCCACATACAACAAGCCCACAGCTAAAATCTTACTAAATGGCAAAAAGTTGAAAGCTTTTTCTCTAAGATCAGGAACAAGACAAAGATGGCCATTGTTGCCACTTCTATTCAACTTAGTACTAAAAGTCCTAGCCAGAGAAATTAGGCAAGGAAAAGAAATAAAAAGGTATTCTTATAGGAAAGCAAACGTGAAATTGTCTCTGCTGATGATGACATGATCTTATATAGAGAATCTTACATAATCTACCAGAAAAACTCAAACCTGTAGAATTGATACATTCAGTAGAGTGTAGGTTACAAATCAAAATACCAAAATTAGTAACGTTTCTATACACTAAAAACAAAACATCTGAAAAAGAAATTTAGAAAACAATCCTACCTACAATAGCATTAAAAATATGTAGCAGTAAATCTAACCAAAGTGAAAGATCTGTATACTAAAACCAAAAAAGCAGTGATGAGAAAAATTGAAGACAAAACATAAGCAGAAAGACATTCTATGTTCATAAACTGTAAGAATTAACATTGTTTATACTACTCAAAGTGATTTACAGATTCAATGCAATCCCTATCAAAATTCCAAAGTCATTTTTTTCACAGAAACAGAAGAAACAATCCTAAAATTTGTATGAAATCAGCTAAGACCCCAAACTAATCAAAGCAATCTTGAGGAAAAAGAACAAAACTGGATTTCAGAATATATTGTAAAACTATTGTAATAAAAATAGCACAGTATTGTCATAAAAACAGACACATCAACCAATGGAACAAAATAGAAAGCCCAGGAATAAACCCATGTGTTTATCATCAGTTGATTTTCGACAAAGATGCTAAGAATATACAGTTGAGAAAAGACAATCTCTTCAATAAATGGTATGGAGAAAACCAAATAGTCACATGCAGAAGAATGAAATTGGACCCTTATCTCATACCAAGTACAAAAATCAACTCAAAATGGATAAAAGGCTTAAATGTAAGACCTGAAATTGTAAGGTACCAGAAAGAAATATAGGGGAAAAGTTCCATAATACTGGTCTGGAGAGTTATTTCTTGAATAGAACTCCAAAAGCATAGGCAACAAAAGCAAAAATAAATGGGATTTTCTCAAACCAAAAACTTTTGCAGAGCAATGGAAATTAAGAGTGAAGAGACAGCACATGGAGAGGGAGAAAATATGTGCAAACCATATATCTGACAAGGGACTAATATAAATATTCAAAATACATAAGGACCTAAACAACTTGACGGCAGGAAAACAAATAACTTAAAAATAGTTGAAGGATCTGAACAGACATTTCTCAAAAGAAGAGGCATGAGTGGCCGACAGATATAGGAAAATATGCTCAACATTTCTAATAATCAGGAAATGCAAATTAAACCAGGTTGAGATATCATCTCACATTTGTTATAATTATTGTTGTCAAAAAGACAAATGATAACAAACGTTAACAAGGATATGAAGAAAAGGAAATCCTTGTATACTGTTACTGGGAAGGTAAATTAGTACAGCCCATTTGAAAAAAGAGCATGGAGGTTCCTCAAAAAACTAAAAATAAGGCCACAAACAGTGGCTCACACCTGTAATCCCAGCACTTTGGGAGGCCAAGGCAGGCAGATCACTTGAGGTCAGGAGTTCAAGACCAGTCTGGCCAATATTGTGAAATCCAGTCTCTACCAAAAATACAAAAATTAGCCAGGCATGGTGGTGGGAGCCTGTAATTCCAGCTATTCAGGAGGCTGAGGTGGGAAAATTGCTTGAGCCCATGAGGCAGAGGTTGCAGTGAGCTGAGATCGCACCATTGCACGCCAGCCTGGGCATTGCAATGAGACTTCATCTCAAAACAAACAAACAAACACAAACAGAAAAACAAAATAGAATTACCATATGATCCAGCAATTCTACTTCTGGATGTATATCCAAAGGAACTGAAATCAGCGTGTCAAAGAGATGTCTGTGCTTCCATGTTCTTTGTATACATAATAGCCAAGATATGGAAGCAAAGTAAGTGACCATCAATGGCTAAATGGATAAATAAAATGCAGCATGTAGACACAAAATGGAATACTATTCAGCCTTAATAAAGAAGGAAATTCTGGCATTTGTAACGACATAGATGGAATTGGAGGGCATTATACTAAGTGAAATAAGCCAGATACAGAAAGACAAATACAGTAATGCATGATCTCACTTTTATCTGGAATTTTAAAAAGTTGATCTCACTGAAGCAAGAGTAGAAAAGTGGTTACCAGAGGCTGGTGGAGAGGTGGTGGCGAGGGCTGGAGATGGAGAATAGAGAAGGGGAGATGTTGAACAAAGGACGCAAAGTTTCAGTGAGACTGGAAGAAAAAATATTAGTGATCTATTGCACTGCTTGGTGATCACAGTTAATTAGTAATACATTGTATATTTCAAAACTGTTAAAAGATTTTTAATGTTCTCACAACAACACAATAAGTTGGTGCGGTGATGGATATGTTATTAGCTTTATTGACTTTTTCTATAATGTATATATAGATCAAACCATATTACACCCCATAACTATATGCAATTCTTTGTGAATTAAAAAAAAAATAGGCCAAGCATGGTGACGCATGCCTGTAATCTCAGCACTTTGGGAGGCCAAGGTGAGTGGATCACGAGGTCAAGAGATTGAGACCATCCTGGCCAACACGGTGAAACCCCATCTCTACTAAAAAATACAAAAATTAGCTGGGCATGGTGAAGAATGCCTGTAGTCCCAGCTACTTGGGAGTCTGAGGCAAGAGAATCACTTGAACCCGAAGGTGGAGGTTGCATTGGGCCAAGATTGCACCACTGCACTCCAGCCTGGTGACAGCGAGACTGCCTCAAAAAAACAAAGAAAGAAGAAGAATAAAACGAAAAATGAAAACTCTGTTTGTCATTTGGGGTTTACCTCCTAAAATTTGCCTGGCTTTTCTTCTGCTTAAGAGTACTCTCAGTTTTTTTTTTTTTTAATTATATATTATAATGAAGTAATGGTGGATCTATTTTTATGACTCTGAAAACAGAAGCACTGCCTTCCTAATTTTAAGAAGAAATTGAAGCCAGAGGGGTTAACTAACTTGTTCAAGGTCACACAGCTAAGTAAAGGAACTGAAAAGGTGGTTTTTATTGCTTGTGTTTAAAAAATAGTACCTGTTTTTCTGTTATTAAACTAACGTTTTAGAATAAAGTTAATCATAATAAGAGTATTATGACCATGATATAGCTCTCTGGGAATAATCTGGCTCAATCAGGAGGAACAAGGGTCATGAAGTCCATTTAAGTCTCAGTTAAAGAGATGCCGATTAACTTCTATGAGGCTCTCTTCATCACAGGGCAATCAGCTATCCGTATTAATTTTGATGCCTTTAGGAACAAACTTATAAATAAATGAGACTAGCAAGAGATGTTCTTTAACTCTAAGTCCCAGAAGTCACCTCTGTGTTGTTCTTAGATTCTGAGGCTCCTAGCTGGTCTGCTTTCTTTCTTCACCTTTCAGGGTCTTCTTATGCTTGCTTTATGTACAATGTTAAGTGTTTGTGGTTGTATTTAACAGAAAGAATGAGGGAAAGTACATCTGCTCCATCTTCCTGTAAGTGCAAACAGTCCCAGGATGAGATTTTAAGATTATTGAAAGCCAGCTGCTTCCTTGGAATCTCTTAAGGTGGAGAAACAAATCATAAGATAATGGGCATTAAAAAAAAATCTTAAAAGCATTTACCATTTTGTATTGTAAGTAACATGATCTCATGACTGCCTCCTCACTCTATCATTTTTAATTTTTGTATTCAAACCCAGTCTAAAGTGAGAGGAGAAACTTTTGTTTTTACATCAATTTAATCAGCTTCACAGAATCTGCAATGCTGATCTTTAAGGCACTATTTATCTCTGGAACCAGGAAGGATGCTCACATCACAGACTATCCCAAACTTTCTCTCTCTCTCTCTCTCTCTCTCTCTCTCTCTCTCTCTCTCTCTCTTTTAGCCTGGCATAAATGATTTTGAAATAGGAAACAGAAATAAAATCTTTCATTAGTCCAATAATCTAACTTAGTATCTCTGACCCTCTCCTCTCTTTCTGCAGTATTGATGAGTTGAATGTAGTTTTTGAGAATGAAGAATCTGATTGCTCTTTCTTCACCACCAAGATAATGCAGAGTGTATCTCTGGTGGGTCCCCATAAGAGCTCCCACCATTTTCACAGGTGTCTTTATCCTAATCCATCACTAGCAATTTATACCTATATTAATTCATAACAGAGACCCAGAGTTAACTAGAGTGTCTCAAAGAAAAGAAACGGAGAAAATATGGTTAACAAACACTTACATAGGAAGATAAAACTTGTATAAGCATCTTTGATAATATCCAAAGAGACATCCAGAATACTATAATGGGCCAACTGATTGACCATTATAAAGAATTTAAATATTTAGTTATTTGTGCTTAAGACAATGCTCTTCTAGAAAGTTTATATTGAAAAAAGTTGTAGTAATTGCAGTTATTGAAGAGAGCATCAAGAAATTTTATTGAAACTTCTCTCTAAGATTATTATAGTTTAACTTATTTCTGATACAGAAGTATGTAGCTGAAATGACCTACAGTTAATTTGCCAAACATTCTTTGTGATAGTGTTTTAATCTATTTTCCACTTTATTTTTAGTCTGATAGCTCTGAGATGGGAGTGGTATGATTCCCTTTAATTCAAGCCTATGTTTAAGAGGACATAATCAAATACAAAGAATCTACTGATCATGAGTAAGCTCTACAGAACAAGCCTGAATGTATATTAACATTGATGGAGCTCTGACCTGATGTTATGAGCATGCACTTCTGATTTCACCATTTACTAGTTTTTAGACTTGGGCAACTTCTTAATTTTTCTGAACCTGAATTTCCTCATCTACAAAATGCAGATAAGAACATATCTTACCTCATAAGATTTTTGAGAGGATTAAATGATATAATACATAGAAAACATTTAGCTTGGCACCTAGTTAGAGCTCAGTAAATATTTTCTACTATTGTTGTCACTACTCCTACCTCATTGCTCCCATAAATCAATCTAAGGGATAGCACTTTGTTTAAAATGCTCTGTATGGTAGACTGTTTTTAATCAGATGCAGATTTTGTTTACTCTGGTAAAATAATTAAACATTTTTCTGGGTTTCATGCTCACCTCCAAGTTTGAAAACAGATACTATTAGACACATTTAGCTTATCAAATATTTATTCTTGGAACCCCAAAGCTATAGAATTATCTACATTTCCTTCCCCTTTTTCCCCCTCCGTATTTTTACCTGGCCCGATGCCAGATACTTCTTGGGGCTAATTGCAATTAGCATCCACTACAGATCAATCTAGAAAAGATTGGTTATTTATTGTCAGGTAGATACTTGAACGTTGGCAGTTTCAGAAACCAGAGCTAAAGTGATCTTATAAAGTTCCAGGTAGATCAACATGGTACTGTGCTGGTCTCATGATGACTTTCATGGAATTACCTCTGAAATGCTGTGGATTTTCCCACCCAGAACCTCACTCTAACTCTATAACTTATATTAAGGATCACACTGTACCTGCTCTCAGCCTTGTAAGTCTTACAAAAGCCCTTGGCCAAATGCAATAAAATTTGACCTGACCTAATCCTGGAGTCGCAATGGATAATGTGTGTATTTTTCATTCAATAATTTAACGTGGAAATTAACTGCATGTGTCACATATTCCCCATCTGAAAGAGAGAGTGTTTATGATTCTAATGTTACACAAAAATTAAATACGTAAACACTCCTGTCATTTAAGACTCTTCTCTTTTTTGATAGCTTAAATAAGCACTACAAAAGGCTCTTTTGGGGAAATTTATTATTTCATTCAGTATGGGAGCCTGCTCCATGAAATTCACCCTCTATGGTCACAGAAATGATAGCAACAGAGATATTTTTCTTTCTCCCTGAAAGATTTGGAATAATTTGCCCATTTTGGCTTGCTGTATTATTTTCTCCAATTTGTCAATATAGGGGGAAAAAAAAAACACTGTGGAAATCTACAGGAAACTTTGTTTTCTCTATCCCTTCTTTCAGACATACTTTTGAACGTTTTCTATTTCTGGGTATGGGATGAAAAGAGTCTGTACCTGGCCTCCTCTTTTTGACTGTCCTTATATGATTTTAAAGGCTATTCCTTTATGGTGGCCTTCTGTCTGACCTATTTTTTCCCATTGCCTTTTCCTCTCTTTATATTGACTCACTCTGTTTCCTCTTTATCTCATTAACTTTGTTTTTATATTGATCCTTTTATTAAATTAAATGTTTTAAACAGATTTACATGGTTAAAAAAATCAAAAGGTATAAACAGTTACACAGAGATAAGATTCCCTTATTCCTTACCTACTATCTTCCCAGCTCTTAGATTTTCCCTCCCACCATAGATATCCATTGTTCTTAATGTCCTAGACATCTTCCCAGAGTTTCTTTATGTATATTCAAGCAAATATGAATATAGATCTTCCTCCCTCAATTTTACACCAGAGGTAGTATATTATATATCTTCTTTCAATTTTTTAACAGTATACTTTGGAGGGCCTTCCACATACAATTCATAATGAGATTGCACATTCTTTTCTATAGCTGTTTTATATGTACACATATGATAATTTATTTAAGTAGCTCCTAATTGAAAGATACTTTATATTTTACTCTTATAAACAGCATTGATGCAGTTTACTTTTTAAAAATTCTTACACACAACTCTTGTGGATATGTTATTTTATACATATTTAGGAGTATTTGTAGGATAAATCCCCCTAATTAGAATTACTAGGTGAAAGATTATTTGCATTTGTAATGTTGATAGATATTGCCAAACTGTTCTCCATAAGGGTCATAAAAATTTACACTTCTGCCAGCATTATATGAAATTGACTGTTTCCTAGAACTTAACCTATAGAGTATATATTTTGAAGTTTTTGATGTTCTCAAAGGTGAAAAGTGGTACCTCAAGTTAGTTTTAAGTTGCATTTCTTACATAAGTTCGACCATCTTTTTATAGGCTTAGGAGTTGTCTGTGTTTTCTTCTCTGTGAACAATCTTTCCCTCATTTTTTCATATATATATTTCAAAAGCTATTTATATATTAGAAATATAGATACTACTGATGCTGTCTGGAAAGGGCCAGCTCCCAGCAGGAGGCCAACCAGCACAAAAATAGAGCACTAAACTACCAGAGCTAAGAACCCGCAGGGAGTCCACTGCACCATCCCTCACCACCACCTCCACTGGAACAGGTGAAAAGCCTTGTCCAACACAAAAATATCGCAATCCTAAACACATACACACTTAACACTGGAGCTCCCAAATTTATAAAACAATTTTAATAGATCTAAGAAATGAGATAGACAGCAACATAATAATAGTGGGGGACTTCAATACTCCACTTACAGCACTAGTCAGGTCATCAAGACAAAAACTCAACAAAGAAACAATGGATTTAAACTATACCTTGGAACAAATGGACTTAACAGATACCTACATAACATTTCATCCAACAGCTGCAGAATATACATTCTATTCAATAGCGCATGGAACTTTCTCCAAGATAGACCATATGATAGGTCATAAAATGAGCCTCAATAAATTGAAGAAGATTGAAATTATATCAAGCACTCTCTTAGGCCACAGTGGAATAAAACTGGAAATCAACTCCAAAAAGAACCTTCAAAAACATGCAAATACATGGAAATTAAATAACCTGCTCCATTTGGGTCAAAAATGAAAGCAAGATGGAAATTAAAACATTCTTTGAACTGAACGACAATAATGACACAGCCTACCTACCAAAACCTCTGTGGTACAGCAAAGGTGGCGCTACGAGGAAAGTTCATAGTCTTAAATGCCTACATCAAAAAGACTGAAAGAGCACAAACTGACATTCTAAGGTCACACCGCAAGGAACTAGAGAAACATGAACAAACCAAACCCAAACCCAGCAGAAAAAAGGAAATAACCAGGATCACAGCGGAACTAAATGAAATTGAAACAAACAAACAAAAAAATACAAAAGATAAATAAAACAAAAAGCTGGTTCTTTGAAAAAAGAAATACAATTGACAGACCACTAGCAAGATTAACCAAGAAAAGAAAAGAGAAAATTTCAAATAACCTCA
Organism: Sapajus apella; assembly: GCF_009761245.1. Classification (NCBI taxonomy): domain Eukaryota; kingdom Metazoa; phylum Chordata; class Mammalia; order Primates; family Cebidae; genus Sapajus; species Sapajus apella. The sequence continues at coordinate 14,085,258 of NW_022436952.1, read as the reverse complement.
CCAAGAAAGAAAACAGGAGATACTACAACTGACGCTACTGAAATACAAAAGATCATTCAAGGCTGCTATGAACACCTTTATGCACATAAACTAGAAAACCTAGAAGAGATGAATAAATTCCTGAATAAATACAACCCTCTTCGCTTAAATCAGGAAGAATTAGATACGCTGAACAGACCAGTAACAAGCAGCGAGATTGAAATGGTAATTTAAAAATTACCAACAAAAAGTCCAAGACCACACAGATACACAGCAGAATTCTACCACACATTCAAAGAAGAATTGGTACCAATCCTTTTGACACTATTTCACAAGGTAGAGAAAGAAGGAACTCTCTAATTCATTATATGAAGCCAGGATCACCCTAATGCCCAAACCAGGAAAGGACATAACCAAAAAAGAAAACAACAGACTGATATCCTTGTTGAACATAGATGCTAAAGTCCTTAACAAAATGCTAGCTAACTGAATCCAACAACATATCGAAAAGACAATCCGCTCTGATCAAGTGGGTTTTATACCAGGGATGCAGGGATGGTTTAACATATGCAAGTCAGTAAATGTGATACACCACTTAAAGAGAATTAAAAACAAAAATCACATGATCATCTTAATAGATGCAGAAAAAGCATTTGACAAAATGCTCATTGGGTTTGTAATGGTGAATTAAATAGGCATAGTCTTTGTTCTCATGGAGAATATAATCTAGAAAAAACAGACATTAAGCAATTAATATAGAAATAAAGATGAAATTACAAAGTGGGAAAAGGACCATGAGAGAAACTTACAAGTTTCCCTGAGAGAATACAACAAGAAGACCTAATTAAGACAGCAGAGCCTGTGAAACCCCTACTGCCATCTGTCGTGGCACTTCATGTTGTCCCACAGCCATCTCTGTGGAGACCTAAGTTTCCATAGATGTTTGAAAACCACTGATCTAGTCTTATTTCCTCATTTCTTCAGAGGGGAGAACTGAGGTTTAAAGAGGAAATATGACTTACTCAAGGTCACCTAGGTAGTTAGGGCAGAGCCAGAACTAGCACAATAGCCTCCTGACTCCAGTCTAGGTCTCTTTCCTCTACACCATTTCGTCTTAGTGAAGACTGGTTCTGCTACCAAAGTTTGCAATGACCTCATCCTTCCCAGGTCATGGGCTCACAGGGGATTGTATCACTTTGGCTTAGTTTATGCCATGCCATAGTCGGCACACTGTGTAGAACAGACAAGATTTTGACAAACACTTGCCATTGATGTGAGGTATTTTTTAGAATATAGTTCATCGCATTTTTCTAGTGGTTCATCCTTCATTGTACTAAAAAGTCTGAAGAGTGGGATGGACTTTCCTAAACCAAGTGCACACTGTCAGAATTTAAAGCCCTTTGTAGAACAGACTAAATCTTTTTTTTTTTTTTTCCCAATGGACAGTTCTTTGGCAGTGAACAGTTTAATGTACATTCCCTTGATAAATTGTTTCTGTTGATCAGTAGCACACACATCATTAGAAGTGGAAATGGTTGATTTGAGTAGAAGATCTCCAACACTATTTATTTAGATGTAGTGAATGTGTAGGCAGCCCATCCTGTGTGGCCTGATATCCAGCATCCATGGATGTGTTCTCATTTAACATCTGAGGCAGTGGAATTAGTTGGGGGTGATGGCTCTTCATCTATTTAAATGCAAATTTTTGTTAAAATTTAAGCTACTTGACTCATTTTTTGAGTATGAGTATAAAATTAACTTTATAATTTTATAACATATGTAATTTTCTAATTGTTTCTCCTAATTTTCTTAATTTTATTTTTCTTTTCTTTGGGGAGTGGGGTAGACTGATAGAACAGGAGAATTTGATACTATTTCCTATACTTCATTTAGCTTTCCAGAATTACATGATTTGAAACTAGAAAAATCGAGATGGGGGAAAAACTTTTAGAATCTTCCTTTAGGCTGATGGGTAGTGGAAAGGCTGGTGGGATAATGTAGTCCTTGAGTGGAGACTCTGGGATCAATGATTGGAATCAAGTTTGATTCTGGCATATATTGGCTGTGGGACCTTGCAAATAGAGCAAGGTCCTCTATTTGCCTCAGGTTCCTCGTTCATTAGGAGAGGATAATACTAGTATCTACTCCATAGGACTGCATGAGGTTTAGAAGAAGCAACACTTATAAAGCCCTGACCCAATGCCTAGCATATGATATGGGCTTGACAAGTACTCACCATTATTATTAGGTAGGTATAATAATATTAGAATTATTATTAAATATATAATCTCAACTTTGTTATAAAATCTCAAAAAAATACCAGAAGTTTCTTCAAGGAGTACATTTCTTTGGGATATAAAAGTAAGAATAATTTTTTTTCTGCTCTTTGCAATGTTCTATCTTTTTTTTTTTTTTTTTTTTTTTTTTGGAGATGATGTCTCGCTCTGTTGCTCAGCAGTGAAGTGATCTCAGCTCACTGCAACCTCTGCCTCCTGGGCTCAAGGGATCCTCCTGCCTCAGCCTCATGAGTAGCAAGGATTACAGGTGTGTGCCACCACGCCCACCTAATTTTTGTATTTTTTAGTAGAGAGGAGGTTTCACTATGTTGGCCAGGGTCTCAAACTTCTGACCTCAAGTGATCCACCCGGCTCGACCTCCCAAAGTGTTGAGATTACAGGCATGAGCCACTGTGCTTGGCCCATGGCCCTTTCTTTAAACGTGCTCTCAAACAGTAGGGTGTAGATGAGGTGAAAAAGATGCTGCACACATTACTAGGTCCACTGGTTTCTTGGGACCCAGCTGACAATGAATGTTTTTTTGTTTTGTTTTTTCATTTTGCCCCAGGAGGAGAGAGAAGTGACTGTCATTTTACTCATTCAATAGCTATTTTTGGAACTATTACATTACATATGTTGGCCACTGTGAGGGATGCAAAAGTGAGTTAGATGCAGAGTCTGCACTGAAGAAGTTCTAGAGAAGGGAATTATGATTTCCCGACATTTTTTTTTTGGTTTGTTTTTTGAGACAGAGTCTCGCTCTGTCACCAGGCTGGAGTGCAGTGGAGTGATCTTAGCTCACTGCAACCTCCACCTTCCACGTTCAAGTGATTTTCATGCTTCAGCCTCCCAAGTAGCCGGGATTACAGGCATGGGCCGTCACACCCAGCTAATTTTTGTATTTTTAGTCGAGACAGGGTTTCACCATGTTGGCCAGACTGGTCTCAAATTTCCTGACCTCAAGTGATCCGCCTGACTTGGCCTCCCAAAGTGCTGGGATTACAGTTGTGAGCCATGGCATCTGGCCTACAATGCTCTATGCTTATTATATTGGTTTTTCCCTTTGTCCTCTAAAGCAATTTGTCTTTTCACCTGGATACTCATTACTGACCTTCTCTGTCCCACTCTGTCTTTGGGAGGCTGATGCCTATGGACTGCATCACCCAGGCCCCTTGGCCCTCGGGCTGCCAGTTGGGTACAGCCAGTGCCTCCATCTGGATGTGGTTGTGTCTTCACACAACAGCATCTGATTGGCGCTCCTCTCACTCCCCTGCTTTTATCTCACTCCAAGTGTAGAGGTGACAACAGAAGCCCAATGTGGCTAGTCCCTAAGTGCTTTAACGTCCCTTGCCCTTTCATGAACTCTGGTCACCTCTCTGTAAATAATCCCTTCATGAAAATGTCTTCAAAATTCAAGATGAGTGTGGCTTCTTTTTCCGCTGAAACCCTAGCTGATATAAGGAGTCTATATTATTTTTAAGATTGGAAAAATGTTATTGAAACAACACAAAGGGCCACCTCCACCTTCCACCTCCCACATCCCAAAAGGAAGTACTCTTCAGGGAATGGAGAGGCCCCTCAGCTTCCAGACTTGAGGGTGATTATTTTTGTTTCAGTTTTGAGTCCTTCTCATGAAATTAGGCTTCAGGCTACAACATCTATTTCTTAGAAAAACACACTTTCTCCTGGAGAGAAATTCTAGAAATTAGTCGCGGGCTATTGACAAACCATAATGCTGTAAAGGGATCTGGCCAAAAAGCATTCAAGAGAAAAATCTCTGTGGGAGAAGGTAACCTAGAAAGTGGCTCATCATCTACAGTGCCAGCTGTGTGTCCAGCTGTGTAGTCACAGACAGAGCTCTGCTTGAGTCTACATGTGCCTTGAGTGGAGACCTGCCTCTGTTGAGACTGGAAACTTACCAGCCCCTGAGGCATATGGGCTCAGCAACTACCGGGCTCCCAGGGGATACATGATGCTGTCTGCTCAGTCCAGGGGTGGGGATGGTGGGATGGGGGTAGTTGGGAGGCAGGGGAAACTTGGCATGTCACTATGCACTGCTCCACTGTTAAATCTCCACTGGCACACTGACTTTCCCCCAGGAGGAAGTGTGGAGAGGAATCTCTCAGTTGCATGGCAATGAAGAGCTGCCTGGTGGGCCTCCATCTCCACCAAGAGGCTTCATGGCTCCAGAGTTCTGGATGGGTGTGTGACAGGGAAGACGGAGGAATAAGCTGCTCTACTCAGTTGGTGACATAATCACCTTTGCAGAAACTTTCCAGCGACAAGTGTGCTGGTGACAGTGAGCGTGGAGGAATCACCATAGTGTAAGATGTAAGACAAGGGGCGGAGGTTTGAGAAACGAGCTGGACCACAGTACTTAAAAAAGAAAGGGATTTGAGGTGAGGCTCACTGAAAGAAGGATGTTGGACAAAGTCAGTTAAAAACTCTCACCTCTACACATTGGTCAATGACAGGCTTTATTTTCTTTACGCTGCAAAGTGAATTCTTATGTTGGTAAACTTTGTTTTCACCACTAACCTCTAAGCTCTATAAGCAAGGGGACTGTGTTCTGTCTGTTCATTGTTGCACACTCAGAGTGTTGTGCACTACCTGGTACATCATGAACACTTAGTATTTTTGTTGACTGGTAAAGGAATGGGTGCCTAAATACTAGTAAATTCCTGTACTGTTTGGCTAGGAACTCCACTATCATGGCTGGAACTGTGGTGATCTTATTTACTGCTGCATCTATGGTGACTAGAAAAATGCCTGGCACATAGTAGGAACTTCAACAGTGCTTGTTGAATGATGAGTGAATGAATGAGTAAATGACATCTTAATTACATGCTCCCTGAGGGCAGAAATCATGTATAATACATCTTTGCTGTGCCCACATTACCTAGCTGAAGGTTTTTTTGAATAACAATAAACAAATAATACCTATTCTTATGTTTTCCTTTTGCTATTACACAGAAGTTTTGCTTTCATAGTTCTCATCAAGAGTTTAGTTCAGCTCAACAACTAGCCAGATACTGTGCACTGACAGTTAATAAGGTGAAATTTCTTTTTGCCTTCAAGTTGTCCATATAGACAGACATGCAAATAAATGTCATGTTGTCTAATGTGTTCAGTGAAAATAGTGTTTGCAGGTCACTAAAGTATTTCAGAAGATGTAAGTGGCTGGTTCTGTATGGGTGAGAGGTGGGGACCAGTGAGGGCTTTGTGCAGGCAATGAGTTTTGAAAGATGACTAAGGGTTTATTGGGCAGAGAAGGAGGTTTGGAGGAAAGAAAGAACATGTCTAAAGACTGAGCTAATGCTGAAATTTCCACTGGATCCTTTCCTGCAGTGATTTCAGGTAGGAAGAGTTTTAGGTGGATTCCTCAGGGGTATTGTGTCCAAATGGCCAAAGACTCAGTTCTGTCAGTATCAGAGGTACTCAGGCCACAGACTGAAGACTTTGTTTAACTGTGGGCCCTACACTTAGGAGAAAGAGTCAGTATACTATATGAAAGCCATGAAAGGAACAGGAGATAGTTTATAGCCTGGAACAAAACGACCTAAGGCAGGATAAAGAGGAAGGTGATGGCAATTTTCAAACACTAGAAGACCTGCTATTCAGACTTTCTTGGTGCTCTTGGAGGACAGAGTTAAAATCAGTGGAAAGTTACAAGGAAGCTTTTGCATGTGACAGGACCTGGCACAATGTGGGGCATATAATAGATAACCCAGTAAATATTAGAGAAAGTTTTTTCAAATACGGTTCCTCTAACTTCTGATGCTAATCCCGATTCCACAATTTGGAGCAAAAGGATTGGCAGATTGTCCTGAGATTGAGAGAGAAGAAAAGACCCTGAGCCTACTTATTGGCCAGACTGTAAATCATCTCAACAGTTGTTTATTTATTTTTGGTTAGTTCTGAAATTTTTCCATACCATGTAAAGCAGTTGGAGAAGATTAGGAGTTTCTATAGTGTGTTTGCTGTGCCCATGGTGTGTTTATTTTATCTGTGACTCAGCCCACCTAATTTCAAAATGAAAGACACAAGCCAGAAAGTTTAGAAATTCCTATTTAATGATGGAAAAGGCTGCCCTACAGGGAGGTGCATCCCTTATGTGTAGAGCTGTTCACTCCAAGGGTAGAGACTCCCTCTAAGGGACCTGTGGGGCTAGAGCAGAAGATGGGAGATGGGGCTAAATGACTGCCTAGCCATCATGAACAGAATACTTCCTTAGGGTTTAGGTAATTCAGAGACAAATTCATGCATTTGTTTGTTAATTCAGAGACATTTTATCGCCCAGGATTTGCTGGTGGTTACTGCATGGGCCGTAGAGTAACATTGCATGGGTTCAACTCCCTGGTCAGCCTCTACTTATTATTGGATCTTGGATGACTTTCTTAACCTTCTTATATCTCAGTTTTCTCAACCATGAATTAGAGACAATAATGCCACCTAAAGATACACTATGAGAATTAAGTTGATTAATGTATATAAAGTCATAAGAACATGGTTTGGCATATAGGAATCACTTAATATATATTATTATTACTACACAAAATGTAAGCTCCACAGAGATGGGGATTTTTGACTGTTTATGGTTATATCCCCACTGCCTAGAAAACAGTCTGACACATAATAGCTGTTACTAAATTGTTAATGAATAAACACATTAATTAACTGAGTACCCATTGTATATATGGGTTCGCCCTATGCCACGTGCTAGGAATACAGGAATGAGCAAAAAATATTCCTGCTTACATGAGAATTACAGTCTGTTGGGGGATAGATATTAAAAACTTGACCACATATTCTCATCCTAGATGCACATTAGCACCATTTAGTAGCTCTTTAAAAATATGTATTCTTGGGCCTTCACCCTGCAAAGACTCAGATTTGATTGGTCTTAGAAGGGGCTCTGGCATGGATTTCCAGTGATTCTAATGTGCAGTTTGGTTTGAGAATTTCTGGTCTAAATATTCTGAAGATTCCATGAAACATTTTCCCCATGAAACATCCAGTGATGGCCAAATTAAATTCGGGAAATATTTTATTATATATATTAGATGTGAAAGACTCTAAGAAGTTCTATAATAAAGAATCTGTTTAAACTTAAAATATTACATAAATAGATGTTTGCAGCTGTAAATATTACTTTGAAGAAAAGGTGGAGGGTGTAATAGCACTTATGATAGGCCTGATCTACAGTAAATACTTAGAAAATGCTTCTCTGAAGACATTTATGCAGCCAACAAATATATGAAAAAAAACTCATCATCACTGGTCATTAAAGAAATGTAAATCAAAAGCACAATGAGATACTATCTCATGCCAGTTAAAATGGTGATTAAAAAGTCAGGAAACAACAGATGCTTGCGAGTGGAGAAACAGGAACGCTTTTACACTATTGGTGGGAATGTAAATTAGTTCCACCATTGTGGAAGACAGTGTGGCGATTCCTCAAGGATCTAGAACCAGAAATACTATTTGACCCAGCAATCCAATTACTGGTATTGTCATCCAAAGGATTATAAATCATCCTACTATAAAGACACATGCCCATATATGTTTATTTTAGCACTATTTACAATAGCAAAGACTTGGAACCAACCCAAATGCCCATCAATGATAAAATGGATAAAGCAAATGTGGCATATATATACCATGGAATACTATGTAGCCGTAAAAAAGAATGTGTTCATGTCCTTTGCAGGGACATGGATGAAGCTGGAAGCCATCATTCTCAGCAAACTAACACAGGAATAGAAAACCAAACACTGCATGTTCTCACTCATAATTGGGAGTTGAACAATTAGAACACATGGACACAGGGAGGGGAACATCACACACTGGGGTCTGTCAGGGGGTGGGAACAAGAGGAGGGAGAGCATTAGGACAAATACCTTATGTATGTGGGGCTTAAAACCTAGATGATGGGTTGATAGGTGTAGCAAACCGCCATGGCATACGTATAACAAACCTGCACATTCTGCACATGCACCCCAGAACTTAAAATAAAATTTAAAAAAATGTAAAAAAAAAAAAAAAGGAAAAAAAAGAAAATGCTTCTCTGAAGAAATATCTTTTAAAAGACACCTGAACAATCAGTGGGCAAGTGAGTGGGAGAGGCAATGTACCCAGCACAGTCATCATTGTGTGCAAATGTCCTGCGGTGAGGGAACCGATTCAAGGGCATAAAGAAGGCCAATGCTTGCAGAATGTGGCAGCTGTGGAAAATAAATGAAAAAGACACAGTTTCTACCTTCAAGGAACTCACATCTCAGGAAAAACTCACATATTCCAAAACTTCTTATTACTCTGTGGGTCTACAATTTTCCAAATATTACAAGAAGAAGATGAAGAAATCAGTGTCAGGAATAATCCTTCACCCACTGACATAAAACCTCAGTTTTATGTTTGTCTCTAGCTAACTTACATAATTTTTTGAAACACCAGATGCACTTCCACAAGTGTTGGCTTAAGCTAACATCAGCCTGAGGTCATGTTTACTGAGCATATAGTCTAAAGAAGAAGAAGTGACTTGGAACTTGAATCAAGAGGACAAAGCAATACACATGCCTACCTATCCCTTTGCTCTCTAAATCCTTTTAAAGGTAAACTGGTATTTTAAAATGCATCCATTAGCTAGAAGACAAGAAAGGGAGCACCCTCTTCCCTCTCCTTCACCTTCTCTTGGCAACCACTGGTCTGTTCCCTATTTCTATAATTTTATCATTTTGAGAGTGTTACATAAATAGAATTGTGTAGTATGTAGACTTCTGGGAAATTAGAAAGTTAGAGACAAATGCATCATTCTTAAAGACAACATGCAAAAAAAAATCTCATGAGATGTAAGACAATCTACCGATAAAAAGCTATTACTAAGAGATTTTAGTAAAGCAGACAATTAAAGTTTTTTTTTAATTAGCAATACTCTTCTACTGTCCTGCAACTAAATGTCTTAAAAAGTAAGTTCATTCATCAGAGCCACAAAAACTGTAAAATATAGCTAGCATGAAACTCAATAGAAATATATACTATCTATATAAATAAAAATAATTAGGCTGTTCTGAATATATATGATTTAATTAGCAAGACAGCTCATGTATGAGATTCTCCCCAAATTAATATAGGAATATGATGCAAACCCAATATATAAGATTTTTAAAAGTGAACCTGATGGGCCAATTCTAAACTTCATTTGGAAGAGACAATGTATGAATAATGAAGACATTTTGAAAAAGATTATAATGGGGAGAAACTTGCCTTACTCAGATATTAAAATATACTGTAAAATGATGACATATATGATAGTAACACCGGTATAGACAGATCAATGGGACAGTGTGTGAATCTACAAACAGTCCCTTCTGCTTCTAGTTAACAATACTAGAAAAATATTCTCTAGATAAAAGAGAGTCACATAAGGATTGTAACGCTGTGTAACAGAAAAAATTAAAACAACCAATATCCATCAATAGGAGAATGATTATACCTCTTTTTGTGGCATAGGAATACTATACAACTGGAAGAAGATTAAAACATGTTTACATAGATGTATAATTTATATTGCTGTACTGTAAAAATATCACTGAGTTGAAAAAAATCCAGTTGTTGCGTTAGAAAAACAATATAATATTTATATTAGAGCACACAAACAACATTATAAATCTTAGGACATATCCGTGTGCACATACATATCAAAAAAGAATTTATAAGAATATACATCAAACTCACTGTAGACTTTGAGGTATGAATATGACCGGAAGAAGGATGGAGTTTGACCTTTTTTGTATATACTCCTATACAATATTGTTTGAAGTTTAAAATTTTGTTAAATGATGAAAATGCAGAAAAGCCATTATTGACAAAATAGATTATTGGAGAAAGGTTTTAAGGTGGTCTACAAGATGGTTGGAGAATAAATTGGCTGGATCCTGACAACCCAGCAACTGGTGAATGAAAGTAGGATGCCTAAGGATGTAGAACCCTTAGCAGCTTAGAAGAAGTAACTCTTGAGCAGTGTTGCCTTTCATTTTTCATCCTCTTACCCCCACCTGACTTGTCATGTTTCCCCCTCATACATTTAGTCACTAATCTCAGTTTCATGTTTTCACCGCAACATAAAAAATGTTAATTCCCTAAGTTTCATGTCCTCTGGACATAACATTTCCTGCTCTTCCTCATTGCTCTCATTTGCAAACCTTTGGCCTCATCCCCACCTCTGTCTCCCCAAACAGTCTAAAGAAAGTTCTAAATATTTTTGCTTCGTGGAATTGTATCACTTCAATCTAGTAATAAGGGTAGCTACCTCATACCTATGATCAGATTAGTCCTTCACTTAATTAAACACAGAAATACTTATATTCTTTAATGGAATGCATTTTTCTTGATCGATAAATATTCACCCAACTACAAGGTGTAGGAGAAAAAAGAATAGAAAGGGTAAAGAGAATATAAATCACAGAGCAATGGACACCCATGCTCTGTGAGGTCGGGGTTTTCTCAAGTCTTGTAGGAAAGATGGCTCAAATCGTCAGGTTGTGATCAAGTTCACACTATGATTATTATAAACGATCAACCCTGAGGGTTTTAATGTCTCAATGATAGACTCTCCTTCCTAGAAGCTGAAATGCCCTTATATGCCTCCCTGGAATTTTTTGGCTGCTTCTCCTGAGAAAGAAACTGAAGGTGGTGATTGACAGAGCTATGGGCCTGGTCTCTACAAAAGCAGATACACTACCAGCTCCTGAAAGGTCCTGGCAGTTTCTGCAAGGAGAGATACTTTTTAGTTTAAAAAAATGTTATCAAATGAAGAGCAGTTAAACAATTTGCTATTATAAGTCTTTCTAGAGAGGAACTAGGGTGGTGGTTTCTAATCTGTTAGGGAAGGAGGTAGGACAAGAAGTGGGCAAGGGTACCGTCCAGAACCCAGGTATTACACACAGCCAATGCAGCAATTACTGCAGCATGTTGTAATTAGCCAACCCCAAGCTGTGGCCACTTTGAGCCCCAATTAAGAAAACAAACAAACAAACTACAAAATGTTTCATCTTGTGGATGGAAAGGAGATATTGTACTGCAGCTCTTTCAGGATGCCTTCCTAACCATACCCCAACCTTGCAAGGAGCAGTAAAATCACTTTTGCAAATGTTTTCTGCCTTAGCAGAGAAATGACATAATCCGCAAATGAGAGGCTCAGACAGGTGACCCAAGGCAGTGAGGAAAAAATGTGGAACAAAATTCTGGCAATTGTCCAAAGCATCAAAGCATTTGAAATAACTGTAGGTTTTCCTCTGTAAGCCATAAAAATGGGTGAGATGAAACCAAAAGATGCAAGCCTCCTATGACTCCAAGGAGAAAATATCTAGAAACAGACAGTAACTCTCCTAGCCCTGTTTTACTGCATTCAGGGGAAAAATCAGAAAAAAATCATGTGGGTGTCACTGCAACTGTTTCCTAGGTTTTATGTGGAAACTGATGCCTTTAATGTCCAAGTTGTGATGGCAGTTGGCCTGGAGCACGGTCCCCATGGTGTGAAGAAAATGTAAAAAGAGATGCTCTTAAAAAGACCGCTATATATCAACAAACTATTATAAAACAATATGTAGATGAGTTGCGTGTAAAGAAAGGAGAAACAGAAGGATTCAGATTCTCTTTCAAATACACCCTAGCTTAAACATAAAGGAGGAAAACATTGACTTGTCAAAATAGACTTGAGGTTTTGCTTAACCCAGAAATTCTGGAGAATAGTATGAGATGTTTTTGCCAAATCCTAAATACTGCCGGGAGGTGGTGGTGGGGAGGGGAGGGGGTGGGGGTAGGGGGGGGGGGGGGTGGTAAGCTTTCCCTCTAACCAATTAGATAATTACCATTTCATTCTGTAGCTTTCTCTATTGTTTCTTCCCTTTTTTATCTTTTTTTTTGAATGCAAACAAAATAATTAGCCCGTCTCCGGGTAATTTTGCTAATATTTTCATAATTAAATAATTACTTCAACCCCTGAATTAAACACTGCCCTTGCTGTCCCTGTGGATACCGTAGGCTGCCAGCTGTTTTAAATAACGCTTGAGCTCGGTCAGGTTAAGGACTCAATTTATGACCTTATAAATTAACACAAGGAAACCTACTCCATAATGCAACAGACAATTCTATTTATAATGCTTAATTAATCCCCTCCAGCCTCTAACAGAACCCACTTGTGACCTTTTATTTCAACCTCACCCAAATGCAAGTCTCCTGAGATGAAAAGTGTTAATATGTGAATGTGGACAGAATTTGCCGGCATTATGGGCAAGTATTAAATTGCTCACAGTCTGGACCCATTGGTTCCTGGTAGCTCACTCATCAAAAGTAAGAAGGAAATGTGAAGGTGGGCAGCACTGATGAAACTCTTCATCGAAATCCTCAGCTGCAGAGAGGTAGAGAGAAAGAAAATGCCCATATCTAACATTGCCTACAAACACCTGCCCTGAATTTCCGTCTTGGCAGATGAGGCAACCAAGAGAAGGTATCAGAGTTGTTTCAAAGGATGGCTGTAGCGGGGCCATCCTGGGTGGTTTCATTTATCTGCTGTCCTTAGTACCCTAAGGCTGCTTTTTCTTAGACTGATACAGAAAATCCAGGGATAACCAATTCAATGCTGTCTTATCTAACGTATTACAAACAGAGCAGTGTTATCTGGAAAATTCTGAGCACCCAAGAAAGCTACAGGGTGTGGGTCAAATATAGTTTGCAGAGATACATGAAGTTCCCCGAGGGACGGGCCTGAGAAGGATCAAGGGAGGCATGTGCACTACTTGGACATGTTTGTGGGCAGAGAGAGCCATAGTGACCTGAATGCAAAGGAAAGTCCACACTGTAGCCTGGAACCTTGGAATATGTGTGGAGAGCTTTATCAGCTTTCAGGGCGGTTCAGCGTCATTCCATATGTCCTTGTGAAGCTGGAAAATAGCTTTCCTTTTTTGCTCCTCGTATTCAGGAGTCAGCATAACGTGATGATTTTGGCTCTGTTGTAAGCACTTCGGCAAATTCCTTAATTTCTCATTGCCTCTGTTCTTCCATCTGCAAAGTTGGAATCATAACAGTACCTATCTCACGAGGTCATTGTGAAGACTAAATAGAGTTAAAACTTTCAGAGGCTTCAAATGGTGCCTGGGGCATTATAGGTGCTATGTTAGAATTCGCTGTTATAATCACAATAGCTCTGCAATACTTATTCCTCTGGGTTTTCCCTTTCTTTTCTCAGTGCTGCCATCTTAGCCGGGTCAGGCTGCCATGACCTCCTTCTTGAATAGCTTCATAATTCATTTCTTTATTCCAAATCTATATTTCTCTCAATAAGTCAAACACAGTATTACTACTCCAATGTTTCAAAAGTCTACCTCTGACCCTGTCCCTACCTTATTCAATCGCTCTGCAGAGTTCATCACATAAAGTCTAAACTCTGGAGCCTTAATTTCACGCCTCATTCCATCCTTACCTGTTAATCCTAGTTTCATTCTCTAATCTTACTGTACCTTCTCATGAATCTACACTCATTTGGAGCCATGCTATTTTTCCTTAGTTTTGCTCTACCTGTCCAGGTATGTTCTTGTTTTTACACCTGTGTTCGCTGTCCTTTCCATTTGGAATTTACTTTCCCCACAGTATCTTCCAGTCCAAAGCCTACTTATCCTTCAAAACCAGGCCTGGATGTCACCTCCATCCCAGGGACCCTTACCGATCCCACCATTTTACCTTCACTTTGCTCTTTCCTGTCCTCCAATGTACTTTATCTGGATTTTTGAAAAACCTCGACCCTGTTACCCGGCTTTAGTTATTGGTTTTTATTATCTTTGTTTAGCATGTTCCATATCACAGCCCCTCAGATCCTTGGATCAAGTCTGATTCTTCAGTGCCTCCTACTCAGACCTGTCCCCAGCCATGCTATGCATAGAGCAGGTCCTCTGCAAACATGAATGAAACAGGAATTGAGGGGCTTGAAATGACAGCCTGGTCTTGTGGTTCTTCCTTTTTGTGACATTCTCAGTCACTTGACTGCTCCTTTACATGAGTGCCTATGGAAATATTTCAACGCCAAAAGCCAATGGTATAAAAACATTCCTATCATCAAGAAAAACAAACACATAAAATGCATAATTGATTCTCAAACAGCAGATTTTTTTTAAACGAGTGATGAAAAAATGTCTTGGATCCAGTACCTTTATACCTGGTTATTACAGCTGCATTGACGCTAAGAGGCTCTTGGAAGCTGACAGTGAGTGATGTGCTGCTGGTTACCATGAGACAGACGTTGGTTGGCATCTCAGGAGCTCCTGGGACAGAAGGAAAAACACGAGGATCTTAACATAGCAAATCCTTTTCAAACAACGTTCCTCCCTCTTCAGAGGATACCCTGAAACACACACTATGGACACATCTGTTTGTAGAGCCTAATAGCTTTTGCTTTTGAACATTTTCATTAGATGTCTCAATGGCTTTTATTTGTTGTCATTGTGGTCTTATTTGAGCATTAGAACATTTTTTGAAAAGGTAAATAATACCAGTTAAGCCTTCCTAAAGTACCTGCAAACACAATAGGAGATCGGGCTGGATCAGTGAAGAGAAGGGCAGGAAGTGATAGCAGGATCCTACATTGTCAGTGGAGACCCTTTAAAGTACCTCGTTTCACTGGAGACTTTTTGCAGCCCTGCTAGGTAGACAGGGCAGGTAATAGCACACTCACTTTCCGTATGAGGAAACTGCAGCCCCAGTTGGCCAAATTCCTTGTTCAAGCCAGGATGAAAGCCCCTGGCTTCAGATGCCTACTTCTGGGCTCTTTCCAGTACAGATAGAATTCTAACTCACCTTGCTCTCAGGCTGTCTCCTATTAACAAATGAGAAGTATTTTCTGAGAAAAAATTTGTGAGTGAATGTCATACCCACTAACCTCAGGTTTTAAAGGACTCCTGATAGCTTTAGGTACTGCTTAATTATCACCCAGAAGGTGTTTTCTAATTTAGAAAATTACAAAATTATAAAAATTGACATCAAGTCTGAAAACATGTCGTTTCTAGTATTAATCTGTCCTAAATGAGGCACAACAGCAAATGCATTTATTAAAGTAAGTGCTGAATCTCTTTGAACAAATCCGTACATCAGCTTTGCTGGAGAGTGTTGATGTTGAAAGCAAACTTTCATTAATGTTATTTGCTCTGAGAGAAAGGATTAGGCCTAGATTTGGTGCTTAGTGTACAGTAGTACTTAAGAAAACATCGTCACTGCCTTTGGTTTTTGTCTACATCACAACTAAGGTTTCTGCGGCAGAGGCAGAGAATTTTCAAACTAATGAACTTTCCCTTATATTTAAAATTTCAAGCCTAATTGTTTTTGTTGTTTAGATAAGATCTTCTCAAATGAGAGTTTAATATTTCACAAGTGTTTGAATTTTGCATTTTTTTTTTTTTTTTTTTTGAGACAGAGTTTCACTCTTGTTACCCAGGCTGGAGTGCAATGGTGCGATCTCGGCTCATCGCAACCTCCGCCTCCTGGGTTCAGGCAATTCTCCTGCCTCAACCTCCTGAGTAGCTGGGATTACAGGCACGTGCCACCATGCCCAGCTGATTTTTTGTAGTTTTAGTAGAGACGGGGTTTCACCATGTTGACCAGGATGGTCTCGATCTCTTGACCTCGTGATCTACCCGCCTCGGCCTCCCAAAGTGCTGGGATTACAGGCATGAGCCACCGCGCCCGGCCTGCATTTTGTTTTTATATCAGGAGCTACACTCGGCATTACTTTCAGTGCTAATGAGTATTCTCCGAAAAGAAGGCTGTTCTTAAACTAACAAAAAGAATTGGTAAAGAGAATGGAAATGCAGACAAAAGCATAATTCATGGGTTGATTGACTGTCCTTCTCAGTTGCCTGTGTTAACTGAAGTTCATTTTATAGCTCTACATAAAAAATGCTGTGGAGAGTTGAAAACAACTTAAACTTGAACTTGAAGCAGAAACTGGACAAATAGGCAAACAAATATTTTTCCACCTCCCTATCCCAAAATATAGCCACCTAGGGCATCAGACCATTCAGGTCATTAGGCATTAGGGCATAGCGGGTGGAAAGTGCTAGATGAGTGTGACATGGTGGAGAGAGGCCAGAGACATGAAGCCTCATGGCTGTGGTCAGAGCACCCATCAGGAGCCAGAAACTCAGGCAAGACAAAAGACCCTTTGACAGCCTCTCAGAGCCCTTGCTCCACACAGGCTGACAACGGCCATCCATGACCCTGTAGAGCTGAAAAAAAAAAATCAGTAAAAGAAGGCCTGGCTGTCTCAAACTGAAGTTCAGTCTAGTGAAATGTAGACGTTTTCTGCTTATACTCACTGGCATGCTCAAAGCCTGTTTTCATGCGTCTGTAGAGCCGATACCTCCACTCCCAAGATTTCAGCTGTTTCTCTTTCTCTGTGTTGTCCAGAGTGAATCCTTCATTCTCCACCTGGGCAGACAGTTCACTCACCCTCTCCTGGGCTTCCTGGACCAGTGTGTTGAGGTGCATTGCTCGGCTTTCCAGGCTGACAACTAAAGGGAAAGAAATGGGTTTACTTCCTTTTCTTTCTGGGGAAATGCTGCTTTGTTGGAAGGATATATCCCAGAGTCTACTATAATTTTTAAAAAATGCCTGGGAAAAGTGGGATCTGTGTTTGTTATCAACTGTCTCATATAAGGTCTAATTAGTGACACTTACAATCAGATTAAGTGGCAAATTCATCAAATTAATATATTCCCATTGCTCTCTGTCCTCCTGTAACACACGCCTCAATTAGCTGCTTAGCTCAGCTAATTAGAATTCCACCATCAAGTACCCAAGAGGACCACTTCTAATCCAGCGCGTACACGTTTGTTTCCATGACCTTTAGAGGGACAAACATGCAGGGGCAAAACTCTATAGGGCCAGGAAGACCCTAGGAAAAATTATCCATGAGGCAAGTTGCATTCTGGGGAAGTTTTGTGTGATTTTTGGTAGAACCTGATTCAAATTTTCTGCCTTTAGTACATTCTTCCCAGCTTATAGACATTTTTGTATGTGTATCCTGGAGGCACAATTTTATCATTGCTAATCCATTTATCTATTGCTTACAAAGAGTTCCACTACTGCTGCCACAGTTGAGCTAGTGAGTTCTGATGGCCGGCTGAGTCTAATGTGATCAGAAATTGATCTTTGATTGTGCTATGATGGCAGGAATGATCTCCAGAGATACCGATGCTCAAGAGGAAATATTATATGAGCTCCTCTTGCTGAGAGAGGTTGTAGAGCTTGCTAGTTCTATTTTACCCAATATGTGATAGTCTTCATCTGATTTACTTCAGATTGTTTAGCCATCCTACCCTTGTATTCATGTCAATGAATGGGAAAGAACGTTTCCCTTTTTTGTGCTGAGCAGTGAGGCTGCCTCTTACGATCTCCTCATGGCTGTTATGCATATGAGGGTCTGTCATGATGGTCACTTGGTCACTCCAGAGCCCCTCCTGGTTAAGTGATAAAAGACAGCCTCAGCATGGGAATATGGTAGGGGATCACACTTCAGTCAAGTAAGCCAGAATAAAGTCCTGCAGATCTGTTGCTGAAAAGTGTTTGACATTCCCTGTGACCAAAACAATATTTCTCCCTGGTGGGTGGGAAAGAAATCCAACTATTTCATTCTTCTAATTAAGGGACAACATATTGTGAAGATAACTCAAGTGAAAATTTGTTAGGCGTATTTTGAAATGGAAATTAGGTGGTTATATAGTCACATTCTCTGTGTTCATAGGCATGTTTGCATTAATTACAGGAAATAAATACTAATTTATTATGGCCTCTGTGCACCATCAGTCTAAATTTATTTACAGATGAGGTCAATGAAAAATTAGCTGAGTCTTTTCTTTTTCTTTCTTTCTTCTTTCTTTTTAAAGTTGCTGTTTAGAACACTCAGGACTGTGTTTTGCTGCAGATTTGTCATGGTTAATGAATGTTGCTGTAGCAGTCAATCATGTACTCTAAATACTGTCACACTTTTTTTTAAAAGCCTCAGTCATGAGCCATGACAGAAAAATAAACAAATAAATATAAAGCTAAAAAACTCTTTCACTGAGCAGCTACACTATGCAGAATCCCCGGGGAAGGCTAAAGGAGGCCAGAATAAATGATAATATAAGTGCTGTGGACGTAGGGAAGCAGTGATGGGGTATGAACGCAGAGGTTCTGGAGAAAAAAAATACACATACACATACGCGGGCGCACACTCCAGTGGAAAAATTGGCAATATTAGTAGCCTCAAGGTGCAATTTCCTGGAGCAGTGAGATTGACAAGTCAGTACTAAATGCTGTTAATTTAACTAACTTCAGATTAATGGTAGAGTCTGCTATGACTGAAGCCCTCAAACACAGTCTCATTATAGCCTTGCTGGGAAGGTCCTAAATATAGGCATTGACAGTTTAAAACAAATTCGTATACATTTGTGTATTTTTAGACATAGGTTAGGCGTCAGAGTTTGTGTCACAGTTTTCAGGTTGATTAATTGACCCAGTAACTGCACTCTCTACCCACTCCCCCCTCCTTCTTTCACTCCAAATTATAGAGAAAATGGGGGAATTGTCCTTGTTAAGTTATTCAGTGAGCTTTTAATTGTATGCCTGATGTTTGGATTGCATGCATGCGTCAACACCTGGGTGATAGACACAAGATTTATAAAAATAAATTTTTCTAATACTATGAAATCCCCGCTATTAATTTTTATGTCCACAACAGTTATTACTGGTGTGAATTCCAGGTGGCATTTCAGATGGACAGCTTCTCTTGAGCTATGCTTGGCTCCTTCTGACAATTTTTCTGCTTTCCCTAGAACCACACATTTGTTTCTGCATTTTCCCTTTCCTTCTAGGCTTGAGATGCAATTTGAGTTATTATGGTAAAGGGATTCCACCTCTTCATGATAATGCATTTTGCCTCTTCAGAGACTAAAAACAGAATTTTACAGCTGGGTGAGCTCTCCAAGATTATTTAGATCCCAGGGCACCTCAAACTGGGATATCTAAACTCTTAACGTAATACTGTGGTGATGGAGGGTGAAGTGTGGGGTAGAGTGATCATCTCTGAAGACACAATATAAATGAAGGTGTCTTCTTGGAGCAACAAATTTTACATGCAGATTTTGATTAAGCATATTATTTAGAAATTAAATAGGTCTATTATGGAGAAGAATGGAAAGTGTTTTCAAAAAGTGAAGATTTTGAAAAAAGGGAAACTTTGTAAAACTCTATCCCTTTTCGCCAGGTTAAGACCACAGGTGCCCTTGAGAGTATCATTTGCATCTGTTGTTGGAAGTAATTGCACGGACAAGTCAGAGAGCCAGTGGTTTCCAAGCATTTCACCAAACAAACCTTTGTTTATTTTTTTCCAGTGGATTTTTAATAGCTTAATAAAACACCCTCTTTTGAAAGATTTTTTTTGGTCTACCAAACCAGCTGACTTATAAAGTGATCATGTTTCTCCCTATTATTAATGACCAATATAACTGTCAATAGAAGCATCTATTCAGAATGAGATAATCAACCTAACAAGTGGGTTAATATATTTTAAGCAGAAGAAAGTAAATATGATAATTATATTAGACTGTGTAGTTTATCATGAGTAATGGTGTGATAGTTAGGCTTTTCGAAAGCTTGAAAATTGTTCTGGGACTCACATTTCTATTTTTCCCACCCTGGAATGGGGACATTTTCAACCTCCTCATTTTAAAGATGAGGAAATTGAGGTCCCGGGGAGATGGGATGACTTATTCATAATCTGCATCTAAACCTTAAAGAACTCAGTGAATTTTCTCTAAACCCAATGGAATACAAATCAACCTATTATTTATATATTACAATTTCCTGATTGCTATCTATTCGGCATGAGATCGGTGAACTCAGTTTGACTGGTTGGATTTAGAATATAGAAAGGCTATGTCTCTTTTATCATTCCTGCCCATCCACTTCCCTTTTTCTTGGATTCATTCCCCTTTCACTTCCACCCACAGGATACTTTTCCCTGGAGTCCATGATCCAGATCTCTTTGCAAGGCTTGCCCTTTCCTCTCATTGCAGTTGGTCTCTTCTCCAGCCAAGCAGCTATCCCTCTGAGCAGCCATGCCGGCACAATGGAGGGTCTGTGACTGTGTGGTAAGCAGTCCAGCAGGGGCAAGACCACTCAATGGCTCTTGAAACAGGCTCTGTGCTATTGTGGTGTTTAATTATTAACAGCATTTCTACCGCCCAGTGCTTCTGAGTGAGTATTTGTTGTAAGACCTACCCAGCTAATTAACTATGGGATGGGGTGGGGGGAGTGGCGGGAACTTTGTGTTCAAAGAATACAATTATAGTTACTGTTTAAATCCTGAGATAAATAATGATCAGGTACCGAAGGGACTTTCTTCACCATTAGAATCTAACCTATGGATTGCTACTTATAGTTTGTTAATTCTGCCATTGCCCGCAATTCCTAAATTTGGATCTGGTTGATATAATTGCTTAAAGTTTGAAAATAACAATGACTGTAAAATGTAAACTAATTTTAATTTTTAATTAAGGATTTTAGAGAACAATTCATTTGGTTTGCTTAAAAAAAACAGACACATTTGTCCATTACTAATGATGTGCCGCTCTTCAATTTAGTCACAGCTTTCCCATTATTATTGGCATTTTCCTTTTTTAATGATGAGAAATGAGGCACTAAGATAATCATTTAATCTCAAGAGTTAGAAGGACACCTTACAACCAACCTCAGATACCTCTCCTTTAGTACCCTTGGTCCTCTATAATTTCCTACCTGAGGGGAACTCACTGTTTACCAAGATGACCTTGCCCATTTTCATACAACAGAATTTTAAAGTTCCCTTATCCTGAACTGAAATCTGTTTTCCTATTACACTCATGTGTCATTTACTGACAGGGAAATGTTCTGAGAAGTGCATTGTTAGACAATTTCATGGTTATGCAAACATCACAGAGTACACTTACACAAGCCTAGTAGATATAGCTACTACACAGCCAGGCTATATGGTATAGCCTATTGGTCCTAGGCTACACACCTGTACAGCGTGTTGCTGTACTGGCTACTGCAGGCAGTTATGACACAATACTATTCGTATATCTAAATCTATTTCAATGTAAAAAAGGTACACTGAAAATACAAAAACTATGGCATAAAGGATAAAACATGGTAGAACTACATAGGGCATTTACCCTGAATGGAGCTTACAGGACTGGAAGTTGCTCTGGGTGAGTCAGTGAGTGAGTGGTGAGTGACTGTGAAGACGTAGGACATTACTGACACTACTGGGGACTTCGTCAACACTATACAACTGAGCTACATTAAATTTACAAAACATTCTTTCTTCAGTAATAGTTTACTGTAACTCTTTTACTCCATAAACTTTTACATTTTTAAAACTTTTTGGGCCTTTTGTAATAACAGCTTAAAACACAAACAAACTGTACTGCTGTACAAAAATATTTTCTTTATGTCCTTATTCTGCAAGCTTTTGAAAAATTAAAAAAAAAATAAACTGTTTTTGTTAAAAATTAAAACACAAACACCTACATAAGCCTATATCTATGCCTTGGGTCAATATTACGAATATCAGTCTTCCACCTCCACATCTTATCTCACTGGAAGTTCTTCAGGGGCAGTAACACACATGGAGATGTCATCTTTTATAACAATACCTTCTACTAGAGTACCTCCTGAAGGACCAGAGGATGGTTTATAGTTAACCATTTTTTTTAATAAGTAGAAGGTGTGTACTCTAAAATAATGATAACAAGGATAGTAAATATATAAAACAGTATCATAGTAGTTTAGTGTCATTATCAAGTAGTGTGTCCTGTACATAATTGTATGTGCTGTACTTTTATATGATTGGCAGCACAGTAGGTTTGTTTAAACCAGCATCAGAACAAATGTGAATAATACATTACACTGTGATGTTATGACAGCTACAACATCACTAGGCAACAGGAATTTTTTAGCTCCCTTATAATTTTGTGGGACCACCTTCATATACATAGCCTACCATTGACTGAAATGTTATGCAGATGTGATTGTATTTCTAAACTGCAAGCAATGTGGTAAAAGGGCTTTGGTGTCCTATAGATCAAGTGCTGCCCTTACATATGTGTGACCCTAACCAGTTACTCTGCTATATGGAGCCCAAGTTTCTCATCAGTAAAACTGGCATAACAATGGCATTTGTCTTATAACTTGTAACAAATTAATGATAATCTTTATATAGAAGACTCTCTTAGTGGAGGTTTGCATTATTATTATTACATCCATTGATCTTACATTTTTAGAGGCACACAAAAGAAATCAAAATACTTGTTTTATAACATAACTCTATGTTCTTCCATCAAAAACCCCTCCTGCCTCAAATAAAATTTTTCCATCCTAGCTATTGTTCAGGTATATATACTAGTAAGTGACATCAATTTAAACCCTATCTGTTATTTCCAGGCAGAAAACAAGGTCACTTAGATTTAAATCTTACATGGTAGTGAATATACTCTGGGCAGTTAATATAATTTATTTTTGCTGACTATAAGCGATAATCTTCCAAGAACTTCACCTTGTTTTAAGGTAGGAATGACAAAGCAATGTAGGGGTGCTCTAAAAATTAAATATTTTTAATTCAAAAAGTCTTATACCAGAGAAACGCAAAACATAAACTCTAATTTACCTGTCTTAAGATTCAGGACATAAGACTCATTTTGACTTCACTTAGGTCTCAACCTGTTATTACATTTTCAGATTTTCCCAAGGACATTAAGGTGTGGTTCCAAAAAGGTTTTAGAGCTCTGGAGATTAAATGTTTCATTTAAATTACTGTGAATCTTTCTTCTCCTAAACTTATTACACCCAGACATGGGGCTCTGGAGTGTTTTCTGCAACTTTCCAGCAGAATGTTGACTCACAAAGTCTTTATATAACTTAGATTGTAACTGGTGATTTCTTAATAAGCCAGAACAAATGACACAGAGAGGAACTTTTAGGACTCATCAAACTCAAAGGGGAAAATGGACATCTTCTCTAAAAGCACAATATGCAAGACACTTGATTGGATTATTTTGGAAATTCAAAGGAGATTGCCTCATAAAAACATAGGGGGTTTAAGTAATGAAGCAAAATAACCATGTCTTCTGCCAATATTTTCAGTGCTGTCTATAGACATATAGTGTGAGCCACATCATTTAAAATTTCCTAGTAATGACAATAAAAAAGCAAAAAAAAATGAAATTAATTTTAATATTTTACTTAACTTGATATATCAAAAATGCTACCATTTCAATGTGCAATCTATAAAATTTATTAATTTTACATTTTATGCTTTTTTGATACTAAGACTTTGAAATCAATGTAATTTTACATTTAGAACACTTACTAATTTGCACCAGACATATTACTTTTTTAAAATTTTATTATAAGTTGATAATAATTTTGTATGTATTTATGGAATACAAAGTAATGTTATGATTTGTGAATACAATGTGGAATAATTAAGTTAACTAGACATATTCATCACCTCAAATATATATGCTTTTTTTGTGGTGAGAACATTTGGAATTTACTCTTTTACCGATTTTGAAATGTATAATGCACTGTTATTAACTATATTCATGATACAGCACAATAAGTTTAATAAAGCCAATTATTTCTCCTGTCTAACTGAGATTTTGTATGCCTTGACTATCATCTCCCTATTGTCCCCAGCCCCCTAACTCTGTAACCACCATTCCACTCTCTGCTTCTATGAGTTCAATTGTTTTAGAGTCCATGAGACCCTAAATAAATGAGAACATGAGATATTTGTCTTTTTGTGCATGGCTTATTTCACTTAGCATAGTGTTCTCCAATTCCATCCAGTTTTATCACAAATGATATCATTTTCTTCTTAAGACTGAATAGTATTCCATTATGAACATTTTAAAAATCCATTCATCTGTTAATTGACACTTAGGTTGATTTCATAACTTAGCTATCGTGAATAGTGCTGCAGTAAACATGGGAGTGCAGACATCTCTTTGACAAAGTGATTTCAAATCTTTTGGGTAAATACACAGAAGTAGGATTACTAGATCATATGTTAATTCTATTTTTAGTTTTTTGAGGAACCTCCACTCAGTTTTTGTAACAGCTGTGCTAATTTACATCCCCACTAACAGTGCTCAAGTGTCTATTTTCTCCACGTCCTCATCAACATTTATCTTTCCTCTTTTTGATTATAGCCAGTCTGACCAGTGTTAGATGATATCTCATTGTGATATGAATTTGCGTTTTCCTGAATATTAGAGATATTGAGCATTTAAAAATATATATATATATATCTGTTGGTTATTTGTATATCTTCTTTTAAAAAACCCTATTCAGGTTCCTTGCCTCTTTTTAAATTGGTTTCTTTGTTTTCTTCCTGTTGAATTGAGTTCTTTACATTTTTTGGACATTGACCCCTTACTGGATGTATGGGCTGCAAATATTTTCTCCCAATACATAGGTTGTCTCTTAACACTGTTGTTTAATCGGCTGTGAAAAAGCTTCTTTGTTTTAATCCCATTTGCCTATTTTTGCTTTTGCTATCTGTGCTTTTGGGGTCATATGCAAAAAATCATTGCCTGGACTAATGTCATGTAGTTTCTCCCCTATGTTTTCTTCTAATAGTTTTATAGTTTCTGGTTTTATGCTTATGCCTTTACTCCATTTTGAGTTCGTTTTTGTATATGGTATGAGATAAAGGTCCAATTTCATTCTTCTGCATGTGGATATCCAGTTTTCCCAACACCATTTATTGAAAAGACTATTCTTTTCCCATTGTATGCTTTTGGTAACTTTGTTGAAAATCAATTTACCATTCATTCATGGTTTCATTTCTGGACCCTCAATTCTGTTCCACTGGTCAATGGAATAGATCTCAAATGTTTGATAGTAATACGTGGCTAGCAGATTCTGTGTTAGACAGTATGGTTTTAGAACATAAAAGTCTACAAATTTTAAAAAGTGCTATATAACAAATGGGTAAAATATTTAAATTCTTTACCAGAAACTCTTGGGTCATTTTATTTTGTTTTGAATTATGTTGGCTAACAATTTTTAGAAATCATTTACAACTGGCCAGGTAATGTGATAAATTTTTTAATGGTGCTATTCCACTTAATTCTCAATAATCCTGAATGGGTAATATGGTAGCCAGCCTCCATGAGGGCCTGCAGTGACCTATGTCTGCTTGTATTCATACCCTTATACAGTTCTCTCCTACACTGTACAAGCGTTGTTCTGTGAGATCAGCAGAATTCTGCAGAAATGACACTATGTTACATCTGGGATTAGGTTATATATGTCACTGTTGCTTCCACCTCGGTTGGTCTCTTTCTCAGGTCATTTTCTCTGGGGGAAGCCAACTACCATGTCATAAAGTAGCCATATGAAGAGACTCATACAGCAAGAAATGCAGGGCTCTTGCCAGTAGCCACTATGAGTAAGCTTGGAAGTGGACCCTGTAGCTCAATCAGTCCTTAAACTGAGAGCAATCTCATGGAGTCACATGAAATTGTGATTGAGCCATAACCATCCAGCTAAAGCCATTCCCAGATTTCAGATTCATATGAGACAAACATTTACTATTTTTAGTTGATGTTTGTGGGTAATTATTACATAGCAATATATAATAATACAATTTAGGTACAATTATTATATCCATTTTAAAAATGGAGAAATGGAGGCACAGAGAAGTTAAAGAACTTTCCCACAGCTACAAAAGGTCAGATGTGAGATTCGAAGCCAGAACTCTCTGACTCTAGAAATTTAATTTTTAGCCTTTTCTAATGGATTAATTTAAAAGCTATACTCCCCAAAATTCTATTGTTGTCATGTTTATGTTTAAATTCATGGGGAAAAGTCTGCATACCCTCTAAACTGATAACAATGGATATGTTTGGGGATTTGGGGGATGGAACCTAGATTGTGTGTGCATGTGGGGATGAGTTGGCTGGGCTGCCAAAGACAGCTTTTAACTTTATCTATAATGGTTTTATTTCTGACAAGGAGAAGATATCCTGTGTTGTATGTCTATTAAAAAAATTTTTTTTTTGAGAGAAAAAGAGTACTATAAAACAACATGGATGAGCCTGGAGGACATTATTCTAAGTGAAAGAAGTCAGATCCAGAAAGACATAATAGATGATCCCACTTAAATTCGGAATTTAAAAAGTTAAACACATAGAAACAGAGAGTAGAATAGTGGTTGCCATGGGCTAGGGGTGGAGAAAATAGATGTTTAACAAAGGGTACAAATTTTCAATTAGAAGATGAACAAGATCTGGTGATCTAATGTACAGCATGGGTATGGATCTGCGAATTAATTTGATTATGATAATCTTTATAGAACATGTGTATATCAAATTATCACATTGTATACCTTGAATATGTACAATCTTGTCAATTAAATATTTTAAAGCAAAAAACCAGAAAAAAAAATATCAATTCAAAGAATAGGAACTTAGGCTTTGGCCACCTGGTGTTTAAATAATTATTTGAAAACCTAAAAAAGGTCAATGAGTCCAATATTAAGTAAAATTATTCTCTTCATAAGGAATAATATATTCATACCCCTGAAAAGAAATAAGCTTAGGATTGATTCAATTCAATTAACTAGATATTTATTGAGTGTCTACTGTTTGCTGGGCATTCGGCAATGAATGAGAGAGGTGCTGCCCTTTGAAATTTATGTGCAGAGGAGACAAAAACAAGCAAATAAAAACATTGAGAAAAATCATGATAAGTGCTATGCAAAAAATGACGAGAGTGATGTGATGAGAAAGTGTCATTTTAGACTTTGGACTTGGTGGCCAGAGAAAGCCTCTCTTGAAGATGTTACATTTAAGCTGAAATGTGAATGTTACGAAGGATTTGGCCATGTAATGAACAAGATTAAAAGCATTCAAGCAATCCAAGTAGATGGAATAGGCAGTACAAAGGCCCTATGCGAAGTTAGCCTGGCGCATTACAGGAACAGAACGGAGGATGGTGTGGGTGAGGAGTGCGCAGTCTAAGATGAGTTTTGAAGAACAGATTTGTAAGTCAGGATGAGGATTTATATCCCTATTTTAGTGAAGCAGAAAATAATATTGAGGGCTCATTATAGAGACCTGTCTAAGGCTTGTTCTTTATATACTCTTATTGGCTGCAAATCTTTGTCCTTTGAGGGTGGATTTGATTGCAGGAAATCTCTGTAAATAATTTGAAGCCAAGTCTGAGGAACACAGAGGGTGATGACGCTAGGCAATGCTATTTTGGAACAAAAATCAGGTGTGACTCTCAGCAACGAGTCAGATTTTCTCATAAACTGACTCTGAGGACAATTCCAAAGTGTTCAGAGCAATGGCAGCACTGTTAGAGCAAGTGTGGGGTCTCCCAGGAGGACCATGTGGAAGGATAACATTCGCTTGGATTGTAGACTTTCTAGTGTGTTTGTTTACATAAAACCAGCCTCATTAGTTTATAGTCACACCTCTTAGACATGGCCTGACCAGTCCCAGCACAAACACGAACCCCTTACTACTGCAGAAATGAGTGGTGCATCCTGACAAGACTGCCAAAATTGTAACACTGGTGTATGCACCATACTCACTTGACAGCAATTCTGCAATTGCATTTTATGAAGCAACTGGACACAACAAATTCTGAGTGACACTTTCTAGTTCCACGGGCAGCATCTGAGAGAAAGTGAGAGGGAGGCATTCACCAAGAAATGCAGAGGGAGGGGAGCGGGACTAGAGAGAGGGAGAATGTAGCTAAGGGAAAGGGCAGAAAGACTGAAGCTAAGGGGCATTTCACCATTCTTACCGCATATTATTAAGTAGTGTAAAAATAAAAACAACTAGGCTACATCTAAAACTGAATTCGTAACAATGTCTGGAAAACAATAACAGCCATATTAACAGCAAAAGGATACCCCAAAGGTTAAGTTACTGGACGACTTAACGGGTTTTTTTCCATACATTCTGTGTATATGCGTGTGTGTGTGTGTGCGCCTGCGTCTATGAGACACATAATGAATGTATGTTTGCATAATAAGAGTTGACACCTGTGACTCCGAGCAGCATAAGACAGGCTGTCACAAAGGCTAAAATTTCAACAGAGACTTTCTGAGTATCTACTATGTACTAGGTACTGGAGTCAAAGAATGAAATAAAATCTCTGTGAGTGACCAAATTTGCATGTGATTGCGAAAGAGCTAGTTTCTTTATGATTACTATTTACAGGGCCTTAATGATGCCAAATAAATGGCCATCTCAGAAAGGCAAGACTCTCATTGATGATTCAGCACATTCCTCCTGAAGGCTATTGGTTTGAGGGTGGGGGCAGAATATGAGTTAGTCAGAAAAAAGGAGGGGTTTACGACTGGGGGTTTTTATGTACAGAGGCAACAGGTCTTTCTTCCATAGCAGTTGCTCAAGCGAGCATGAGTCATAGCGCTGGGCTCCTGAGTGCATGAAACAACCCATGGCGTACCCGTGGGTGTCCTGCGGTGCCTCCACACATTGGCTTTCCTAGCTGCAGTCCTTTCAGACTCTGTGGCTGTTTTCCTAAGCTCAGCACACCAGTCTGCAAGAAAGTACTTGGGACTCTACTTCAATAACGGCTGGTATTTTTTTTTCTGCAAGGAATGAATATTACTTTGTGCTCTTTGCATAACAGTAGGAGGAACAAGGCTGGGAGCAGTGGCTCACACCTGTAATCCCAGCACTTCAGGAGGCCAAGGTGGGCAGATCACCTGAGGTCAGGAGTTGAGACCAGCCTGACCAACATAGAGAAACCCCACCGCTACTAAAAATCCAAAATTAGCTGGGTGTGGTGGCACATGCCTGCAATTACAGCTACTCAGGAGGCTGAGGCAGGAGAATTGATTGAACCCAGGAAGCAGAGGTTGCAGTGAGCCAAGATCGTGCCACTGCACTCCAGCCTGAGCAACGAGAGCAAAACTCTGTCTAAAAAAAAAAATAAAAATAAAAAAACGAAAAGAAAAGAAAAGGAAAGAAAAAGAAAAAAAAAAGGTAGGAGGAACAGAAAAAAGTTACTGAATAAAGATAGCAGATTCATCTAATGAGTAGGCTGGGGTTCTGTATATATTTAACTTCAGAGCAGTGTGCACGTTTGGATGGCCTCTTCTGGGATTTTTCTATGAATAAGGAAACATACATCGTTGAGTTTCATATAAAGAACATGCCCACGTGGCTCTGGCATTGAGGGGCTCAAGATAGAAGGCAGGCCAGTAGTTTAGGAGTTAAGTCCCTAAACCCTCTGTGTTACAGTGATTCCTTTTAAGAAATGGAGAAAGGTACAGAGGATGTTCTTCTGAATTGTGTGAGGATACCTGGTTGGCATAGTGAAAAGAATACTGGGCTAGTTTTCAGAAGGGAATACACAAAGAAAGAGAAGAAAGAAAATTAACCTTGTTAGAAACCCTATACCCTGCACTCTGCTTTGGAATACATGACTGTCATTAGAAGAGGAGCAAATGGAGAGCGAAAGTAGGGAAGAATCGAGCATCTAATGTGTGACGGTAAGTGTGCCAAAGCTTTCTCACAAACACCAAGGGAATTAATACAGAACGGGTTCAAATCCTGACTCCACCACCTATTAACTTTGTTGTGTTGGGAGAACTATCTGACCTTTAAAAAAACTGTCTGACCTTTAAAGTTTCTTCACTGATAAAAATGAAAAAACAACTTCTACCTCACAAGCCAGTCTTGAGAATCAAGGGAGATGATATAGACAAAAGCATTTTTGGAAGTGTAAAATGCTCTAAGAGCGTCAGGCCTCATCATTATTTTTCTTCTCTTATATATTCTGCCTCTTTGGCTTCTGGGGAACAGTTTAAAGCAGGTGTTTGCCTATCTGGTTCTGGCTGGCAGACGGGTTTTTCTCTTGGGCTAGCTCATACTCATGTACAGAAGCATTTCTGCTTCTTTTGTATTTGATATATAAAGTGAATTAAAAATCCTTGAAAACACTATGTTTTTCTATCCTGCCCCTCTCCAAAAAGACTGACACCTTAGTCACAGAACGGAAAAAAGAAATACATCATTTGGCTTTAGCAAACAGTAGGAAGGGAAAAATACAGGGGCCCAGAGGCCACACCCCTCCATATTGGTTGTATGGAAAGGCAGTGAGGTTGCGTGGAAAGATTCCAGGTGTTGGCATCCTACAGATTAGAGACCGAGTCCCTGACATCCCTATTCATTTGCTGGATGTGTGACCTGGGGCCAGTCAGTTAACTTCTCAGAATCACAACTTCCTCATCTTCAAAATGGAGTTAATAATCTTATCCTGTAGGGTTGGTGTGAAAACCAGAGATGATATATGCGAGACTTCATAGATAATCAACATTTAATAGCCATTTTTACACATGTAAGTCTATATGTGGTAGTTTCTCTTTGACTTCTCAGGTGGCCAACATGACTTAGGTGTCATGTTTCCTGGAGGCTGAAACCTGGGTTTATCTCCCATCATTTGTCCTTTACAACGTTGTGATGGTAACATGGTTATCATCCCAGAGAGAATGAGGAGGAAAACCAGGGATCTCTTGAACAAATTTGCTTTTGGTTTAACTAGATATTTAGTACTTGAGTTCTTTTATAGAGGTTTAATTACGCACAGAGGGCTTTGGGAGGTTGGGAGTCTTACTGTTATCACAGAAAATGCAGAGTTCTTTGTAGTGTCTCAGGTAAGTAAGAAGGACTAATGTTTCAACCAGCCCAGTGCAGGATGGCCATGGCAACATCTGGATGAATGGTCTCCTTGTTCCTGTAGAATGGGGCTCAGTCTGCGTTCTCCATGTTCAGGCCCTCTGATTCTCTCTCCACCCTTCTCTCACTGTATCTTTGGGACAGATGTTGTTGCAGAATAAATTGGAAGGCAGGAAAGATGCCATTTCCATTTCTTCCATCCATCATTTACCATCCTTGTGAATCCTCCAGTTCTACTAAAAAGGAGTAGCACTTTGACTATAGAGCTCTTTGGAAGAGCTCAAATCCTGCTGAACCCAGATCTTCACTGTCTCTGACATGGATGTGGTGAGCTTAGCATTTTTAAAATAAGGAATTTTCTGATACAAGGATCTGCTTCTGTACCTAGTCTTTGGGTGGTGGTGGTTTATGAAATGTAGGAGCAGAGATGTAACCTCTAATTATATATTTACTTGCTTCTCTTTCAGCCTTCTGGGTCTCGCCACTTGGAAGTAAGTGAATCAGTATTAGCGAAACTAACAGTTAGATGAGTTTACTTTTTTCTTTTAGGAAACGTTAAAAACAGTGGCTCACGGCCATTGTGGTCATCGGGTCAGAGAGTTTTCACTAAGCGGAATGTGAGTGCCTATTTCATAACATTGCTGTGAGGATTAAAGGAGTCAATACATGAAAAGTGCTCAGAAAAGTGCCTGACACAGGGTGAGTGCTGCATGATATCATCCCACCCACTCCTGGGTGGGGCCTGCCATTGACCCCAGTGCAGCTTTCTTCCCCAGCTACTATCAGTTCTACTTCACAATACAGCCAGAAAGAAGCCAGTCACAAAAGGCCGTCTTTTATGTAATTCTATTACATGAAATGTCTAGAATAGGCAAATCTATAGAAATGGAAGGTAGATTAATGGTTGTCAAGGACTGAGAAGAGTTGGAGAGGTTGGGGAGTGACAATAGGGGGTATGGGGTTCCTTTCATGGTAATGAAGCTCTAAAATCGACAGTGGTGATGGCGCACAACTCTTGTGCATATATGAAAAACCATTGAATTGTTTGCTTCAAATGGGTCAATTTTATGGTATGTGAATTGTATCTCAATAAAGCTGTTAGAAATATATCCAGAATTCTGCCACTACTCAACATCACTGTGATGTTAGTCCCAGCAACTAGTCTGTCTCCTGGGCCACTAAAATGGCCTTGTAACTGGTCTCAATTTCACAA
Source organism: Sapajus apella (assembly GCF_009761245.1). Classification (NCBI taxonomy): domain Eukaryota; kingdom Metazoa; phylum Chordata; class Mammalia; order Primates; family Cebidae; genus Sapajus; species Sapajus apella. The sequence goes on along the minus strand of NW_022436952.1, from coordinate 14,052,997 downwards.
TTGCCTCACACTGTCTCTTTTCCATAGAGCACTGCAGTGATCTTCTAATGTAAAGCAGAATAGTTCATGTGCCTTCCTAGACTGCTCCACTGCCTTCCCATCGTACTCTACAGTTAAAGTTGAACACTGACCATGGCCTCAGGGTCCTGCATAATCTGGTCCCCGTGACTTCTCCCTCAACCAACATTCTCCCTCTTGTTACTTTGCTTTGGCCACAATGAGTTTTTAGTTCTTCCAATATGTCAGTCTTATCCCTGTCTGCCTCAGCATCTTAATATTTGCCATTCGCTCTGCTGAGAATTTGACCCCCACACCTTCTCATCACTCATTCCTTTATATCATCTAGAATTCAACTCAAATATCGCCCCATCAGAGAGGCTTTTCTTGCTCTATCCTATTTATATATTCATTTTTAACTGACATATTGTAACTGCCCATATTTATGGAGTACAATTTGATGTTTTTATATAGATATTTGTATAATCATTAAATTAGGGTATTTAGTGTATCCATCACCTCATGTATTTATCATTTCTTTGTGGTTAGAGCATTCAAAAGCCTCTTTTCTAGCTACTTTGTAATATACAATACCTAACTGTTAACCATTCCATTATCACCTTACTGTGCGGTAAACACCAGACATTCCAACTTCCTAATTGTCAAAATTAAAAAGAGAACTACTATATGATGCCGCAATCCCACTACTGGGTACATATCCAAAGGAAATTAAATCAGTATGTTGAAGAGATATATGCATCCTCATGTTTATTGTGGCACTATTCACAATAGCTAAGATGTGGAATCAACGTAAGTGTCTATCAACAGATAGATAAAGAAAATGTTGTATAAGCCAAGCGAAGAAAGACAAACATGGCAAGACCTTGCCTATATGTGGAGTTTTATAAAAAGTTGATATCATAGAAGCAGAAAGTACAATAGTTACCAAAGACAGAGGGGGTCAGGATTGTGAGAGATTGGTCAATGCGTACCAACTGTATTTAAGATAGTCCCTTCCCTGTCAATCTCTAGCCATTCATTCATTTTATTTTCTTCATAGCATTTATCACTATTTGAGTTTGTATTTTATCTATGTACTTGCTTATTGGAAGTCTTCTCAACAAGCATATAAGTTCTATGAGAATAGGGATTTTTGTCTTGTTTGCTGTTACTTTCCTAGCACCTAGAACAGTGCCCCACACTCAGTGTTTATTGAATGAATGAGTGGATGAATGAAACCACCATATTGATTGTGAATACGAAACAGAAACATGCAAATGCTCATTCTTCTATGTATAACTCCTATTCTATATCCTCACTTGGAGTATCTTATGTATTTTAAAGCTTATGATAAAATTCCTAGAAAGAAGTTCTTTGGGGGTTCCTTTTCAATACCGTTCAGCATATTCTATTTAGAAGGCAACTTGACGCTTAGACTGATAAATGCTGTCCACGTTTGCATGAAAGTCCATGAAAACATCCAAAGGATATCAGGGCCAATGCTTAGTCAACCATGCCTGCTCTGAAAGTCAGCAGTGGCTACTTTGGTGGCATTAGACTGGAGTCTGGCTTTAATAGTACGTTTGTTTGTTCTTAGGTTACTTACAGTGTGGACTTTCTCGGGCCCCTGTTCTCAGAAGAATCCTTGCAATGGGCACATTGTTGGTCATGATGGCAATATCCAGGGGTGTCAAGCCCTCGCTGTTGGGTGTGTTGAGGTCTAGTTCTTCTGGTGTGTACTGATATAGGAGGATCTGCACAGCATCCATGTCCTGCTGTTCGACTGCCTCAAACATGGCTTCATTGCCCTGGAAATTCTAGGAGAGTAGCAAAAGTAGATTAGCACAATTTCTTAAACCAGTGGGTCTTTGTAGCTTAGCTAGTTTGAAGTTTAGAGACTGTTTCAGGGACTGCATGTCCACTTATAAGTGGTATAACTGCAATTTATCCCAAGGCCTCCAAAGTAAACACTCTGTTGGACTTCCCCTCACTCATTTCTAATGGACATTGAATAGAGGCACTGAGACAATACAGGGTAGCCTGGGTAGGCTGTAGGTAAGAGCAAAACTCAGCTTTTCTCAAACCAGTCTTCTGAATAATACTCTAATAGTTCATTTGGCTGGGTATGGTGGCTCATGCCTGTAATCCCAGAACTTTGAGAGGCCGACGTGGGCAGGTCACTTGAGGTGAGGAGTTCAAAACCAGCCTAGCCAACATAGCAAAACCCTGTCTCTACTAAAAATACAAAAATTAGCCGAGTGTGGTGGTGGGTGCCTGTAATCCCAGGTACTCTGGAGGCTGAGGCAGGAGAATCACTTGAACCCAGGAGGTGGAGGTTACAGTCAGCTGAGATCACACCACTGAACTCTAGCCTGGGCAACAGAGGGAGGCTCCATCTCAAAAAAAAAAAAAAAAGTCATTAAGAGATGTTCTATGAAGAAAATAGTATGTGGCCAAATCAATGTGATTAACATTAGATTAAACCAAGTTACCCCATTTTTTCCCTGTAGGCTTCCTCAGTGTCTTTAATAATTTTAACAGGTGTTTTGTTGCATTTGCTTTGACTACTCCTGGGATAGTATTCTACAGAACACAGTTTGAGAAATGCTGGCATAGATAGTGTTAGCACGGGTAGTATTAGTTATGGCTAGCTTGGCCTTGAGAGTGTACGTTCTCTGTTTTTCTCAAATGCATCGCCTCCCTCTCCATCCCCAGGCTTCTACATTGTCATCCCTCGTCTGGATCATGGCAATGACCTGTCTGCTGCTAGTCTTGGTCTCCCCTAGCTCTTGCTCTATGCTAACACAAGAATAATCTCCCTAAAATATACATGTTACATGTTACTTCCTTCTTTCCAAATATCTACTAGCTCCATGCTGCCTGTAGACTGATAGATTCTGAGCACTGAGGTGAGGGGTTCAAGTGGTAGTGTTCAGGGAGGGTTTCAGTGGCTGGATGGCAAATTGGTTTTGTGCCTCATGGAATCAGAGTTGAATATTTATAGAATACAGTTCACTTATAGAAAAAAATACCTTAAGAAAATATGGTTCCTTTCAAAAGTTCTTTCAGAGGATTAATAGCAAACAAAGGAGAAGAGCTCTGGAATTCTTTTAGGCAAATATTTCTTAGCACATGGGAGAAGACCAACATATGCATTATTCACACATGTATCTGGTATCTTTGCCAAGAGTTGCTTGGTCTTTAAAAGAGTTGAAATACCATTGGTTTTGACCTGCATAGGGGTCACCTGATTAACATGGAAGATCTCCAGTGACCAAATGTTCAGGTGGTCAGGTTTTATTTTTAGTCTCATTAAAAATCAATTCTTCCTATCAAAGTCAGCTTTAGCTGAGTACATAACACAAAATTGAAATTTGAGGAAAATATAAAGCTATTATGTAAATGGTTGTTTTGACAATGGGGACCCAGGGAATAAAGCTATTTTGGTGTACAGTTTTCTTTGCTGCAAGACAATCTGCGAAATAGTAAAGTGTTTTATCCACAATCTGCTAAACCGAAGAGCCTCTGATGCTTAGGCCACAATTTACCTACAGCCAAGTCCTCCCAAAAGATGAGGTTGAAATGAGAAAACATATCAGAAAACAAATGAGTTCAAAGTTAAAATGTTACCCTGTCCACAGTTGTGTATTTGTTTTTGACTCCTAGCATTCCTAATTTCTCATGTGCCATATTTACTCTCACTCTTAAGTCATTTCCTCCGCCAAGCTTTTGTTGGCAAACTTTGGCATGCTTCTATCTGGAAAGGCTAGGACTCATTTCTGTTTTAAGAGCAAACAAATGGTGCCATTACTCCCTGCAAAAATACCCTTGCTGAGCATGTTAATATTATGGTCTCAGCTTTTACTGAGGGCCATTCTAAGAAACTATTATATGAGAATGTCTGTAACATCATCAGTTCCACTCTTTATGCCATTCTCTATTACATAACTCACTATGACATCTACAAGGTCCAGAGGACTGAGCAACAGGCGAATATTCATTTTGGAGACGTTTTTAGTTATCAGCAGATGGGATGCTATAACCAATTGTGTTTCTTTTTCTGCTTTGACTTCCTGGGAACTCAGAGACGAATGTTATGATAATTTTCAGGTACAGGTACTATATTTGCATGGGTTTTTTCATATATCTATTTTTATTCTTATACCCAATATTTTCTTTTTCTAGTTTTTTCTTTTTTTTTTTTTACATTTTTTCCTTTACTTTCCTTCCTTCTTCTCTCTCTTTCTTTTATCTATTATATAATACATGTGCATTCTTTGGATTCTATTTTGAATGCCTTTGGAAAGAATGTGTGGTATACATTTGAAATAAGTAATAATATTAATATTATTATTTGAATGAACACTGGAATTCACAGAAAGCCCATTTAGCCTGAGACTTCATCTTTGTCAAACTGCTATTTTTTGAAGGTTTTTTTTTTTTTTTTTTTTTTGTGGGGTGTGTGTGTGTGTGTAGTAGGGAAATAAAAATTAAGAGAAAAGAAAAAGAAACAAGAAGAAAGTGAAACAGCTCACAATCACTCAGATATTGTCTAACAACATAAATATGTACAGTTATTGCCTTACCTGACTCTATTCTAGCATTTATAAAATTACAAGCATCCGCTTCTGAAATAAACGTGAATCATCTCAGAATATCCTTAAACCCAAACATAACTGAACAAATCAAACTGACACAAGAATAAAAACAGTTTTGTTACCACCGAGGTCTTCCTGAGACTTAGCCGATCAGTTCTTGTCCTAAAATAGGCCTCATCGAAGGAAGAGTGGCTTCCCTTCAATTTCTCAGAGAGATTCCTGTACAGGCGTTTGGCTGCGTTGGGAGATGAGGGAGCACTATGCTTTTTTGACTGACAGAGATGTAAACTTTGCATTTGTTGGGTCATTTTCACACGACAATTCCTAAGAAGAAGAAAGTCTGATGTTATATCTTATACACCACAAAATTATAAGTTGACACATAATTTTATAATCTCCAGTGAGTATCTGGAATCTGAATACAATGTGATAGCTGGTAGGGACCTTAGAAATTATCTGACCCAAGTTTTTCTGTTTTATTTACTTTTATTATTATTTTTTGAGATGCAGTCTCTCTCTGCTACCCAGGCTTGAGTGCAGTGGCACAGTCTTGGCTCACTATAACCTCCACCTCCTGGGTTCAAGCGATTCTCCTGTCTCAGTCTCCCGAGTAGCTGGGCCTACAGGTGCTGCCACCACATCCAGCTAAGTTTTGTAGTTTTAGCAGAGACAGGGTTTCACCATATTAGTCAGGCTGGTCTCGAACTCCTGACCTCAGGTGATCCACCTGCCTCAGCCTCCCAAAGTGCTGGGATTACAGGTGTGAACCACCATGCCTGGTCTTTTATGTTTTAAATGAGAAAGCTGAGATCCAGGGCAAGGAAGTAGCTTATTCATGGCCACAGAACTGACTGGGGGCAAGAATAAAATGACAGCTTCCATTTACTATATAAACATATTCATTTACATACAGACATATATGACTCAAGTCTTTAAATCTCTATCCCAAGTGAGGAAGTGTCTCTCTGTAATCTAGGGGGTCTGTTAAGTTCCTCTTGGGTATATATAATTGGGACTTTTTAACTTACATCCCCCTAGATGCTAGCCTCTGTTGGGTATATAAGAAAGTGTAGCTCTGTTTCAGATGGACAGACACAAATTAACTTCTGCAGAGCCCCTTTGTCTCGAGGTAGCAGTTAAGTTGCGTCTGTCCATCCAAGGCTTGGTGAACTATCCCAGTACTCAGAAGCTTGGGGAATTTATACCCTTAGGCCCATCCCTGATCACTCGAGATACCCTGGATGGGGTCCTTCAGGGCACTCACTACTGGCATTCTTCAGTTAGTACTTGACTGGTGTTTCAGAAATCTCTAATGAGGTCCCCACCAATGTCACACCCGAAGTCAGTTTCCAGATCAGCCAGGCCATTCAAAAGCCATCCACAATTACTTTGGGTTTGGCTCTTGAAATTTTGATCCTATCAAGGCCGTGGCTGCCTGGCATGTGTATGTGTATTGGACGAACAAAGGAATGAGTGAAATAACTAGCCAAGGTAATTATGTGCAAACTGTCTCCCTGCTACAGCCTCTGATGCACTGGGCCCAGGGCTCTCTGGAGAATGCGACTGCCTTCTCACCACTTCCCCTCAAATGTTTTAAACTTAATTTTTTAAATTGGTACATAATAAGTATACACATTTTGGGGTATTTGTGATAATTCAGTACATTTATATAATTTATAAATATCAAATCAGTGTAGTTGGGATCCTCATCACTTTAAGTATATAGGAGTCTAGTATATAGGAAGACTCATAGTAGCTAATATTTTTGTTGGAGTAGGCATTCAATAGATAATTTAGAATAAATAAGTGCACACATGAAAGTCTATTATATTTAATATGCTAGAGCACAACCCAAAAAGTTAATTTCATCCTCATGGCTTTGAACTGGTTTCCATGTCTGCTAGCACAAACTAACACTGATTCACTTTCACTTCAAGAAATGGAGATTCATCTTCATTATGTTGTTAAATGTCCTCAAGCATTTTTGTGTGTGTGATTTCCAGCTTTTAAGTTTATGGATACAAGTACAGGTTGTGTAGGTTTGTATAGGTAAATGTGTGCTATGGTGGTTAGCTGCACAGATTATCCCTTTACCTGGGTATTAAGTCCAGCATCCATAGCTATTCTTCCTGATGCTCTCCCTCCTCCCAGCCCACACCCTCTGCCAGGACCCTGTGCATCTTGTTCCTCGCCATATGTCCACGTGTTCTCATCATTCAGATCCCACTTATTTGGTTTAATGTTCCTGTATTAGTTTGCTGAGGATAATGGCTTCCAGCTCCAACCATGTCCCTGCAAAGGATATGATTTCATTTCCTTTTATGGCTACATAGTATTCCATATACCATATGTTCTCTATCCAGTCTATCATTGATGGTCATTTAGGTTGATTCCGTGTCTTTGCTACTGTGAATAGTGAGTGCTGCAGTGAACATATGCATGTGTGTATCTTTATAATATAATTGTTTATATTCCTCTGGGGTATACCCAGTATTGGGATTGCTGGGTCAAGTGGTATTTCTCCCTGTATGTATCTGAGGAATCACCACACTGTCTTCCACAATCATTGAGCTAATTAACACTCCCACCAACTGTGTAAAAGTGTTTTGTTTTCTCCACAACCTCACTAGTATCTGTTGTTTTTTGACTTTTTAATAATAGCCATTCAGACTGGTGTGAGATGGTATCTCACTGTGGATTTGATTTTCATTTCTCTAATGATCAGTGATGTTGAGCTTTTAAAAATATATTTATTGGCCACATGTATATTTTCTTTTGAGAAGTATTTGTTCATGTCCTTTGCCCGCTTTTTAATGGGATTGTAGTTTTTTCTTGTAAATTTGTTTAAATTTCTTGTAGATGCTGGATGTTAGACCTTTGTCAGATACATAGATTGCAAACATTTTCTCCCATTCTGTAGGTTGTCTGTTCACTCTGATGATAGTTTTTTTCTTTTTCTTTTTTTTTTTTTTTTTTGCTGAGGCCCCTTTTAAGTTTTGTCTGTAACTTCCTTCAAGACAAAAAGACTTCCTAGATCCTTTTAAGGTGGTCCCACTTAGTCTTAGTGATGTCCATGAGGCCCTACCCAGTTTTAGCTAAATGGACATATTTACACTTGGGAGGATGATTGTCTGTAATGTATATGCCTGTGTGAGTATGTTTTTAATAAATCTCTAATAACCTTCTCAAAAGTAGAAATGGAAAGGGTAGGTGATTTGGCATCTTTTTTCTTCCATCTATAAATCCTTTACCTTTGATTCAATAGCAAATACAGGTTTTTTTTCTAACTTAGTTTTTCCATTCCCACAAAAATTCCAGATTCATATGAAAGCTGGCTCATGTGGGGTTTGCCTTAACTTCTTTCTTTCTGCCTTCTGTCTCTAGCTTTTTCCTTTAGCATTAATGCCCCAGTTCAAGCCATCTGTCTTCTCTGCATCATTATTATTCCCAAAATAACTCTACATTCTTTTGTATCTCCCACAGTGCCCAGAAGTCCAGTAAATAAATTCTTGTCTATTGATCAAATTCCAGCTACTTGCCTTCTAACTGATGACACCTACCCACATGGCCCCTTTTGTCTTTGCTCATCTCCCATCTGTTCCCTTCAGTCAACATAGGTTGACTTTCTCTGTGTCTCTGACTTCCTTCTCATCCTCCCCCAGCTGTCCCTTCCTTCCAGGCTATTCCGTAGCTGTTTCCACACTTCTAGCTTTCATCTATCATTATGTTTTCTTTTTCTCCTCTACATTTAAAAATTTTTTAGCTAACAGGGTGAGAAAGAAAACTTTTGTTATTTGTTATTATAAATATGCATGCCCCTCCCAACTAATTGTACTCTTAAGTTTTTACCCTCATGGAAAGAGACAAGCATTTGAAAATCAGTGTAGCTTTAGTTTTGGAACTTCGCAGACCCAGTTGTAATCCTGATATTGTTACTTATCATCTATGTGACTTTGGGAATCTTATTTAAATTCTGAGTTTATTTCATCATTTATCAAAAGACATTTATCGAAGCTCTTTTTTCTAGAGTTGTGAAGATTAATCAACAAGTGAAACGTACCTATGTGCACTCAATAAATAGTAGCAATTATTACCCTAAGTCTTTTTCCCAAAATAGAGATACAAAAGTATATAATAACAATGTTATTTTTTGAGATGGAGTCTCACTCTGTTGCCCAGGCTGGAATGCAACGGTGTGATCTCGGCTCACTGCAACCTCTGCTTCCTGGGTTTCAGTGATTCTCCTGCCTCAGCCTCCTGAGTAGCTGGGACTACAGGTGTGTGCCAACACATCCAGCTAAGGTTTTGTATCTTTAGTAGAGATTGGGTTTCACTGTGTTAGCCAGGATGGTCTCGATCTCCTGACCTCATGATCTGCCCTCCTCGGCCTCCCGAAGTGCTGGGATTACAGGTGTGAACCACTGTGCCCACCTATAATAACAATTTAAATAGTTTTATTGCTTGTCTTAAATAATGTCTTGAAATTAATTTTATGTACTCAAATAGAGCCTTCAGTATGTTTTTTTATAGTAACCTATAATAAAACAGAAATAGGAAGTAGAAACTTCAGACTACTAGAGGTAAGGGTGGAATAAAGATTAATCTAAAAATAATTTAAAAATTAAAAAATAAGAAAACATAATAAATAGAAAATGTAAAATGAAGTCATAAAGTTCATGTCCTAATACTGCCTTTTCATAAATGGTAAAATAAACTCAGGGAATTTAAATAAGGTGCCCAAAGTCACACTAATTGTAGGTAACAATATCAGGATTTCATTTGGGCCTGCCAAATTCCAGAACCAAAACAATAGGTTGACTATACCTGTGCACACAATATATTCAAAAGTTGACTTTTCCTAATAAAATACAAAGACTCTCCAACTGAAATTCCTAAAAAGTGATTTACAAATGGTACACCTAAGTAAAGTTTTCACATAAGGATTAAAAATAGAAAAAATAGTATGTCAATGGGAATGGCAGAGAAAGGGCCTCCAAAAGTCCTTTTCTCCATAAAAGCAGTAAGAATTCTTGCAAAAATGGCAAAAATTAACTTTTTCAGGATCTGGGAAATTAACCAAAGACTTGCAGCAGTCCAGGGTGTCTTTAAAGAAAAGTGGCTGAATTTACTCAGAACAGCAAGTTTTGTGGCATTTTAACTTTCCCTATTTCCATCTTATCCAGCTCTGTGGCAGTCTTAGAAACCGACAGTTTACATTCATGGCCTGCACCATCAAGCTACCATTGATTTTCTTCACAGAATTAGAAAAAACTACTTTAAATTTCATACGGAACCAAAAAAGAGCCCATATAGCCAAGACAATCCTTAGCAAAAATAATGTAGCTGGAGGCATCATGCCACCTGACATCAAACTATATTACAAGGCTACAGTAACCAAAACAGCCTGGTACTGGTACCAAAACAGATATATAGACCAATGAAACAGAACAGAAACCTCAGAAATAACACCACACATCTACAACCATCTGATCTTCAACAAACCTGACAAAAAGAAGCAATGTGGAAAGAATTCCCTATTTAATAAATAGTGTTGGAAAAACTGGCTAGCTATATGCAGAAAACAGAAAATGGACCCCTTCCTTACATCTTATACAAAAATTAACTCATGATGGATTAAAGACTTAAATGTAAAACCCCAAACCATAAAAACCCTAGAAGAAAACCCAGGCAGTACCATTCAGTACATAGGCATGGGCAAAGACTTCATGACTAAAACACCAAAAGCAACTGCAACAAAAGCCAAAACTGACAAATGGGAGTTAATCAAACTAACGAGCTTCTGCACAGAAAAAGAAACTATCATCAGAGTGAACAGGCAACCTACAGAATTGGAGAAAATTTTCACAATCTACCCATCTGACAAATGTCTAATATCTAGAATCTACAAGGGACTTAAACAAATTTACAAGAAAAAAACAACCCCATCAAAAATTGGTGAAGGATATGAACAGACATGTCTCAAAAGAAGACATTTATGTGGCCAAAAAACATATGAAAAAAAGCTCATCATCACTGGTCATTAGAAAAATGCAAATCAAAACCACCATGAGATACCATCTCACACCATTTACGATAGTGATTATTAAAAAGTCCCAAAACAACAGATGCTGGAGAGGATGTGGAGAAATAGAAATACTTTTACACTGTTGGTGGGAGTGTAAATTAGTTCAATCATTCTGGAAGAAGTGTGGCAATTCCTCAAGGATCTAGAACCAGAAATACTATTTGACCCAGCAATCCCATTACTGGGTATATACCCAAAGAATTATAAATCATTCTATAATAAAGACACATGCACAGGTATGTTTATTGCAGTACTATTTACAATAGCAAAGACTTAGAACCAACCCAAATGCCCAACAATGATAGTCTGGATAAAGAAAATATGGCACATATACACCATGGAATACTATGCAGTCATTAAAAAGGATGAGTTCGTGTCCTTTGCAGGGACATGGATTAAGCTGGAACCCATCATTCTCAGCAAACTAACACAGGAACAGAAAACCAAAAACCACATGTTCTCACTCATAAGTGGGGCTGAACAATGAGAACACATGGACACAGGGAGGGGAACATCACATGCTGGGGTCTGTCAAGGGATGAGGGCCAAGGGAAGGGAAAGCATTAAGACAAATACCTAATGCATTCAGGGCTTAAAACCTAGATGACAGGTTGATAGGTGCAGCAAACCACCATGGCACATGTATTCCTATGTAACGAACCTGCATGTTCTGCACATGTATCCCAGAACTTGAAGTAAAATAAAAAACAAACAACAACAACAAAACAGTAGCTTGTTAGCCACCGAAAGGGGGCAATATAGGGTTGTAGCTCCTTTTAAACGCCACTTCCAGAGAACTGTCATTATTTGCCCGATATGAAGGTTCCCTAGAAAACCCTACTCAGAAGGCTAATCTTTGTTTGCTCTGACTTACAGCTCACCAAGGGCTAATAGCCTTTTCTTCTGGGTTTCTTTTTTTCAAAAACAAATATTAGCAATTGTTTAACAATAGTTTAACCATGTTAGATGGGGAATTAGATGTCTATAGAGGGCCTTGAAAAGCTGTCATTTTCCTGAGAATCTAACAAACTACAGGGCTGAGAGCATGCTTAGAAGACCTGAGAAGATCCTAAGATCTCATCTCTCTCTGACTTCATGGCTCTGCATGCAGGAAGTAAAGACTAAGAAGATATTTTCATCTGCCTGGCTAAGTATTGAAGGTATGCCCAACATACGCATGCAGAGTTTTTCAGCAAAAACTAGGATGCTTAGTTCTAGGCATCTAAGGAAATCTCTGTTCAATCATTAGCTCACCACGAAGTTAACCAAGTAGTGGCTTCAGTGGCCACATATAACAAAGGATACAGACTTTAAAAATTTAATTCTGAAAAATTATTAAACAACAATGAGCACTGGGGAGGAGGGGTAATCTAATTTCTGGAATTGCTACATCATTAATAAAATGCTTAGTTTTCAAGAAAATTATGTGTGAGGCATGCAAAGAAACAAACATTATGTCCCATGCCCAGGAAATAAAGCAATCAATAGAAATTATTCCTGAAGAAGTCCAAATGTTGGACTTACTACACAAAGACTTTTAAATTAGCTCTTTTAAATATGTTCCAAGAACTAAACCATACCCAAAGAAATAAAGAAAATTATGAGAATGATGTCTCACCAAATATGAAATGTAATAAAGAGATAGAAATTATAAAACAAATCAAGAACCAAATAGAAATTCTAAAATCTAAAAGTACATTAACTGAAATGAAAAATTTACCCAACACCAGATTTGAGTCGGCAGAGGAAAAATCAGCAAACATAAAGATAGATCAACTGAGATTATCCAGTATGAAGAATGAAAAAAAAAAATGAAGAAAAATGAAGAGTCCAGATCTCCTTGCAACACTGTCAAGTGTACCAACATACAAATAACAGGAGTCCCAGGAGAAGAAAAGAGGTATAGAAAGGCTATTTGAAGAAATAATGGTCAAAATATTCCCCAATTTAACTATGCATCCACAGGCTCAATGAACATTAAGTAGGATAAACTCAAAGAGAGCCACACATAGGTACATCATAATCTAACCATTAAAAGCCAAAGACATAGAGAAAATGTTGAAGACAGCAAGAGAGAAAAGGTTTATCACATTCAAAGGATCTTCAAAAAGGTTAACAGCTAATTTTCACCAAAAATCACAGGAGCCAGAGGAAGGTGGTACAACATAATTAAAGTGATGAACAAAAAAGACTCTCAAGAACTTCTCTACCCAACAAAACTACACTTCAAAAATAAAGAGGAAATTAAGATACTGCCAGATAAACAAAAACAGAGAGTTTGATATTATACATTCTCTACAATAAACACAAATGGAACTCATTCAGGTTGAAATGAATGGACACTAGATAGTAACTCAAATCCATATGAAGAAAGATAAAGCATTGAGCAATGACACATGTAGACTCAAAATAAAGGGATGGAGGAAAAGCTACCAAGCAAATGGAATACAGAAAAAAGCAGAAGTTGCAATCCTAGTTTCTGACAAACAGACTTTAAACCAACAAAGAAAAACAACAACAAAACCCAGGAAGGACATTACACAATGGCAAAGGGTTCAATTCAACAAGAAGGTCTAACTATCCTAAATATAGTATTGCATCCAATACAGAAGCACTCAGATTCATAAAGCAAGTTCTTAGAGACCTTCAAAGAGACTTAGACTCCCACACAATAATAGTGGGAGACTTTAACATCCCACTGACAATATAAGACAGATCAGCAAGACAGAAAATTAACAAAGATATTCAGGACCTGAACTCAACATTGGAACAAATGAACCTAATATCTATAGAACTCTCCACCCCCAAACAAGAGAATATACATTTTTCTAATTGCCACATGGTACTTACTCTAAAATTGATCACATAATTGGAAGTAAAACACTCCTTAGCAAATGCAGAACTGAAATCATAACAGACAATCACTTGGACCACATTGCAATCAAATTAGAACTCAAGACTAAGAGATTCACTCAAAACCATACATTACATGGAAATTGAATAACATGCCCCTGAATGGGATTTGGGTAAATAATGAAATTAAGGCAGAAATCAAGAAGTTCTTTGAAACTAATGCGAACAAAAATACAACGTACCAGAATCTTGCGGACACAGCTAAAGCAGTGTTAAGGGAGAAATTTATAGCATTTATTGTGCCCCCATCAAAAAGTTAGAACTCAAGTTAACAACCTAACATCACAATTAAAATAACTAGAGAACCAAGAGCAAACATATCCCAAAGCTAGCAGAAGACAAGAAATGACCAAAATTGGAGCTGAACTTAAGGAGGTAGAGACATGAAAAACCATTCAAAAGATCAATTAATCCACGAGCAGGTTTTCTGCAAAAATTAATAAAATAGATAAACTGTAGCTAGAATAATAAAGAAGACAGAATATTCAAATAAAGACAATCAGAAATGATAAGGGGGATATTACCACTGAACCCACAGAAATACAAACAACCATCAGAGAATATGATAAACACCTCTATGCACATAAACCAGAAAATCTAGAAGAAATGGATAAATTCCTGGACACATACACCCTCCCAATCTTGAACCAAGAAGAAACTGAATCCCTGAAGAGACTAATAATGAGTTCTAAAATTGATGCCGTAATAAATAGCCTACCAACAAAAAAACCCCAGGACCAGATGGAGTCACAGCTGAATTCCACCAGATGTACAAAGAAGAGCTGGTATCATTCCTACTGAAACTATTCCAAAAAATTGCAAAGAAGAGAGTTTTCCCTAACTGATTTTATGAGGCCAGCATCATCCTGATACCAAAATTTGGCAGAGATACAATAAAAAAGAAAACTTTAGGCCAATGTCCTTGATGAACATCGATGCAAAAATCCTCTACAAAATACCGGCAAACTGAATCCAGCAGCACATCAAAAAGCTTATCCACCTGATGAACTAGGCTTCAACCCTGGGATGCAAAGTTGGTTCAACATATGCAAATCAATAAATGTGATTTATCACATAAACATGACTAAAGAAAAAGAACACATGATTATCTCAATAGATGTAAAAAAGGCTTTTGAAAAAATTCAACATCTCTTCATGTTAACGACTCTCAATAAACTAGGTATTGAAGGAACATGCCTCAAAATAATAAGAGCCATGTATGAGACCCACAGCCAACATCGTACTAATGAGCAAAAGCTGGAAGCACTCCTCTTGAAAACTGGCATAAGCCAAGGATGCCCTCTCTCACTACTCCTATTCAACATAGCACTGGAAGTTCTGGCCAGGGCAATCAGGCAAGAGAAAGAAAGAAAGGGCATTCAAATAGCAAGAGAGGAAGTCAAGCTATCCCTGTTGGCAGACGATATGATCTTATATCTAGAAAATCCCACAGTCTTAGCCCAAAATCTTCTTAAACTGATAAACAACTTTAGCAAAGTCTCAAGATACAAAATCAGTGCACCAAAACTACTAGTATTCCTATATGCCAACAACAGTCAAGCCAACAGCCCAAACAGGAATCTACTCCAATTCACAAATGCCACAAAAAGAATAAAATACCTGGGAATTCTGCCAACTAGGGAGGCGAAAGATCTCTACAAGGAGAACTACAAACCACTGCTTAAAGAGATCAGAGATGACAGAAACAAATAGAAAAATATTCCGTGCTCATGGATAGGAACAATCAATATTGTGAAAATGGCCATACTTCCCAAAGCAATTTATAGATTTAATGCTATTCCTATTAAACTACCATTGACATTCTTCACAGAACTAGGGAATACTATTTTAAAATTCATATGGAACCAAAAAAGGAGCCTAAATAGCCAAGGCAATCCTAAGCAAAAAGAACAAAGTTGGAGGCAGTACACTACTGGGCCACAGTAAGAATTTTTTTTGCCATCTATGCATCTGACAAAGGTCTAATAGCCAGAATCTACAAGGAACTTAAACACAGTAGTAACCAAAACAGCATGGTACTGGTATAAGAACAGACACATAGACCAATGGAAAAGAATAGCAAACCCAGAAATAAGACTGTGCACCTACAGCTATCTGATCTGATACTTAGAAATAAATTCAACAAAATAAGTACGAAATTAATTTTCAAAAAACTATAAAATATCATTTAAACACATTAAGGAAAATAACAAACATGTGGAAAGACATTCCTTGTTCATGGATTAGAAGACTTGATATTGCTCACCCAATGGGAGGCACTGACTGGAAATTGGAGAGTGAGGTAGTGGTATTTACCCCTCTTTATCTATGGGGTATCCCTTTCAATATAACTTATTTTCTCTGCATTACAGAAATTGCTTCCTCCTTTTGTCCCTTCAGGCTTTACCATTCTTTACTGGTTTTCACTAACCTGCCCATTCTTTTGTAAGTGTTCTTATTGGTAACCTCCCCTCTGTTGTTCTTTTTGAATTCACTATATGATTCTTTCTGGGATCCTGAATAATACATTGTGTAATCCCTATAGCATCCATAAGAGTGTCTTGAAATGGATAGAAGGAGTACTCTTTGCAACTTTAAACTGAACTGAAAAAAATATTCAAGTGTTAATAAATATTTGACTGGTAAAATCAGTACAGAGTCCTTTAAAAGACTGGACAAGGAACCTATATCTGTCATGTTAAAGCTGGGATATCACACTTAAGAGAACATTCCTTATTAGCCATTTCACTGGAAAACCCACAGGTTGAAGTCTATCATTACATTTTATTCCATTCTTTATGGTGGTTTTAAGCACAGAATTGAAAGTATGGCTCTGATATAAGGCTGACCGAACTTTATGTTTTGGCTCTTTAACTTATTTTAACTTATTAACTATATGACCTTGAGCAACTTATTTAGCTTCCCTGAAGCTCAGTTTCCTCATAGTTAACATTATTCCTCATGTTAATAGCAATAGTCATGTATTGTACAAAAGGTGATATCAGAGGTTTAAATGAGCAAATATATAAAAAATTGTTTAGCAGAGTGCTTGAAAAAATAGGTGTTCAATAAATATTATTAACCTATAACAGGTCTTTTGAGGTATACTTAACATAAAATAAACGGCATGTTTTAAAAAGTACAATTTGACTAGCTCTGACATAAATGTTCACTCATGAAACCATTGTCACTATCAAGATAATGAACATACACATTATCCTCAAAAGTTTCTTTGTGTCTTTTTGTAATCTTTTCCTCCCTCTCCTGACTAAAATCCCTTCACTTCACCAACAGTTTCTAGGGAAGTATCTACATTCTTTCTGATACTATAGATCAGTTTTCATTTTCTTGAATTTATAAACGGAATAAGTATGCACACTTTTAAAACCCAGCTGCTTTAACTCAGCTTAATCATTCTGAGATTCATCTATACTCTGTGTCTCAATAGTCCTTCAATTTTTATTGCTGAGTAGTATTCCATTGTATGGATATGCCACTATTCATTTATTCAGTTGTTCAATTGTCAGATGTTACTTTAATATTTAATATTAAATAAAAAATTAAAACCCATGGGGTTTGCTTTAATCAAGAAGATGTATCATTTTCTTCCTTAATAAAGATTTAGGGGGGTTGTTTTAAGCAAGAAGATGAATCATTTTCTTTCTTAATAAAGATTTAGGAGGGTTGCTTTAAGCAAGAAGATGTATCATTTTCTTCCTCAATAAAGACTTAGGAGACCTGAGTTTCAAAGAGAGGGAAACACACGGTTGGTCAAAGACGGTCTGTTCTCTACAACAGGGCTACAGGACCAGGCTTTAGGAGATAATAAGCTAGGAACCACCTTTTATGGGAATGTTAATTTCTAGTTTTGCATTTTATTTTTCTGTGTGATAATAATTTATCCTAAAATCTTTAATAAATGTCATATTAAATGTGACAGCCTACCAAACCTTTAAGTAATGATACCAATTCGATACACAACTCCTCCAAAAATTTGGCTTCATTTTCAAGGTTAGCGCTGCCCTGATACTATAATGGTGAAAAAGGCAAGACATGAAAACAAAGATATGGACCAATGTCTATCATTAACACGGAGGCAAAAAATTTCAACAAAATGTTAGCAAATTAAATCCAGCAATGTATACTCTAAAAAGGATAATACATCATGACTAGGCAGGGTTCATTCTAAGAAGGCAAGGTGAACATAACATTTATCCATCCATTAATGTCAATGTAATCTAATACATTAAAAGAGAGAATATTGAGGAAAAACTATATGATCATCTCTATGGATTCATAAAAAGCAATTGGATTTAATAATATACATTTATTCATGGTAAATACTCTTTCAGGAATGTAAGGGAACTTCTTCAACCTGATTAAGATAATCTATTAAAATCTACATCATACTCGATGAGTAAAGATTAAGCTCTTCTTTCTAAGATCAGAAACAAGGCAAAAATGTCCACTCCTACCTTTTCTATTGTATTGGGCATCCTAGCCAGTGAAGTAGGGCAAGAAAAATAAGTCAAAGACCTACATATTGGAAAGAAAGAAGTGAGATAGTCTTCATTTGCAAATGACATGAAAGTTTACATAGAATAATCTAATAAATCTATAAAAATCTGCTTATGAAAAGCCTAATGCTGAACATGACATTATATTAAATAATGAAATTAAAGAAGAGCTAAATAGAGATATATACTTTGTTCATGGATTGGAAGAATAAGTATTGTTAAAGTGTCAGTTCTTCCAAATTGACCTATATATTCAATGCATTCTCAATCAAAATCTTAGCAGACTTTTTATTTTAGTAGAAATTGACAAGCAGATTTCAAACTTTTTATAGAAATGGAAAGGATCTAAAATAGCCAAAATAATTTTGAAAAAGAAAAACAAAGTTGGAAGATTTATACTATCTGATTTCAAAACTTCCTATAAAGCTCAGTAATTAAGACATATGGGATTGGATTAAGGATAGCCATTTAGATAAAGACAATATCATAAAGATAGAAGTACACGTGAATGAAACAGAATAGAGAGCTCAGAAACAAACTGTACATATATGATCAATTAATTCCTGAAAAAGGTGTCAAGGTAATTCAATAGGGAAAAAGATAATCTTTTCAACAAATTGTACTGGAACAATGGTATATTCACATTGAAAAATTTTAAAACCCTGAATCTCTATTTCACATCATATACAAAAGTTAACTTAAAACAGGTCACAGACTTAAATATAAAAGCTAATACTATAAAATGTTTAGAAGAAAATATAGGAAAAAATCATACAGTAGCCTGGAGAATGCAGGTCCAAAATGAGAAGAGTAGCCTGTGCAGAGTGGAGCCTCCTCACGCTGGCTTCACAGCCACCTGTTCCCTGGGCTTTGCCGCTTGCATAAGCAGAGAGCCTCAGCTGCCATCATCATCCTGTCTCCTAACCCTACCAGCTGTCTCAGGTAGGGGGCGCATTTTGGCATGGCCTCCATTATGCTTGTTTTGACAGTAGCTGCAGCAGCCCTGACCCAACAAGACCCATGGAGGCCTCAGCTTCACTTGCGGCTACCCTGAGAGACTGAGTAACACCACTGGAAATGGAGAAAATTAGACCAGTGAGACACAGAAGACTGGCAGTAGCCAGTAGATAATTCCCTCCCTATTCCTTGCTGTAGACTGTTCTGAGGGCTACCTAGAAGCCATCACATGTAAAAGAACAACAAGATATGTTTTCTTGTGAAGTGATTGCTCTTTCAGTTACAGTCACCTTTGTTTTCCTTTCTTCCTTGACTTACTTCCCTTTTTTCTTCACTCTTGATGCCCTGGGGTTGTATCTCCCAATACCCAAGAGAATATTTGCAATTAGCTTTACCTTAAGTTTTGTTTCTACATGCTAAAATAAGATAGAACAATAAGTCTCTGAGGAAATAGTTACTATATTCTCATTTTACTGAGGCCCAGAGAGGTTAGGTAACTTGTCCAAGATGTTACAGCCAGTAAATGGAGGAGTAGAATTTGAACTCTGGCTCCAAAGTCCATGCTTGTAACAACTATGCTATTATTATTTCTAAGGGACCTTAATCTGGCTGCCTGTCAGCTTTGTCTTCCTAGATCTTGATTCTGAAGTCAAGGCTTCTTGTCATGTTATGAGTCCTGGCACCTCCAGAGTTCATGTTTCACTGGAGCTTGGCTGCGGGACTTTCTCAGCTTATTTGTACTGTGACAAAAAAATAGGAGTTCTAACCATGCTTGACAGCTAGGTAGACAGATATAGTCAGTGAAAGTGATATTTCTGACCGGGATAAGATTGCTCTTGTAGCTGCAATGTGAACTACGGGACCTTGAGGCTTCAACCTGCCTGTCACTAGGCAGAAAAGAAAGTTAGACTCTTTCCATTTTCCATCGGCTGTTAACATACCAGATGTGTTTCTGAGTGCTAAAGGGTGGCCAATCCTATTACAAAGATGACATAGAGTGGAAGCCACCTTTCTGGTTCCTTTGCATTTTAATGTATATATAGTAAGTGATAAGTTTTGAAAGATCAGCTGTAACCGCATGGCAAGAGGAACACTATTTTTGAAGTATGAAAGCATATGTCTATGAAGAAGAAGATATAAAAATGGTTAGTATTGATTCTATAGTTCAACAACTACTTATGGATGATCTACTTTGTAACCTATGTATCCTGTGATAGACCCTGGGGATTTAAAAGTAAGTTAGTCTCCCACATAGGGTAACAGATTGTCTTAGTTTGTTCAGGACTGAGAGGGTTTCCAGGATGCAGTACTTTCAGTGCTAAAACTGGGAAAGTCCTAGGCAAATTGAAATGAGCTGGTTACCCTACCTGCCCCCAAGGAGCTCACAGGCTAGAAAGGAAGTCAGTTATGCAAATGCATAGCTATGAAATAGTGTGGCATGTGAAATTATAGACTAATAATACCAGCTTATACTTCTTGATATTGCTTGGCTGTGTCCCCACCCAAATCTCACCCTGAATTGTAATAATCCCTACATGTCAAGGGCAGGGCCAGGTGGAGATGATTGAATCATGGGGTAGTTTCCTCGATACTGTGCCCGTGGTAGTGAATAAGTCTCTGAGATCTGATGGTTTTATACATGGGAGTTCCCCTGCACAAGCGCTTTTGCCTGTCACCATGTGAGATGTGCCTTTGCTTCTCCTTTGCCTTCCACCATGATTGTGAGTCCTCCACGGCCATGTGGAACTGTGAATTCATTAAAGCTCTTTACTTTATAAATTACCCAGTCTTTCCTTTATAAATTTCCTTTATTAGCAATGTGAGAATAGACTAATGCACTTCTATAACACTTTCTATGAGCCAGGCACTATTTAGAATAATGTCTGTCTTAGTCCCTTCAGGCGGCTATAACCAAATACCATAAACTGAGTGGCTTATAAACAATAAACATTTTTTTCCTCACAGTTCTGGAGGCTGGTAAGTCCAAGATCAAGGCATCCAGTAGATATGGTATCTGGTGAGGGCTGACTTTCTGGCTGTATAGAACTTATGGCAACTTTCAGTTGCTGAAATTGCCGAATTAGCAGCTGTAAACGTACTATGATTTGAGAAGCTCTAGAAGGCTTATTCCTCCGCCCCCAACATATCCCATCTCTTAGTATTAGGGTACCTTAAATTCTTTCATCAAAGATTCAGTTAAGTATTGTATAATAATCCTCTTGCTATATCTTTACATGGTGGAAGGAACTAGTTAGCTCTCTGGGGATAGGCACGAATTTCAATTATGAGGGCAGAGTTCTTATGACCTAATCTCCTCTTGAAGGCCTCAGTTCCTAATACCACCACCTTGTGGGTTAGGATTTCAACCTGACTTTGGCGGGAACATAAACATTCAGTGTGCTGCAGTATCACTGCAACTTTTACATGTATCAACTTACTGAATTTCATAATAGCCATGTGAAGGAAGAACTATTATTATCTCCATTTTACACAGATAGAAATTGAGGCATTACTAAAGGGTAGTAAATCTGGGATTCAAACCTAGGCAGCATGAATCGAGATCTGAGATCTTAACCTCTAAACACGTCTCTCAAAAAACCTAAGACATAGAAGTAGCACAGAGGGGCGAGTGATGAACTTTCTGGGTGAGAGGAGGTGGTCATCAGATAAAATGTAGTGGGAAAATGGGTTAGAGAAGGTGATACCTGAGGATTTTGAATGATGAATGAGGTATTAACTAGCAGGAAGGGGAAAAGGGGCATTCTAGGTATAGTAGTTCAGGTTAGGACATAGAGATGTGAAATATCATGGTGTCACTGGTAAGTCAGTGCCAGTGAGGGTCCCCATGACATTTTTCTGGCCTCTGACACTCACAGTGATACATTTCATCACCCATGCCAGGACCTTTGTAAAGAAGCCCGAAGAGGTAGCAGGGCCAGACCACCAAGGGACTCGCATGCCATGATAAGAATCATAGACTTTAACCTGCACCTAATGGGGCAGCACTGAAGACTTTGAAGTAAAAATTGAGATTTGCTTTTTAGAGAATTGCTCTGGTAGCAGCTAGAGGATTGCTGAAAAGGGGAGGAATGTAGGAACAGTGGAGGGGACAATCAAATATGAAGCTCTTGGAAAAATACCCCATGAGAGATGGTGACTTTAGCTGAAGCTTGTGGCAATGGGGATGGAGTGGGCTGGGCAGATTCAAAAGATGAAGGAAATAAAATGGACTATATTTGGTTAGTGATTGGATGGAGGGGCTAGAGGGACCAGGAAATCCAGTGATTAATTCCGTGAGCCTTATTTGTTGACTGGGTGCATGACCTGTCCACTAATTCTATTTTTTTTTTTTAAAGGAACATAGGCAGAGAGGTGAGTTTAGAAAGGGAAAAGACAGTGAGTTTGGCTTTCACAGTGTGACTCTCAAAAGCCTATAGGAAATCTAGATGGTCTAATCCAGATATTCCATAAAAGAAGGAACTAACTTGCCCTAAGGGGCATTTATTTTTCTGACCAAGAGTGAAATAATAATTATGAGTGAAGTTTTCGGAGACAGGTATGAAGTAAATAGAAAGCAGAATAATTAATAGAATACTAATTCTGTATCCTTTGGGTTACCTTTGAAGTAGAAAAAATTGATTACATTCATTCATCATAAAGTATCAGTGGTTTGCTTTACTATTTCCCCTAGGAATGTTTGAATTTTATAAAAGACATCAATACTTAACTGAGTCTCTGATGAAAGAATTTCAGATACCCTAATACTAAGAGATGGGACAAATTTGGGGGGAGGCAAATAAGCCTTCTGGAGCTCCTCAATTCAGTACATTTGCTGCTGCTAATTCCATATGCATGGGTACAGGGGCAATTTGAGCAACTGAAGGTTGCCATAAATTCTATATATGGATTATGCCCATACCTGAACTACCCTCTGAAAAACATACTGCTATATTTGTTTCAAAACATTTATGATCTTTATGATCTTGGGATCATACGTATAGCAAATCAGTTATCACTAATCAATATTTTTTATAATCCTGTTTATTTACATGACCTATTTATTTGAATTTGAATTTTTTGAACATCACTTCTTAGCTCTTTTCTCCCCTTCTAATTCCCTAAGTGTAATCATGCTTCCTTCAGAGTGTTCTGGATCCCTTAGATGAGGGAAGGGGCCTGTATCCCCTCATCCTCACATAAACTTTCATCTGTGTGTTTCTGATGAATGATCTCTGGATTAAAGTACATGAACGATGATCTTGAATACTAGATGCATCATTTAACAAAATAACCTAAAGCAGTATCTCATGAATCCATTAATTGAGCTTAGCATGTCTTCTCTGAAACAATTATGAATAGAAGGAATGGAGGAACAGAGATCCAGAGAGGCTGAGGAAACTTCCAAAAGACACATCTTTAATCTGGGAACCAGCACAAATATGTGACTAGCCTGACATCTCACTGTAATCAGTAGACCATTCTGTCTCCTTGCTATTAGAATGCCATCATTTGTGAAATAGCCAAATCACCTGGAAGAATGACCTTGGTTGGCTCTTGTGATTGAGAAGCTTGGAGATCTTTTCTATCAGGCAAAACTTCACCCAACTCTCCCATTTCCTAGCTTTGGTTTTTATTTAGAGAAGCATGCTGCTCACTGTTCTAACATTGTTCATCTTTGTCAGCACCCAAGGCCACAACTTTGTCCGAACAGCCAGTGATATACTGCAGATAGAGTGCACCAAAGACATTAAACTCTAAATGACATTTATATGGACTCTGAGTTCACCAGAGATGGATTGATGCTGCCATAAAGCCTTGGGGTAGCCAGGCAAACAAAAGACTAAGGAGACTGGTGGGGGTGGGGATGGTAAGAAAAGCAGTATCTTTCTATATTCACTTTCTCTCTCTGCTGAGGTTGGCCTACATCTTATTTAGGAAGTGAAGAAACCAAGTGAGTATGGAGACTTTTGGAGCCCAGCACAGAAGCAAACTTGGCCTTGATTATCAATGGAGCTTCTTATGGCTGTGACCAGGCCAGTGTCAGCACAAGTAACTGGACACTTACAACATCCCACTTTGAACCCAGTGCACCTCACCAACCATATATCTTTATGAAATAAAGAAAAGACTTAACATAGATGCAAAAGCAGTGGTGGATCAAGCAAGGATTTAAATATATGCCCATTGATTCCCTTGGCAGGTATCCTTAGTATCACAGCCATAACATTATTTAAGGGCACGCTCACCCAGGATGAACACAGTGCTGGCATTCCACTCTGCTTCCCCAGTCTGCAAACTGGATTGAAGACAGTAATATGTCTGGATTTATATTCAGGATTAGCACGATAGGACCCATCTTTACCTGATCCAACAGGTATTTTATTAGGTACTCAGGAGCCTAACTGGAAAATGATTTTATATAACAAAACGGTAATTTGTTTTTTGTAGCTAATGCTAATCAGTTATGCAAGCACTTAATGTGATTAAACTTACTGCAAACAAAATGCCCAATTATCAGAAACGGGGCTTCCCTGCCCCCATCCTGTCTCTCAATGTGCAATTGCAGACCACTGTGTGTATATGCTTGTGTGTCTTCTTCATGGACCACCTGCAGCTAACTTTGGAATATGCAGATTTTTAAGCATTATTTAAACCACGGCAACATATACACATTTAAAAAATAATCAGTGACTAAGAAAGCTCCATATTCACATGAAGAAAGAAAACAATAAATCTGACTTACCAGTTTATGCTGTTTGAGGCAGCAGAGGAACAAGTTGTTGGTAATTGTCCAGTGCTTTCATTCAATAAATCACATTGGCTTTGCTTTCTCCTGTGGCTCAGCCTCTGTGCGAAGCAAGCGAATCTCCTTCCTATTCTGTGTAAAGAATAAAATGCGAACAGGATCACTACAGGCAAGAGCTGAAGTCCATGATCACTAAGCTACTCTTAATGCAAAATAAAAGAGCAAATGATGCATAGGGAGAGAAAGGGAGAGGTAAACAGCTTGGCTCAGAGGTTAGGTGTATTCTCTAGACTGCAGCCCAGGGAAGGCTTGATTTCTGCCGCCTGTATTCATGTAGTAAAAGAATACCATGACTTCAGCCTGTGATTAGCCTATCGTATCCGGGAAGACCATTCGAAACGGCTTGCAGAGACTACTAGCTTCATGGAAAACAAGACTGAATCCGAACCGACTGTCACTCAGGGGTGAGCAGAGGGGCAGTGGGTCACTACATCAACGGCAGGGAAAGAAATATTGTCTGGCATCCAAGAGCCCATCCAGCAATCTGTGACTGCAAATGATCTACAGCTCTTCTGGGGCCAGACATCCCCTTGTTTCTACAGCCGTCTGGGACCAGAAGCACACAGGTGGCAGTCACATCCCTTCACCACAGGGCACCTGCGCAATTCCTTACCAGTTCCCAGCAGGAGCTAGGGGGCATCTTAAGAAAGCTCTAAATCCAGTCAGGGTTGCTGAAATTGTGCTTGGGTTTTTGTCTGAGCAGGTTCTGAGAAAGTAGTCAGCAGACGTGGGACTTAGGACAGCAAGAGGCTCAGTCTCAGGAAAAAGATTCCAGTGCTGCTTCTATGCCAGCCACATATGAGTATGCCTGGCTCCTTTCACAGCATTGTGTTTTACATGGCTAATGAAAGACACAAATAGATTTCCTAGAAAGCTGTATACATAGGCATTTTTAATGATTGTCACTGAAATAAAATGGAAAATTACCTTCACAGGCTGCTTATTATGTTGGGGGGTGGGACTCGCTGATTGATAGCACATATGAATACTGCACATGTACGCACACACACCCCCACACACCCCCACACACACACACACATACCCCCATACACCAACCACACAGGGCCCTAGCAACAGCCTTAAGAATCTTTGTAAAGCTCTGTTCTGATTCGTTCTCTGCCAAATGAATATAGAGCTGCTGTAATGACTTCATAAGTAATTTCGGACTCTTCTGCTAGGCACTGTCTAGTCTATCATTTATGCCGGGAGCCAAATAAACTCTCAAATTTTGAATGAAACTGTAGCAAATCAGAAGGAAGTCTCTTGATCATAAACAAGTGGGTGGAGAGGTAAAAGTGCTTAGGATCCTGGAAATGACCTCTTGTCTTCCTGAAACTCTCCCCCTTTCTAGAGACATTATTTCCCCCGATAGCTCGCTCACCCTCAACAGGTGGCTGTTCTGGAGCTCAGATCTGAGGCAAGGCTCAGTGACTCATAAAGCCCGGGTGGCCGAAGAAAGAGCTCAGTTTAGCTTTTAACAATTGTCTTACTTTTTCTTTTCTTATTAAAAAGGTGAAATCTCGCTCTTGAACATTTACTATCCCTTTCTATCCTTGGATTTATTTGTCCATGGAAGCACTGCTATGAATAATCTAATTAAGGAATATTCATGCCCTTGAGGTTTAGAGGGCTATGTTTTTCGTCAAGGATTAAGAAAGAGCCTGGCTTCTCTTGCACAGCTTAGGCCAAAATGATTGCCAGCTAAAACTTTACCCTTTCACCTAGAAAAACTTTGGCTTTAGTGCAGATTTACTTGAATTACATCTGCTATGGTAAGCTAGGTGACTTAGTAACTCTATTAAGGTTAGAGGGTTGCCTCACCGGGGTCATGAGTTACATGTGCTATGCAGACCTGAGGGAACAGTGACTCTGGTGTAGTAGCAACACTTTCTAGAGCAAATACTCAAGTCAAGTCAAAAAGCCTATGTTTATTGCAAAGAACATTCATTCATTCATTCATGTATTCGTTAATCTACTCTTCAATAGACATGTAGTATTTGTAGGTTAGGCTCATTGTGCTACATACTTTAATGTTACTTAGAGCCTACTGATGAAGTATAAACTCCTTGACATACCCTAGCAAAATTCTTCATATTCTGGCTCTTCGTATCATTCTAGCCTAATTTCTCACCACATTTCTATTTGCAGTCCATGCTGTAGTTTTTTTGAATACCTGTTAGTTCCTTGGACATGCTATATTCTTTCTGAATACCAGATCGTCACATATGATGGGTATTCTTCTGCCTGGATGCTCAGTTCCCTATGTCTGGCTAACTCCTGTACAGCCTTGGAATCTTTGCTTAAACATAAACTCTCAGAGATATTTTTCTTGCCCCTAGTCTGTTAGGGTCCTTGTTCTGTGGTCTGAAAGCACAACACCTTATACTCTGCCATCATTATATCCATCATATTTTATTGCACTTCATAGTTTAGCATCAGTCATCCCCATGATATTGTAAGAGTTTAAGTGCAAAGTCTCTTATTTTCTGCTGTATTTCCAGGGTCTAACAGAGTTCCTGGACATAGAAGGCGTTCAATAAGTATTTGATGTTTTGTTGAAGTGCTTAGTGTGTATTTATTGAATGAATGCATAAATCACCTGAAGGAATAATGGGGAAAGGGGTCTCAGAATTGAAAGGAATCTTAAAGTTCTCTTGGTGTGTCTAAACTTTCCTGCCAGATGACTATCCACTGAAGTCTTGCCTCCTCCAATTAATCCTTCTGGATTAATCTCAACCCATATTGAGCACACTTTTATTTTGTCTCCCACTTTTTAGCAATTTTACAGCATGTTTTTCCTTTTTGTCCTCTAGCTGTTTCCCGGAGTTCCTCTCATCTCTGCAAACTGGTACTCTGTAACTCTTGGCATAAGCCTGCAATTATCTGATGCTTGATTCATTGAACATCAAACACTTGAACAGGGAGTTAAATGATCAGAGTCTTGTTTTAGGAAGATTTCTCTGGTTCTGGGGGAAGAATGAGTGAGATTAGCCAGACCTAGAGAAGACTCTAGTAATGACTACAGCACGAGATGGGATCTAAAGGCAGCTTTGCCCTTTCTTTCCTTCTACTCCTCCCCCATTACTCCACCCTCCGTGTCATAATACCAATGTTCTCATCTGGAACACTGAGAATGTTTGTTCCACACTCAGAACTTCCCCTCCACCCAATTCCACCCCCACAGTTATTTAACGTGCTTAGGGTATTTGTGAATGCGTCTCACAGATTCGGTTAAAGGCTCCTTTAAAGACAGGGACTGTGTTTTATTTTGCATTTTTCTCCTTCAGCCACTACACATCCTGGATTAGCAAGTGCTCAATAAAAGTCAAGAAAGAAATTAATTTGTTATATGCAGTGTATTAAGTGAAGCAATGTGGTTGGGAGGGAGCATTGCTCCCATTCAAAGATGAACGGGGCACCTTTACAAAGATAAAAGAGATATATTTAGCAACAGATATGCAACCGATTACAATACAAGGCAGAATTAAATAAGTGCCATAAAAAACTATGAGCAACGTGCTAAGGGAACATAGAATTATTACTTCTTTCTGTAATCCATAGAAAAGCAGAGAAGGTGGCCTTTGAACTGGGACTGGAGGTCTGAGGATCTCTCTACCGGTTGAAAAGAAGAAATAGGTTCGGAGTCAAGGCATAGAGTTCCCAGGCTATTAGGGAATGACAAGTAGTCTAGCAGACTGGAGTGAACAGTTCCGGGAAATGTTGATGGAACTTGTCTCAAAAAGTAAGCAGGAGCTAAATTGGAGAGCGCTTGAACGCTATGTTAAAGGGTTTTGCCATAGGTGACAGTGATCTGAGCAGGAGAATGCCAGAACAGCTGATTAGAATCCATCTGGCCTAGCCATTGTGGATAGTGGTGAGAACCCAGAAGCAGGAAGACACTGATGGTGTGAGGGCCTGTGAAGATGTAAATTAGAAGATGAAAGTTCTATCTCTGGAGCGAGAACTTAAAGGATTTGTCAACAGTATGGGTGGGGTAGGGGAGGATGAGACAAATTGAAGGTGACTTTTAAAGGTTTAGCCTACACGATAGCAGATGATGATGACATTAATTTATTCCGGTACACACACCTAGAGATAATTTGGGCATGCAGGTTGTGATCTGTGTATTTTTTTTTAAGACAGAGAAAAGAACAGGAGTTGAGTCCTTGGACTCATGTGAATGTGCCTAAACATTCACAGAATGCTTTGAAGAGCCCATTTAGTACCAGGTAAAGATTTGAGCCCAGGTCGTGACAGATGAACTGCCTCCAGCAACATTCAGTGCCATTTCTAGGGATCACGGGTACAGGGTTTCCATTAAATGTGAGAGTTTGTGGTTTCCCACTGGAGTTGGTTAGCTCATTGGAAAGAACCTGGGTCTGAGAATGGGGAGTTGGAACTTGAGTCCTCGAGCTGCCTCTCAGTAGCTGTGTGATCTTGTACTTTTTGTCATTAGGGTTCATTATTCTTGCTTGTGAAATGAGAGAGCTGGACCAGCTAAATTCAAAGGTTTCTTTTAGTATACTCTCCTCTGATTTGCAACATATGATATTTAGAATTTCAGAACACTTGCGAAATTAGGCCAAAGCCCACCAATATCAGGAGCCAGTAATGTCCACTCTCCCCTGCAAAAATCCTGACCATATTTTGAGAACGTCCATATATCACTGCAAATGCATGTCTGTCTTGTGGTTAGTTCCATGTGGTTTGTTTGTTAGACGTAAATTTAAATTGATCACTTTTTGATGGCTATTTTCTAATAACTTTTCACTTTTTTTTTCAGCAAAGATTTTTTTTTTTTCCTTAGGGAGTTCCTTTTCATCAGGATCTCAAAATTAAATTATAAGAAAGTAGCATTCCCTTACTGTGGTCAGCAAAGAGCCTGGCCAGCCTACTTCCGTTCCCTAATCTCTTGACCTTCCTTAGGGCGCGGCTGCTCAATAATGGCTCCAATTTTTTTTTTTTTTTAAATAAAATGTGCTACTTACCAAAAGCTGCTAAAAGGGAGGCAAAAAATAGGAAAAGAAAACTAACACCCCAGGGTGTATCTGAATATGCTTATTATGTGCGAAGTTGTTAGTAATGAATGCGAAACTCTTCCTCCTCCTCCCCCTCAATTTCTAATCCCCAAAGAAAAAAGAAAAGAGGTGGGGGAGTGCATTGGCCATTCAATCCAAAGCAGAATTTTTTTTTTTTTTTTTTTTTTAAAGAAAATGTGCAGACTGTTGACGGGCATGCTAGTTCTTGGTTACTTTGTTTTAAGCACCAATTGACTTTTCAGACTAAAAGCAACGGTCCCAAAATTTCCTGAGAAAACCTCTTCTGGAATTTTTCTCTAAGTCTTGGAGATGAGACATACTACATTCAAAAAGACTCTTCAAAAAGAGATGGCCCATATTCTTCGTAGTGCAGTCCAGTGACAAGGGTATTCATCTGAACTAATCATGTGGGATTTTCCAGTGTCACATTTTTGAGAAACGGGATTCTCTTAAAGGAGGCTACAAACACTTCAC
This sequence comes from Sapajus apella, assembly GCF_009761245.1. Taxonomy (NCBI): domain Eukaryota; kingdom Metazoa; phylum Chordata; class Mammalia; order Primates; family Cebidae; genus Sapajus; species Sapajus apella. The sequence goes on along the minus strand of NW_022436952.1, from coordinate 14,022,611 downwards.
TGAAAGCTTTCCAAGAACGGCTTCATCCGTCCTCAGCAGCCTCTCACCGGGCTGTAGCACCGACGTGATAATCAGAGTCCATGCTTCTGAAAAGCCTTCTTGTCCTGGCTGCCACCCTCCTTTCAGTCATCATTAGAATTCTCAAGCTATGAATCCCCTATTGTCTGTATGAGCCCAAGATCCCCCACACCATGCCGAGGAAGGAATGTGAGCCTCCTGGGTCTGGCTCTAAGTCTCAACCTTATCCAGCAGGTCACAAAGCCCCATTTATACGCAGCTCCAACATTTTATCATAATTCTTTATCTGCTTGGCCCCATATATCCTCTAGGGCAGTCAGGAGACATTTGGTAATGAAGCCCATTTATCCTCATTTTCTCAATTGGCACACTTCAGGTTCTAATATTTATGTTCACACTGTCTTAATTTTGGATGTCAAAGATACTATACTAGACAAGTAGCATTGCCACAGGATAATTGAACCATGCGGAAGAGTTCACCAGAGTCCGATACATGATGTGGTTTGTCATATTACCAATAATGGCATCAAAACAGTTACTTTTAATAATAGCTCAGTGGAAAAATAATAATAAATGCTGCCATTTATCAAACACCTTCTATGTGGCGTACAATGGTATCACTGAATTCTCACACCCTACAAAGTAGGATTATCCACTTTTTATTGATGAGGAAACTAAGGCTAAGAGAGATTAATCAGCTTGTTTATGTGCATTTAGGGACTGAGCTGAGACTCAAACCCAGGTCTCTGCAAAGCTTGTGGTATTTCCACTTCATTCCTTTGCCAAGAAATAAGAAATAATACATAATATGTATGGTAATATAATAAGAAATATAATACATTTTGTTAGTTGTTTTACATTAACCTAGCATAATTATTTTTCATCAAAAACACATAAATAATTATGAACTTAGGGCTGATAAAATGTTTTGGCCAACTGAGAAATGCGATCTGCTCTGATAAGCATTAGCACATCAGGTCAGAGTAGGAATTTGTAGCATAAATTTCACCTATCAATAGGTGGCAGTATTCACCTAAATCTCTTTACAAAGAGCCAGCACAGGTTGCTTCTTCTTATGACCAATCCCTAGGCCATCTGTATTCTTTGATGCACTAGATTTGGTCATAATGAATACTGAGCGCAATAGGTTGGAGGCTAATTGGGCCTGAATCATGCCTTTGTATTGTGAGATCTGGACTGTAGTGGGGTTGTGATAGAGAACTGTTATCCATGGCAGAGACGTTGGGATCCCTCACCATTTACAACACTCATTGTGACTGTTCCTCTGGGGAAGTCTTTTATTGGTGCTTCAAAGCCAAAGATGAATTTTGTGTCTTGGATTACTTTAACATTTTGCGGAATTCTCAAATAATTTAAAAATGAAATGGTTAATACTCCAAAATCTGATAATTCATAAACCAATGTTTGTCTAGATTAAGAAAACAAAACAATTAGCAGACTTCAGGGCTTCAGCTTTTTCAAAACCCTATATATGTGTACAGCTACCCATCAAATCACATGAGTGCTCACCAGTAGGCACGGAAGCTGGAATCCATGAGGTGACTGTTCAATAGACAAGTCAAAGTAGTTAAGTTGATTAGTCAAAATACTGAAGGACAAATACCTTCGATTTACACCTTCTAAATACTGCTGAATTTTAGGCAGACCCTTCCTCCTCCCCCTCCTCCTCCTCCTCCTCCCCCTCCTCCTCCTCCTCCTCCTCCTCCTCCTCCTCCTTTGTCTATCTTTTTTCTTCCTCGTCATATTTTTGTAAAGAAAATCTTTTATTTTAAGTAGAGACAGGGTTTCAATATGTTGGCCAGGCTGGTCTCAAACTCCCGACTTCAGGTGATCGCCTGCCTTGACTCCCAAAGTATTGGGATTACAGGCGTGAGCCAATTAGCTGGGTGTTGTGGCATGCGCTTGTAGTCCCAGCTGCTGGGGAGGCTGAGGCAGGAGAATCGCTTGAACCTGGAGGCGGAGGTTGTGGTGAGCTGAGATCACGCCACTGCACTCCAGCTTAGGTGACAGAGTGAGACTTTGTGTCCCCTCCCCCCCCAAAAAGAAAATCTCAATATTGAAATACCTGTAGTTGAAAGTCACAGAATCAGTCTCTATTTTCTACTTGCCAACAGGAGTCCACTTAGGAGAATTTAGTTTTGTAAAGTCAAGAAAACAGGTAGATAAAAAGATAAAAGAATAAGCTGAAAGACTCTTTGACCTATCTTTATGCTGGCCTCTCCATTTTTATATGAGATGCCTGGGAACAGATCATTATCAATGACAATCAACAAGCTCTTAGAAATGGTAAATAGGATGAGTAGTCCTAATTCCCAGAACTAAGAAATTGACTCCAGTAAGATTCTTAAGATTCTCAGCAGACCAGATTATCTTAAATACAGATTGGCTGGTGGAATAAGCAAGGTGGCCCTGAAGACAGCCTATTCACCTCGCTTTTAAGCTCCCAATGGGATGAGTGTCTTTCTCCTCTCTCCTTGTGGTATTTATAACTATGTTAACACTCTCAGCACAGCCTAACTTCCTTAGAGTTATTTGGGGCTCAGTGTAATTCCCTTACTGGATTGAAATCTCCCTGAGGGCAGGACATGGGCCTCATTAATTTTTGAGTTTCCCTCTCAGCTCTTGGATTGGGGCCCTGTGCATGGTTGATAATTTTCAATACACATAGGTTTAATTGAACAGAATTAAAGAGAACTCAGAGGAATGTATTTTATATTTTTGCCCAGTTTAAAGAAAAATTTCAGCTTCTGTGTTGGATGCTATGCATGATCATATTTCTAATTTCTCGTCTGCTTCTTCCATTTCAGAACAGTATTGACGATGATAGATGTATCATGCCAAAGGCCAGGACATCCCCCTAGAACCACTAACTACCTATTTTTACATCCTTGGCAATGCCATCTGATTTTGTAGAAGAATGCTCTGGTTATTTGAAGGTTAAATGCAGAGGCAGGCAAAAAAAAAAAAAAAAGCAGTTACAAGGGACATTAAGTGACCTACTGTGTCATTCCAATCACTAACATTTCCTGCCTTTGTGGTTTGGAGACCCAGTCTGCACTAAAGAGCTGAACAAGGCAACGATGTTTCCTAGTGGTGGTTTTCATTGTTCCCCCTATTAGGTCAAAGCTAAGCACAAGGGGAGACAGTGAGCAACGTGTCTCACAAGGGAAGGGGAAGCATCTTGAAAAGCTTACAAAATTACATTCAACCCATTAGGCATATCAGGAGATATTGCCAAGCCGGAGAAATGAATTACCCAGCTGAATATCACAGGCATAATGAAGTTGTCAACAGCAATGGTGCAGCTGTAGATTGTCTGATTATGTGTTGACTGTGCTGGCCATTCAGGGACACGCCAGGAAGGAAATTGTTGTCATATTGTCCACCACATTCCAAGCCCCATCCCAGCCATGGTGATAAACCTGACACCCTGAGGAGCACATGGAAAACAAAAATAACAACAGCAAAGCAGAAAGAAAGAGCATCCTCTTCTGATGGTCTCTTATTTCTAGCATTGCTGGAGTCTCTCCCCTTCTGTGACTCCAATCTGTCATCTTCTTTTAAAAAAATGACCATGACAAGGAATGCAAGTTTAGATTCTGGCCCTCCAAACAAACATTTCATGATGGGCTTTTTAACCTTTGTTAAATTCAAAATAAGCAGCAGTCCAGCAAGAAAGCTTTAACTACGTGGGTGGGATTTACACCTTTCCTATGAGTCAAAGATGAAGGCAGGCTGGAGTTTTCCCTTTTGCTGATGCATCTAAAAAGGTTAATTTGCAATGTTTCTTGACAGCAACTGGAATCTTCCTGAAGATTCTTCTGGCTTTTTTTTTTTTTTTTTTTTGAAACACCTTCAGTTTTCTTCTCTAAGGGGGTCAAGCAATATGACCTTGAAAATCACTTCTAGCTCTAACATGCTATGGTATCAAGAAGCCACAGAGCACTTAGCACATAGAAGAACATCTCTGTCATAAAGAAAACAAATGCTTTATTTCAACCCAGCTAGTCTTGGTTTGTATTGGACCCATGCTCTGATATGACTCTGAAATCAGAGTCAATATATGTGACCTCTATGTCCAGAGGGTGCATTGAAATCTGCTTTGAACATGTGTTATTTATCGGAATGTTTTCTTTTTTAAAAAGGAACTAATGTAGATGTGACCCACTGATTAATAGAACTTCTTTATCTATTCAGATTTTCTTCAGAGAAAGCCAACAAAATGTTTCTATTAGTGGGACTGGTCCTTTGTACTTGCTTACAATATAGCACAGGAGCGTTTGATCCCTTAATTACCATAGGTGGCCCCACTCAGTGGGTGGTGATTTGGATGAGGAATCTGGATAGCTTTAGTGATCAGTCAAGCCATAGAAAAAAACTCTCCTCCTTCCACCCTCATTTATTTTTCTCTCCTGAGTGCTAATCAAAATGAGTTTTTTTGTTTTGTTTTGTTTTTTGTCAATTCTTCTAGAATATTTCTGTTTGGCATTTGAGTCCAGGCTTAAGTTAAATTTTAGGCCCCCAAGACCAAATTTCCAAAAGGGTCCTCTCACCCTTGGTTAACTGCTAAATAAATAAATCTCCAAAGAAGCCTTCTGTCTTTTCCAGGTCTTTTCTCCATTTATTTCATGGCTTAAGTGTTCCTTAGATGATATTTGTGTGAGTGGCTTGTGACCCAGTCTCCTGCCAAATTGCTTAGCTTTCTACCTCCATAAGAAACACCTCCTCCATTTGACAAATGGAAAAGTCACCTTGGTTTAGCTCCACAACTTCATGGATCTTAGTATTAAAGGGAGAATTCTTTGTAATTAATCACAGCAAGAATTTGAAATACTAAGGTAAAGGAGAAGTGAGGAAGTTAATTGTATTTGCACATTCAAACATAATAATAAAGACCTACAGCTGTGTAATAAGACCCAGCAATTATAAAGGAAGTCTGCACTATCAGTTAAACACTGACTGTAAATGCCACTTTACCCATTAAAATTACTCTCAGCTGAAAATAAAAACTTTGTCCTGTTTCTTCTAAAAACATCAGACGAAGTTTGCTGTACAAATGTCAGGAGTACCTGACCTAAAGCATATAGCAGCAAAGCGGCATTTAATGAATTGGAGAAAAAAAGAACAGAGGTGGAAGAAAAAGAAAGTTGAAGAAGTTGTAGGAATACTTTTAAGAAGGCTTGAAGGATTCGTTTTGTTAAATGGTCGCCTCATCTTTATTAGTCCCATCTCCTCTTCACAGACATTGCACATTGTGCGACCCTTTGATTTCTGGCCCAGTTCTTTTGTCTTCAGACTCCTGTCCAACTTCCCTTTCTTCATTTTGTCCCAGACTCTGAGCTCCTATGAAAGTACATAGAGCAGGGTCTGAATGGGCTGCTCTGACCACTTTCTAAGACTGTTCAGAGGAGCTTTCTCAAGGACCGCATATGCCAAATACTCAGTGTCATTCTTTGGCATTGTGAAACCTGCTGGATGCACCTTCAACACAGCAAAGGCATTGAATGGAATTAGAAGTTCAATGACTTATTCACTTCCTTCATTATTTGGAAGGAAAGTACAAGATTTTGCTCAGAGAGGATGAAAAGGACAGCAACAGGTGCCTTCTGTCTGTGCTTCCCTTTTAGCTAGCATAGTCTCCTCTTGGCTTGAAAGGGAAATCACAATGTTTCACCCATTTGTCAGATGCTCAAACGCAGTCTGTCATATACAAATACAACCAGGGCTGCTTATCCATTCTCATCGCCCCTTCAGTGATTTATCTTCAGCATCAAGGAAAAGTGGGAGTTTTCTATGACATTTGCAACTTCAAAATGCATTTCAATCTTAAAAAGAGAGAGAGAGAAAGAGAGAGAGAGAGAGAATATGAATCACACTACATATTCACAATGTCCTCCCTACATTAGTGAGAAAATCAAGCCTCAGGAGCATTTACACTTCATTAATGAAATATTAACTTAGTGCAATGTGGCATATGGACAGGAGAAATTGTGGCTATTTTAACTGATTGAATTAAACCCAAATAGGCTGAAGAGAGTTACATGTGGCCCAGTGAAACACATTTGCACTTGAACAAGAAAGGCTTATTTTAAGCTTGGCAGCATTGAGTAGTTGAGACTGAGAATACATCCCTGCCTGAGAAGGTATTGGGTACCAAATAAGAACCCCAGAATTAGAGTGATGGTTTTGAGGACTGTTTGAAAAAAACATTATGTTGCTTTCAGTTAATGTAAAACCATTCACCTCTTCTTTTCTCCACATCTATGCATTCTTGACTGCACCTGTATCTAAAAGGTCCTGAGGTTCACGATGCTATAAACGTTACTGATGAGGGCAGCCTAAGCTTGAGATTCATTGTAGAAAAAAATCCAGTATATTGTAAATGAAATATTAGAGTCAGGAGATATGAGTAAAAGACTTGGGTTTACTACTTATTAGCTGTGAACCTTTGCAGTCTTTGGCCCCTTGACCTAAGTCTTAATTTTCTTATCTATAAAATGAAATTAATAGATAAGAAAATTAAGACTTAGGTCCAGGGGCCTTTTGTAGTCATCCTGCAAAAGGCTAGAATAGACATATTACAATAGAAGATATGCAAGTGGTCAATAAGCATGTGGAAAGGTGCCCAATATGATTAGTCCTCAGAAAATTATAAAATAAAATTAAAAGGAGATACCAGTTTACACCCACTAGGATGGCTAACACCAAGTGTTGGTGAGGATGTGAAACAACTATAATGCATTTAGGTTGCTGATTGGAATATAAAATGGCATAACTTTGGAGAACTGTTTGACAGTTTTTTACAAAGTTAAATATAATATACCTTATGACTCAGCACTACTACTTTTGAGTTCTACCCATAAGAAAGGAAAATAAATGCTCACAAAAAGAACTGCATAAGAATATAGCAGTCTTAGTTAAAATAGCCAATCTTGAAATAGCCCAAATATCATCAATAGCTAAACAAATTGTGGTATATTCACTCTGTGGACTATTACTTAACAAAAGAATAAACTACTGAGACGTACAATAATGTGAATGAAGCTCAGAAACATCAGATTAAGCAAAAGAAGTTAGACACAATAGAATACTTACTGCACAATTATATTTCCATGACAACCAAGTACTGAAAAAACTGATCAATAGTGATAGAAATCAAAACAGTGGCTGCTTAGGTAAGACTGGGGTGGTGGGATATTTGATTGGACAGTGGAAACTTACAGGAAACCTACAGGCATGTTGGAAACCTTCTGTATCTTGACTTACGTGTTGGTTAGGGGAGTATATACAATTATTGAAACATAACTAACCAAAATACAAAATCTATTCATGGTATTGTATGTAGATTATAATTAATGAATAATGCCTGCCTTAGCTACCTTACAGAGATATTGGAAGATCAGATGAGATTTGAAGTAAATGTAAAATGCCATGTAAATCTGAGCTGCTATCATTTGATAGGTAAGACCAAACATAGACTAATCTAAGAATGGGCAGGCATATGGAGATGGGTATTTGTAAGCTGAGTGCAAGATCCCAGGATGTGAACCCAGGCTGCAGCCCAAGGACCAAGAGAACAGTACCGAGAGCCATCTTCTTTCCACCTCAAGGCTCAGGATGCTGTTAGCTCATACAGTGTCTTTATGAGGCTCAGAAAAAGAATCTGTTCCTTCCTCATACTGTGGCACACTGCTTAGGGAACATAGCCTGGTTGGGTTTTAGCACTCCCTTTACCTCTTGGACCAGGCTTGTTTGTGCCTGGAACAATCTGCACAGCTTCATATGAGGTCCTTTTTAAGGCCTTTGCACATACTGTTCCATCTGCCTAAAACATTTATCCCTGTTTCACGGGACTGGCTCCCTTTCATCTCTCAGGTCTTGGCTTAAATATCATTTCCTCAGAGAGGAAATATCCTTTCCTTGTGTCCATTAATCTTTATTTCACCACCCTGTTGTTTTTCTAAAAGCACCAACCACAGTTTGTAACTATTTTCTTTACTTGGGGTTTGCTGGTTTGCTCCCTTTTAGACTGTGAGTTGCAGGGGAGCAGGGAATCCATCTCTTGTTCACCATAATACCCAAGGCATAACATAGTGTCTAGCACATAGTAGGTGGCCTACAAGTATGTGATGAATGGCAAAATCAGAGGCAGGTTTGAAGAGGTGTGAGGCTGGAAGCTAGTGACCTTTCCAGAGGGTGATCAGGTAGCAAAGGCTGAAAAACTGGAGACCAGCAAAGGAAAGAAGATCTGTGGAGGACCATGGAGGGCCAGAGATTTGGCAGTTAGGGCAGCTGGGATTAGGAGAGAGACTCTGTGAAGTGGCAAGTACCTATGTTAGGGATTCCAGTAAAGGAGTTTGAGAGGAGGAACTGGGAGAAGGTGTCAGAGTAAGATCAGTGGAAATAATGCCTAGATACTAACCCTGAGGCCTCCAGGGATTATCTTCCTTTTATGCTCTGGATCTAGACTACATAGGCAGTGCTGGGTCACAGACAGGGACAAATCAAAAGGTCTCTGAGAATCGGCAGCCAGACACGTGTGGAAAAGCAAGCACCTTCTCAAAGAAAATATCATTTAATTTTAAACAAACCAGAGCCAAGGTGTGAGTGGGCAGAAACACCGAACACAGGTCTACTGTCTGGTAGGCTGAGGGTGGCTTCCAGTAACCACATGGTAGCCCTCAGGATGTGGAGTGGCAGACACACGATGGTCAGACCGACACCAGGTGGTGGGGGTGAAGGATAAGAATATCCAATGGGAATAGAATATTTAGAAATGGTTCTTTCATTTTAGCACAAAGGTTTCAGGTGAACCACAGACCTGAAGGGGATTTTGCAAAGAGTTCTAGATTCTGTGATCAGATCACAAAATAATAGCACTGATATCAGAAAATAATAGGACTACAAGTTGAGTATCCCTTCTCTGAAATGCTTGGGGCCAGAAGTGTTTCAGATTTTGGATTTTTTCTTGGATTTTAGAATATTTGCATATACATGAGATACCTTGGGGATGTGACCCAAGTCTAAATACAAAATTCATTTGTATTTCATATACTCCTACTACAAATAGCCTGAAGTTAATTTTATATAACAATTTTTGCTAATTTTGTACATGAAGCAAAGTTTGTGTACACTGAACCAACAGAAAGCAAAAGTGTCACTATCGCAGCCACCCATGTGGACAACCTGTGGTTGTTTGGCATCACCAGTATTCCTGACTCTGAATTTATATGCTACCAACAAGCAATCATTTTTGTATAACTTTTCACACATACATACTTAACAGTAGAAAATATAATGTACTCAGGGTAGGTTGTGGTGTCACATTGGCACTGAAAAAGTTTTGGAGTTTGGAATATTTTGGATTTTGGATTTTTGGATTAGGGATGTTCAACCTATACTTGATGAGTCCCTATAGCCACCAATTCTTTTGAACCCCACAGCAACTCTGTGATGGGAAGTAGCATTAAAAGCATCTGAATTTACAGATGAGAAAAGTGAGGCCCAAGTCTCATGGCTAGAAGGTAGCAGAGCCAATACTTTGTAAAAAGAATCACCTTCACACGAATGGTGAGTAATGGATAAAAGAAATGTGGTACACACACACACATGAACACACGAGACAGAGAGAGAGAGAGAGAGAGAGAGAGATTGTTAGTTTACATAGCCCTAAAAAGGAGGAAGTTCTATTATTAGTGACAACACGGATAAACCTGGAGGACATTATGCTAAATGAAATAAGAAATAAGCCAGGCACAGGAAGACAAATACTTCATGATGTCACTGGTGTAGCATCTAAAAATGCTGAACTCATAGAAGCAGAGAGTAGAATGGTGGTTGCCAGGATCTGGGGGCAGGGACAGGAAATGGGGAGATATTGGTCAAAGGTTACAACATTACGGTTATGCAGATTGAATAAGTTCTAGAGATCTAATGTACAGCATGGTGACTACAGTTGATAATACTGAATTATATACTTGAAATTTGCTAATAGAGTAGATATTCAATGTTCTCAACACACACACTCTCACACACACACACACACAGAGTAACTGTGAGGTGATGGATGTATTAATTAGCTTGCTAGTGATAATCATTTCACAATATATATTTATATCAGAACATGGAGTTGTACACCTTAACGATATACAACTTTTAATTTCAAAAGCACAGCAGTGCCTCCTAATTTGTGGTTTTGCTTTCTGTGGTTTAGTTTCAGTTATCCACGGTCAACTGCAGTCTGGAAATCCTAAATGGGAAATTCCAGAAATAGGCAATGCAGAAAGTTTAAATTGTGCACCATTTTGAGTAGCATGACGAAATCTTGCACCACCCTAATGTCCTGCCCAGGACGTGAATCATCCCTTTGTCCAGCATATTCATGTGGTACACACTACATGCCCCTAGTCATTGATATCTTCTGCTGCTGATATCTATTGATATCGTCATGGCTCAGAGATCCTGGAACATGTGAAGTGAATGATCCTCTTTATGATGTATCATCAGAAAGTCAGGAGTAGTCTAGTGCTACATCACAATGCCTGTGCTATTCACCTCACCTCCTCTCATCCTGTAGGCACTGCCTCATCTCACATCATCACAAGAAGAAGGGTGAATAGAGTGCAATAAGATATTTTGAGAGACAGATCACATTCATATAACTTTTACTACAGAATATTGTTATAAATATTCTATTTTATTATTACTGTTATTAATTTACAGTGCCTCATTTATAAATTAAACTTTATCATAGGTACTTATGTATAAGAAAAACATAGTGTATATGGGGTTCAGTATTATCCATGATTTTAGGCATTCACTGGGAGTTTTGGAATGTACCCCCTGTGGGTGAAAGAACACTATTGTACCACAATAAAGCTGGAAAAGATTGTAAAAAATTCTTCCAATCTATGAATCAAAAAAAGCACAGAAATCTAAGACATCAATAATAGAAAAACAATAGAGGAAATCAATGAAACAGAGAAAATGTCTTTGTAAAGATAAAATTGGCACCTCTATTAAAACTGTTTAAGAAAAAGAGAGAAAATGCAATTTACCAACATCAGGTATTAAGTGAGGATGTCATTATCAACTGCACAGATATTAAAAGGATAATAAGGGAATACAATAAGCAATTTTGTAAGTATAAATTTGATACCTGTGATGAAACGAACCACTTTCTTGAAAAACAGGCTATCACAACTCACCCAACATGAAATAGATGATTTTAATTGTTTTTTAACCATTAAAGAAGTTGAATTTATAATTTAGAAATATCAAAAAAAGTAATGTCTAGTCCCAGATTGTTTCACTGGAAAATTTTCTACCAAACATTCCTAAAAGAATTTAAGAATTAGCACAAATGTTATACAATTCCTTTCAATCCAAAAGAGGAGGGAACACATCATATTTTATCTTATGAAACTAATATTATGTTGATAACAAAACTGGATAAAGACAGTGCCAATAAATATTCCTCACAAATGTAGATGCAAAAAATCATTAACCAATATTAGCAAACAGAATTCAGAAATATATAAACAGAGTTATATAACATGACAAAGTGGTATTTATTTAATGGATATGAAGCTGATTCAATATTTGAATACCAATCAATGTAATTCACCATATTAACAGATGAAAGGCAAAAACTTACATCACCATATCACTTGATGCAGAAGAAGCACTAAACATCCTTCAACATTCATTTATCCATGATAATAACACTCAGAAAAATATCGATAGAATGAATGAACATCCTCAGCTTGACAAAGACCATCTACCAAAAATCCAACAGCTAACATGTCAATGGTAAAAGACAATGCTTCCCCCTAAGAAAAGTCATGCCAACTCTCATCATTCTTATTTAGCATAATTTTGTGAGTTTTAGTCAGTAATAGAAAGAAAGAAAGAAAATGCAATAAAAAGCATTTTATTGAAACGCTAGCTAGAAAAAAAATTACTGGTTAGAAAAAATAAAATCATTTCTATGTGCAGATGAAACAGCTGTAGAAAATACCAATAAATCTACAAAAAGACTACTAGAACTAATAAATGAGTTCAGCAAGGTCACAAGATAAGATATGAACATACAAAAGTCAATTGTGTTTATGTATACTAGCAATGAATACATGGATGCAATTTAAAAGTACAATATCATTTACAATTGCTCAAAAAATTAAAATCTTCAGTGTAAATCTAACAAAACACATACAGGACTTCTATGCAGAAAATGCTAAAACGCTGGTGAAAAAAATCAAGGTTTTAATAAATAGAAATATATACTGTGTTCATGGATTAGAAGATTCAACATAGTAAAGATGTCCATTCTCCCCAAGTTTGCATATACATTTAACACAATTCCTCTCAAATTCTCAGCAAGATTTTTTTTAGATACGGAAAAGATTTTTCTAAAATATAGTTGAAAAAGCAAATGAACTAGAATAGCTAAAACAATTTTGAAAGATTAAAAGTAAATTGGGAGGAATCAGGCTACTCAATTTCAAGACTTACCATATATCTATGGTAGTCAAGACTGTGTGATGTTGGCAGAGAGATAGATACATAGATTACGAAACAGAACAGAGAATCCAGAAATTAACCATTACAAATAGGCCAACTGAATTCTGACAAAGGTGCAAAAATTATCCAACAGAGAAAAGATAGTATCCTAACAAGTGATGCTGGTGCAAGTGAACATCTAGAAGCAAAAAAACCCCCAAACCAAAAAACAACCCTCAACTTAAGCCTCACATTCTTATATATGAAATTTAATACAAGATGGATATTTTCTAGGAATACATTTGACAAAGAACAAGTATCTAGAATATATAAAGACTTCTGAAATTTCAACAATAAAACCCAAATATTCCAATATTTGGCAAATTATTGCCAAATTATATTCAACACCAATAAAACCCAAATATTCCAAATTATTGCCAAATATTGGAATATTTGGGTTTTATTGTTGAGAAAATGGGCAAAAGACACGAAGAGATATTTCGCTGAAAAGGGTATATAGATGGCAAAAATGAAGTCAGCATTTGAAATGAACATGTGAAATTATATTCAACACTGTAAGACAAGTTTCAGAGTGAGAAAAAATATTTTCAAGCTATATGATATGGTTTGGCTGTGTCTCCACCCAAATTTCATCTTGAATTGTAGTTCCCATAATCCCCATGTGTCATGGTAGGGAGACGGGGGGAGGTAATTTAATCATGGGGGCAGTTACCCTCATGCTGTTCTCACGATAGTGAGTTCTCACGAGATCTGATGGCTTTCCCCCTTTTGCTTTACACTTCATGCTGCTTCCATGTGAAGAAGGATGTGTTTGCTTCCCCTTCCACTATGATTGTAAATTTCCTGAGGCCTCCTAAGTTCTGTGGAACTGAGTCAATTAAGCTCCTTTCCTTTTTTAAATTACCTAGTCTCAGGTATGTCCTTATAGCAGCATGAGAGCGGACTAATACACCATACATCTGACAAAGAACAAATATCTAGAATATATAAAGACTTTTCAAAACTCAAGAATAAAAACCAAATATTCCAATGAGAAAAAATGAGCAAAAGAGAGATATTTCACTGAAGAGGTTATATAGATGGCAAAAATGCAATAACCATTTTAAATAAACGTGAAATTATATTCAACACCATTCGCCATTGAATAATCATGAGAAATTATATTCAACATTATTATCCATTAGGGGAATGAAAATTAAACTACAATCACTACAAACCTATCAGAATAACCAAAATTTTAAAAAAAGACCACAAATATTGGTGAGGATGTGAAGAAACTGGATCAGTCATACATTGAGTAAGAATGTGAAATTGTACAACCATTCTGGAAAACAGTTTGGGAGTTTTTTTTTTAAACTAAGCATGTAATTGACATATATTTCAGCAATTGCAGTACTAGGCATTTATCCCAGAGAAATAAGGACCTTAGTTTGCACAAAAATCTGTACACAAATGTTTATAAAAGCCTTACTAATGTTAGCCAAAAACTGAAAACAACTCAGTTGTCCTTCTGTAGATGAATGGTTAAAATAAATTGTTATATACATCCATTCCATGGAATATTACCTATCAATAAAGAAGAACAAAATTTTGATACACACAACCACCTTGATGAATTACCCTGAGTGAAAAAAGCCAACATTAAAACGTTACATACTATATCATTCCATTTATATAACACTTATGAAATGTAAAATTTTAGAAACAGAGAACAGATTAGTGCTTGTCAGGAGTTAAGGAGGGGTTAGGGATAGGAGGGAAGTGGGTGTGGTCATAAGATGGCAAGTTAAAGGATCTTTGTTGTGATGGGAATGTTCTGTTTCTTGATAATATCAATAGTCTGGTTGTGGTATTGTTATCAATGGAAATAAGATGTTACCATTAGAAGGACCTAGGTAAAGAGTACATGGAATCTCCCTGTATTATTTTTCTCAATAGCATGTGTGTAGAGCTACAGATATCTCAAAATAAGAAGTTTAATTAAAAAGTTGATCTACTGTGAAAATAATCTGCTTCAATAGTCTGGGTTAACCTCCTTTAATACACCTCCCATTGGTGGTTCCTTGGCATAAAAACTAAAGTGAGCATTGTGGAGTGGTTCTGGTGATACTATGGCTTCATCTGCTCAGAGGACAACAGTTTGGTGTTGAGCAGATGAATTTTGTACAAACTATTTACTCCAGTGGCCTGGAGCTATGTTACCAGATTCACCACTGTTTAACCAGGATCTAGTGCAGCACTTTGCACATGCCTGCACCCCCACCCTCAACACCAACAAATCAAAAGGTATTTATTGAATGTAATAATAAATAAAAGGACACTTTCATGACTCTTCTAACTGTACTGCCTCAGACTTGGACTGTGTTGATTTTACCTCAAGTCTAATGGAATTGTTGGCTTTTAGACTCCCTAGTGATGAAGTCCAAAAGAAAGATAAAATTACTTGTCTGAAAATTTGGTATCCAACTTACTGAGAAATCAACAACACCCCTTGGTGGAAGCCAAAGGAAGTGTCCTTGTGTAGTAGACAGAGCATGAGTTACATAGTATTTTGCCCAACAAATCCATCCCTAGGAAATTATCCTATAATTATCCATCACCAAATATGCAATAACATATGAGCAGGCAGCATAGATTTCATTACAGTAGTGCCTCTAGTCACCAAAAGTTGAAATCAATCAAACTATTTAATGGACTTTAAACCATGACAATTCTTATAATAAAATACCATGCAACTATTTAAAGGGATCTAGTAGATACGTATTACACAGAAAGACATTCAAGAATAAGTTTATAAAGCAAGTTCTAGAACAGGGCTCGTTTTTGTGTAAAAAATGTACATGTATGTCTCTTGGTTTGGTAATTTATATATATAAAAAACAGAAAGATATACTCTGTCCTATTAACATGGTTATCTTGGGAGGGAGTAGGATTATGAGAAACTTTAACTTTTAACTGTGTTCTTTATCTCTTTAAATTTGAAAGGGTTTCTGTTAATGTCAATAACTTTTCTAATTAGACAAATATATTTTTCTTTTTTCTTTCTTCTTCTTTCTTTTCTTTTCTTTCTTTCATTTTTTTTTTTTTTTGAGGCAAGTTCTCACTGTTGCCCAGGTTGGTGTGCAGTGATGTGATCATGGCTCACTGAAGCTTTAAACTCCTGGGCTCAAGCAATCCTCCCACCTCAGCCTCCTGATTAACTGGAACTGCCACCATGCCTGGCTAAGTTTTTAATGTTTTGTAAAGATGGGGTCTTGCTATGTTGCCCAGACTGGTCTCAAACTCCTGGTCTCAAATGATCCTCCTGCTTCAGCCTCCCAAAGCACCAGGATTACAGGCATTTTTTTTCTTTTTTTTAAAAAAAGTATGGGCTTTGAAGGTTAACAGACTTACATTAGAATTCTAGCACTTCTATTAACTACGCAAATTTGAACATGTTACTTGGTCTCCCAGTAAGTAATTTTAGGAGGCCCAGTTTCATCATCTGTAAAATAGGGAGAATGATACTTAGCATAAAGTCATATGGCTTCTGTGAGGTAATATATGATCCAGAACAGGCTTAAAGTGGTTAATCTATAAAGTAAATTCCTGCCAAAGAATTCCTTTTCAACTGCCAAGACTGTTGAAGAGTGGTAGATTTCTGATCATTGTACTTGCCTACAACATCTCAGTCTTGTAAAACCTTGATATCCACCAGGCCCTGTGGACTCACTGAATTTCTAAGACTGGCTACTTCCTGTCAGTTGTATTCTATTCTCATCCAAGATCCAAAGTCAGTGTCACATGCAGTCTCAGTACCCTGGTTTGGTATTCATGTTCTACTGACATGATTATCGATTATTCTTCATTCAGGCATTCAGGTTCAGAATTTCACTGTTCTATCTCTATTATAAGCTAATTTAGTGATGGAGAGAAGCCCTTCAAAGCTCTGTGTCTTCATTATTCAGTAAATGCAGCTAAATGGGGCTAGGTGCAGAAGCCACTAGGACAGTTTTTGATTGGATCTCTTATTTGCAACTTTGTTTTGGGAGATGAGTGTGCCCTAGCTTTTGTACCCTGGGGCAGAGAAAGCCGTAGCTTGGGCCATTGCACTGCAGAGTTCTGATGCTGTGTCATGAAAATGGGTTGAAATAAGCCAGCCAGATGATTTTAGAGTATTTCCGATTAAACCAAGCCATTATGGTTGATTGGTTCCAAACTATTACATGCCATACAATGTGAGACTCTGTGACCCTTAGTGTCCGGAAAGAATTAGCCCAATTTGGCAGTGAGCATACTGCCAGGAAGGAGATGAATGAAAGATTAATGTCAGCTGAGGGTAGAAGAGGTGACATGGTTAACAACGTGGAGTGGACGCGGGTCAAACAACTCCAAATATCCCCTCTTACGGCCGAGAGGTAGCACAAACACATGGGACATTTCTGCCTGCACTGTGGATATCTGGGACATTGAGTGAATCCTTTCAGTGACAGGAAACTCACTAACTTTGGAGGAGTGCCATCTTCACCAAGCTTTCAGAACATTGCCTATGGCTACTAATACAAGCGTGCCAAATTCTGTGTTTTCTCTCTAGGGATGATGTGGAAAGCTGTACTAAAAAACAGTTACTATGTTTTGGAATTCGTGGCCACAATTCTCTTAGACTACTTGTATGCATGAGTTTTCTAATGCTGAACTTCAGGATTTGACTAAGGTGGAGGGACCCAAATTCTAAGCAACATGGAACAGATCTCTCAGTACAGAAGTGCAAATAGGAGAAAGATTCTCAGGCTGGTGGGCAACCAATAAAATATCTGAGCACTCTATTACAGCATATTACCAATGATTGACATCTGCCTAAGTGTGGAATCTGTCTTCCTACCACCCTCAGGAGTAGCAGTGAAAGACGACATTTTCTCAAATGCATTGCTCCTTGAGCTCGTCTGTCTGACCCATCAATACTGACCTTGAGACTTTCAGTTTGATTCGTTTTCTTTAAAAAAAAAAAAACAACAACACAATTTCCTGTGTCTAAGGAAGAGTGGAAAGGTTAAAAAATATCATTATAAAGGCTCCAAAGATTTTTGGGACATCAAATTGCTCTGACAAACCATTTTTATGAGTTAAGTGTAAAGGAAACAGAAACATGCGGATTAAATTTCCCTTAAAATACACATGGGCTTAAAAATTAAGGGGGGAAGAAGGACTTGGCAACGTGGGTTTCAGGCTTTGCCAAACCCCAACTCCTGAGAAATAACTTGAGATGCTTGACAAACCCAAAAAGCAGCTGGTTTTGCCCTGTGCCCTCATCGAGCGACATCTAGAGTCCTGTGTGATTGGAAATTTTGTAACTGAAATGTGCTAATTTACAAACTCATGCTCCAATTCTTTAAATCACTCTAAGCATTCCCTGTTTATAAGATTTCTCCCTAAAGGCCTAGTCATCCTCAGGCTTTCCTTGTACCCAGGCAGAGTCAGAGATCAGCATTATAATTCACATTTCATGGGTGAAAACATGGAGCTCCACGAGGTCTAAACTAGAGAACTGGTGGCAGCTTTCTCACGACAGAAAACTTACCATATGCACCCCACACTTGCCTTAAGTGCAGAAAATCCGGGGTTCATTAAGTTCTGTGGTGAATTTGTAGACAGATGACAAGTATAAACTCTTATTGAGCATTGAGAATTCAGAGGGGTGTGTATAAATGTAATTGTATTCATTCATTCAACAAACAAATGTTTATGGAGAACAAATGTACTATTTGAATCACAATGAAGAAGAGAAATAAAAGCAGCCAGTTCTTATTGGGGATTACCATGTGCCAGCTATTGTGCCAGCCCCTTTACGTGCAGTATCTCATTTAATGCTCACATCAACTCTCAGAAGTCCGTGTTATAACTATTTCCATTCTACAGATGAGGAAGGAGACATAGAGGAATCTGATAACTTTGCTAAGATTTACCAGAAAGAACAGATCTGTGGTTCAAAGCCCAGATTGATGTTAGAGACACTGGATGCTACCTTCTAGAACCTTGGGAGCCCTCTGGGTAAGCAAAGTTATATTCAAATATAAATATAATAAAGAGGGATAAATATCCCAAAGACATTCATTACATAAAGGGATTACTTTCTGCTAAGATTAGGAAGGCTTTATGTAGGAGGCAGCTTTTGCAAGGTATTTTAAAGGATGAATACAACCTGAACACCAGGGAAGGGGTCAGAGTCCTTCCTGCTGGGGAGACCATCCAAGGGAACGTTGGAAGGTACTGCAGAGATGCAGGGAGACCTCACCACATGCAGCTTTGACTCAGGCAATTGCACGTATGTACTATCAGCCACTACAACAAAAAACAGATCTCCAAAGCAATTTAAATAGCTCAGGCAATTTCATCTGCTATTGCCCAGAAAATGAGTATAAGATAGAAGGAGTCTGTTATTTCCTCATCTGGGCTCTGACTGAGACTCTCTTGTGGTGTGAACATCTCACAGTGTTGAAGTGATTAAAGGTGCACATTTTTGCACAACATAGCCTCTACCATGTTGGCTGGGAATCAGGTGAAGTCTATTCCAAGACGGTTCCAGTCTATGCTGGTATCCCTGAGACGGAGTAAATTGGATCATATGTGACATCTGCTGTATTTTCTGATTTTAGAGCTTAACCCACTTGTATAAATGCAGATCCACCACATCTGCTTAATTTGTAAATGAACTCTTGAAATTAGAAGGGTCAAGTTATTAAAAATGCTTCGAGAAGATGTAGCAAAAAATAAATAAACTCAAAGAAAATGTAAATTGTGTGTGAAAATATATGCAAAAGCTAAAATTGTTACCAATGGATGAAAATATATTAATCTCTAAATATATATAAAAGAAATATTGTGCTTAAGGAAAAAAAAACACAACTATTTGCTTGTGTCTGACAAACCAAGCCTAGAGATTGTTGATGAAAGATCATCAAAGTTGTTTATAAATAATAGCAGGGGGCTTTAAGACTTGGGGGTGGGAAAGTCAGTAAATAAGCAGTGAAGCTGAGAAGATTCATCAAAGAAAAGACAGGGAAGTTGATTTGTAAGGAAAAGAAATGGGTGAACACCAAAGATGTGTGAATAGTTAAATCTTCAAGACAATATGTTAATATGGTATGAGTTGACATGATACATGTGTAGTAGAAACACATGATAACTATTCTTTCAACTTTTTTCTCTAAATATAAAAGCAAAATACACTCATTTTTTAAAAGGTAGAATATATAGAAAAAATCTCACAAAAGATGAACAGAAAAAAGCAAAAATTGTCCATAATCGTATAACAGAGAGAACTACTAAATCTTTTGATGCGTTTTCTTCCATAGGTATATATTTTCCATTGATTGGGGCTCTATATCAATTGCTTTCTAAATTTAACACACATAAATTTGCTTGGCTATTAAAACACACAGTTTCTCACCCTTGGAGTCTCTGACTCAGTGGGTCCAAGGTAGGGCCTGAGAATTGGCATTTCTACTAAGTTTCCAAGTTTCCAGATACTGCTGCTGCTGGTCCATGGACCACACTCTGAGATCCACTGCTCTGCAAGGTTTTGGTTCTTGCTATTTTCTCTGCATATTGCAGTAGGAGCATTTCCCCCCACGCCATTAAAATTACATGAAAGTATATTTTCTAACGATTGCATAATGTTTTATTACATGATTTATTAACCATCCCCCAGTGTTGAATAGTTTTTCCATACCCATTAATTGGTGAGTTTCATGTTTCTTTACAAAAATAATTCTAAAATGACCGAGATGTACTTCTAGTCTTGAGACAGAAGCACACCTAAGGTTCTGAGGCACTAGGAGATGTCTTATGGTCACTTTGCATTTTGGAGGATCAGATCACAACTCTCACACCACCAAAGGAAGGTTTCTGATTAAATGATTTTACGTGTGCAGCAAGGACCTTGTAAGCTGAGGAAAGCTGCATCTCCCATGAGGTTGCTCCCAGTGACTTCTACAATGGGCCAGGTGGTTCTTTTGAAGGAGATAATCAAAAACAAGTCTCAGAAACTGTTGTTTTGACATCCAACCAGTTGAAAATCTTGTTCCGGAAGCTGCTTGATAAACTTATGGTTCCAAAGAGACCTTTGAAGCTCTTGGTGAGCAGGCTCACCACAAATAGAATCACGAGTAGATTGCTCTTGCCCTCCTGCCCTTTTCTCATCCTCAGCAATGAGCAACAGAAACAGTTAAACCGCCAGCAGCTCCCAAACAGTGGTTTCCGCCCTTAGCGACTGCCAGCCCCTGAAGGCTCACCACACACAGCCTCAGAGGTCTGGCTCCGAAGCTCCTCTCTGCCCAGACGCCGTAACAATAAGGAGTAAGGAAAACTGCAGCCACCACAGAGCTTCAGAGGCCAATCGTCCGAAACAACCTCCACGCTTACCCCATGGCCTCTGCCTTTCTTCTCATCCATTACCTTTCCCCAAAAGGTTACAGAAATCAATGACTCTCTTTCTCATTCATTGTCTCACACTGTCCTTTAAGAAAAATTCCAAAGAGATCCAATGAATCTACATTTCATAGGAAGGATTCTCTGGACACTGTGGTACTATTCACCATGGATAAGCCAGTAAAATAATAGTAACAAGGAGATCAAGTGTTGCTTGGACAGTGATAGATTTACCAAGCATGCTATGTGTGGGTATTATCTGATTTAATCCTCATATGAGCCCTGGGAACTCAGTACTATTACTCTTCCCATACTACTAATGAAGAAAGAGGACCACAGAGGCTAAACCACTTGCCCAATATCACTCAGCTAGCAGTGGGCTTAAGTCTGTCTGACTCCGAAGCTCATGCTCTTCACAGCCATTTTTTTTTTTTTGAGATGGAGTCTCACTCTGCTGCCTTGGCTGGAGTGCACTGGTGTGGTCTCAGCTCACTGCAACCTCTGCCTCCTGGGTTCAAGTGATTCTCTTGCCTCAGCCTCCTGAGTAGCTAGGATTACAGTCATGTGCTAGATGGGTTTCACCATGTTGGCCAATCTAGTCCCGAACTCCCGGCCTCAGGTGATCTGTCTGCCTTGGCCTCCCAAAGTGCTAAGATTACAGGTGTGAGCCACTGTGCCCGGCCCACAGCCATTTTAGTCAGCTTCTTTTACAGAAATATGTAGTATTTAATCTTCTGTTCATCAGACTCATTTAAATGACAAAGGCTAAATTTTTTTTTTTTGGAGAATCTTAAATGATAGAGTAGATTCTTAATAATATAGTTTAAATTAGTCAATAGAGAGTTCTCTGATTTCTTAGGTTGCTGGTTCACACCCCGCCCCCCTCCACCTCTATGCTTAGACCACAGGGAGCATGTGGAGGTTAGTGTAGAAGGAACTTTAGAGTTATTACATCAAACGGCGAGAGGTTTCAATAAAAGCTACTACCTTAATAAAAAAACAAACAAACCCTGAATTTTAAAAATCAGTAACTTAGTACACATATATCCATAATTTTATATATTTAAAACATGTATATCGATAGTGGTTTGAATGTGTCCCCAAAAATGCATGTGCTGGAAAATCAATCCACAATCCAACAGTGTTAAGAGGTGGGAACTTTAAGAGAAAGTTGGGCCATGAGGGCTCTGCCCACATGAATGGACTAATGCTATTATCTCAGGAGTAGGTCCATTATAAAGGATGAGTTTGGCTCCCCTCTTCTCTCTCTTTCATTCTCTCTTTCCCCTTCCACCAGTGTGCATTCTGTAAGACGGCCCTTGCCGGAAGCTGGCAGCTTGATTAGTCTCTACAACTGTAACAAAAAATCCCTGTTTATTATAAATTAACCAGTCTGTGGTATTCTGTTATAGCAGCACAAAACTGACTAAGATAGTAACTGAACACACACACACACACACACACACACACACACGGCTATTTTTAATATCATGGTGGGCCTCAGATTTCTTAATGGAGAATAGAATGGTAATTTCATGCATCAGTGTGCACTGGAATCATCTGGAGTGATTGTTGAAAACTGCTAGACCCCCCCGCCCCCGCAAAGGATTTGCTTTGAGAGTCCTGGGTGAGACCCAAGCAGCTGCTTTTCTTCAAGATTCCCAGGTGATGCTGATGCAGGTATTACTGGTCTTGGGATCACCTTCGAGAATGACAGGAGTAGAGGATATACCAAGACTTGACTCTGGAGAAAGGAGACTCTGCCACGATATTTTAAAGGAAATTCCCTTTCTTCCTTGAATTCATACTGCATTGCCTTTTTGCTGAAATGACTGGTGATATAACTAGAAAGGATGACCATCTCAAGAACTGGGCCCCATTCAAACAGAATCTTTAATATCATGACATGGGGTTTCCCCAAGGAAGGGTTGTGGCCCTTAACTCCCAGGGGTAGTCATTAATGGATAAGAGCCAGAGGAAACCTGTGTTTTCCAATAGGCTGGCTTAACACTGTCGCCTCTTTGTCAATAGTGGGAAAAGATATTGGCTTCTTTGTTACCTGATGTAATTTAGAGATGGTCACAGACAAAGTCAGTCATTTTCTGTAGCTGTCACAGGAATTGGACTTTCCTCCTGCTGGCAGAAAGATCATGGTCTCTTGCTAGAATGGTGATTGATTCCCAGATTTGCCCATCAAAATGCCCTGTGAAAGTTCCTCCAGGACTCCATGGCTGAGGCCTTGTTCTGTATGCACTGATTCTGGAAGTTTCTTTGTGTACAGAGTAGAGAACGTTTAGAATTAGCATCTAGTAACATTTTCATCTAAATTAACGGGTTGAGTTCTGTGGCAGAAAGTTTCTGCTATTTCTGCCAGACTTGGGCTGTCCCTGAATGACACAAACAAGCAGGTCAGACCCTTGTTCCAGTTTGAAATTCTTTGTGTCTTGAACTATTTTGGTAAAATAGAATGGCATCCAAAGTGCTGTAGCAGGCTATGCATTCTGTATTATCAGACAATCAAATTCTCAAACCTCTACTCTCTCTGCCCAGGATGGAGAAGCCAGTCTAATTCCTAGCACTTGCAGTCTGAGAGAGAAGCAGAGAGCTAGAAAATGTAAGTCTGTTTTCTTCTTTGATAAGCTTCCTTGGCAAAGGACAATGACCTGAATTATGGTGTGGCCTGTGGCCTAAGAATCTTGAAGTCAGCTCCTGGCTTGCCCTGGCTCTCGCCTCTCTTCAGGCAGCGGTGCCTGGCCCATAGTGCTATGGATCTATCGCTTGGTTTCCAGTGTCAATCATGCATTCTCTTCTTGATTACCAGCTACTGGAAGGAAACAGGGCCACAGATAACCCCAAACAGAGCTAAGCCAGAAGCCAGTTCTCATGTTTGGTTTCAGAAGGCATTATTTGGTTTCTTTGTATAGCTATTTTGCCCTTCTAGCTGATAGCAAAACAAATTTTTGTTCCCTGAGTACATAAAGTCTCACACCGATGGAGGTGAACCAACAATTTGTTAATCAGGGAAGAAAACAAAGCCTGAAATTTAACAACGAGATGACTGAATATGCCTCTAAAGGATGCTTCCTTTGTGGAGAGAATCTGCCAGGTGGTGAAAATATAAACCACATGGTGAAAATGTTTATGCCTAGTTTATGAAAGAGAAAGCTCGTGGGGGCCTGCATTCCAAATCTGTTCCCAGATCCCTGCAGAAGGGATAGAGGCCCTGGGAGTATAAGAGATAATTAGAGCCCAGCTCTCACCCTCAAGGAGCCCAAGGACCAACAAATGGCATCATATTTATTTAGTCATTCATTTAGTGACTATTTATTGAAGACTTAGCATGTGCCAGGGAGATTGTTTTGGCAATCAAATCTCAGAGTAGAAAGAGTCTCACGATTTGGGGTCAGAAGTCTCCTGGGTAGCATCTGTTCTGTGCTGTCCTTGGTGGGTCATCACCTGATCTCCAACCACTTCTCACTTTTGTGAGGCAGCTTATCCTGCTGTCCCACAGTCACCATCACTTAAAGTTTCATTTTGTACTGTCCTAAATCTGGGATCTGCCTTCTAATATCTTACCCTGCATGAAACCAGTGCATATTTGCAGGAATATGTTAGAATAACTCAATAACCTTACCCACCCATCTGAAGCCTACCTCTCCCTTTACAATGACCACACACAGACACACACAGACACACACACACACAGACACACACACACACAGGCAAAACTCGAAAAGTTGTTGGGTCTGTTTTTGCTTCTGTGCATGGTGGTGATGGTGGCATTTGTGTGATACAATGAATTAGAAACAAGATGGGGAAGATGATTAGCATAAATAAGTCTGGCCCTGTGCCTAACATGGTGCCTGGCATGCACTAGATCTTCAGCAATGATTTGTCAAATGAATAAGCAAATGAATGAACGAATGGCCAGATGAATGAATAAAGTATGAATTACTAACTAGACAATAAAATTTTCATGTTATGGATTTTGTCTCGTATATCTTCATTTACCCAGTACCTAAGACAGTACTTGGCCCATCTATAGGGGTTCAAAAATAAGTAAATTCTGAATGAATAAGTGAAGTCATAAAATTGATGACCATCGGCATATAAGCGGGCATGAAATAAATGTTGTCTGAACAAATGAATGAATGAATATGCAAGGCAAGGAAAGGCGCTTCACTGGGGATAGTTATTAGATTTCAACTGGAAAGACATTGTAATTATAACGGGTAGGTGAGCAAAGTATGACTCTGTTTAACAGGGCTATGGTTGCTTTTTCAGCAGGAGAGGCTCTTTCCTGTTGTTGACTCAGCAGCCAGGCAGTTGGCCTTTATCCTGTGCTCTTAACTAGCACGCTAGTTTTCACTGGGTGAGATGGCAGTGTCTTCTCCCCGCCCCTGCGCCTCCTGTCCCCAATCAAACTGCTTTGCTTAGAGAGTCTACATTTGCTTCATTCTCCTCCTAGTTGCTTAAGGAAATGTGAATGTGGATGTTAACTAGAAATGCTTACAGATGCTAGCAGAGAAGCTTTCTGGTTTGGTGTTGGAGAAAAGCAAGATATGGAGGGAATGAGCAATGTATACTGATGTCTGTGCCCCTGTCCTCCTAGAGCCACCTGGAGACCCATTATAGACACAAGAGAAGAGTGGATATTCTATTTCTTCCAACAAATTTCTTCTTGGATCTGGAACGCTCTTGGCAGAGCAAGTTCATTTTCCTCAGGCATGGTCCTTAGCTTTTCAGAGCCACACTCTCTGAGGAGGAGATTGTATTTTTCTTTTGATCTCATCACTCCTGGCTTCTGAAAGCAGCCCTATGATGGCATAGGATTAAGAGTACTAAAATCTGATTTGTCTTTCCTCCTGCAATTGTTAGATCCTTAACCTCTGAGTCAGTCAGCTACACTCCCCAGGAAGCCAACTTTTACTTTGTCCTAGAAAAAATCTGACTCAGCCTCTGCCTCTTTGGAAGGCACTGTGCTTTCCATGCCAGTGGTGAAAAGGAAAACCAGGGAGGTACAAATGATGCCCACTACTTAGCAACAGGCATTCTCACCAACTTCCTCCTTCTGAGATGCCACCTGACTGGCTCTCCTATGCGCTACTAAAATGAAGAACAAAATACTGGCAGCAGTATTTTGGGGGATACAAAAGGTGCAGCTCTAAATGTAATAAAGAATTTGGTATAAACTTTAGGAGAATTGCATGTAGCCTAGCGGGTTAAGTAGCTTCCTCTCTAAGCTAAGTAATTCCTGGTTCTTAGTTAAACTAGGGCCATTTGACAATTAATTTGCAAGGCAAGTATTGGTGCTAAAAAGGCACTTTAGAGAAATAAGTGAATAGGCTAGGGAAGCTCACCAGATGCCCTGAACCATGTGTCAGAGGCCATGACCCTTTCTTGCTTCAGAAAGATCCCTGAAGAGTTTCTGGATGGCCCACGGGAAGTGCCAGTAGCATCCTAGGTGGCTGGGCCATCTGCGGCAAAGAACTACAGGCCAAGTTCACAAGAAGTGAAGGGTACTCAAGGACACTGGTATAGGCAGCTGGCCAGTGTATTCCAAATTAGCTGGAATAAATCAGGATAATACCGTAAGTCCCCTAAATGTGTGGCAATTACACACCTGGATATCAGAAGGTCAGTTCTGTGCAGTAGGATAGCACATGTCCATTGATATAGGCTTGAGCTGGATTGGTTTGCCCTACTCGGACATTACTTGTCATTGTAAGCAGGTATCTCCTAGTCATATGAGTGTCTTCTGTTATAAGAGTGAATCCACTCAAAATAGACAATCCCATATGTTTAGTCAATAATGAGTTAAAATACCATCCCAGACAAGGAATTTAGGGAGATCTAGAAAAGATTCTAAAGTGATATAGTCCTGGAATCAAATACACACAGATCCTTGAAATGATCCAGTGACATTCCCCTGTGAATGTTTTGCCCCCTCAGGAATTACTGACAGCTTCCACAGGAGTCTCTCTATTATGATTATTTCTCAAGATATAAAGGGCTGACTGTTCCAGACTTTTCTTTCAAACTAGAAATAATGCCTTTAAGAGTTGAGGGGCATGGTTTTGAGATACTGCTTTTCTCTGCCTCTCTAAATTAAGATGGAAGTATTTAAATCCTCATTTATTAAGTCAGTGTTCTCTAAGCACTCCAGTCCCTCATGGCTTAGAAGCTGCTGGAGACAGGCACTCATGAAAGCTTGTCTTCATGTCGTTAATTTTCAGAGAAGGGGAGGAAGTGAGATCAGACACTATTCAAAGAGTAATTCTGATATCAGATATTCTTCCAAACATCTGAAAATCAATAAAATTGAGGTGAGAGGGGTCACTAAGAGGCATGGTACAGTGGCTAATGAAACTAGTTACTATCTGTCTGCCTAAACTGTCTGCAAATAGAGAATTTGATACTTTTGCTTTCAATTTATGAGATATCCTTATTTACAGTACCAGATAGACTCAACTCTTCACTGGACTCTTAGAATATTTAGTTTGCATGTTTCCGCAAGTAGAAAGGATGATGGGGGAGAATGATGGGTTTGGCTGCAATTCAAATGTGCCAGTTTACCATTATTCAAAGTGTTAAGAAGAGAATGTTAAAATCACTACATCAAGGCATATATAAATTTGATCTAAAGAAATTGGTTTTATGTAGATCCTTTATCAATATTTCCTTGGGCTCTTCTGGCTTAGGAACCCTTACAACAGTATTAACTTATAGTTATACACATGGTATTCTTATTTCATAGCTGGATAAAATGAGAAAAGCAAAGAGATTTCCTATGAGTTGTTTCAGTTCCTGTTTAAATTGCTGGGCGAACAGTAAAGTCGGTGCTGTAATTCTAGAGGGTTCTTGGTCCTGCCTGAAATCCTTGTCAGAATAAGAGAGTTGTAGAGAATGAAGAGAAACGGGTTGAGCAGGAGAAAGAGGGTAAAAAGGGAGCAAGGAATGGGCAGAGGAAAAGAGAATTGGAGACAAAAGGGAAAGGGGAAAAAGAGAAGGGTAGAAAGAAAGAGAAAATAAAATACTCAGGCAGTGGAAGATGTGATGATCTGGAAGTTTGCTTCCCAACCCTACACCAACCTAGCAGCATGATTAAACTGTCTGAATCTCAGTTTTCTTATCTGTGTAATGGGACTAACTATATCTGCCTTGCTTTTTTCACAGGGCTCACCAGACCACAGGAGACCAAGTATATGAAAGAGCTTTGGAAAACACAAAATGCTGTTCAACTCCTTAAGGCAGCATGATGGCAGAAACAGTTATTCCATATTAGTGATTTGGGATTTTGGTTACCCTGGAGGGTCACTTAAGACGTTTTGAACTCCCCATTGCTATTGAGTGAAGAGTGCCACACATTACAACGGGGCCAATGTGGGCTTCCTTTATAAACAGTGAGGATTCCAAAGCAATCCCGAAGGGAGGAGGGTAAGCTGCCCTGAAGCATGGGCTCCAGGCGCCAGGAGAAACGGAGCTGTCTCCCTGCTTTTGGATGCCAAGACATCAACACTTAAAGCAGCCACAGGGCAAGTTTGATTCTGAACCAGCAAAGCAGAGAAAGAACTCAATTGAGATGCCCTGCCCTGTAGGCAAGCTTCCTGCTGACGTGAATGAGAACTTCACACTGGTAAGGAGCTGAGGACTGGCTCGTAAATTTTAAGTATCCCTTGGGCTTTCTTATGAGCGAATCTGCTGTCCTTTTGGCCTTGGAAGCAGAATTAGAGGCCTTATAGTCAGGCCTAAGTGATGGGCAAAAATAAAATGGAAAACTATTTCTGAACCCCAGCAAAATGGCTCTTGCTGAGTCTACAAAGCAACTTCTAGGACTCTAAAGTGAGGCTCTCCCCGACTCTCATGGCATAATTCTCAGGAACTATAAACACTGACTAATTTAGTGCCTTCACTTGCCTCTCCTTAATGGCAAATATCAGACCACCTTTGCCAGTAGAACACTCAAGAACATTTTCTTAAAACAATGAAAGAAAAATGCAGGGCTTTTCGATGACGCTGGGTTCACCGTCACAGAAATGGATACATACAAAGTTACATTTAAATGGCATCTGCGGGTAACTTGCTGAAGGCCTCCCAACTGTGTTAACCTTGGGCTCTGCCCAGCCATCAAAGGTCGGTTCACTCAAAGATCGTCTATGTAGCGCTCATTCCGGCACTGTGTAACACAGCAAACCTCCCTAGACCCAGCTGCCTTTATATTCAGCCTTCTGAGCTGGAGATTTAATTATTAGCCTATATTCCATTCAGTAGTGTCTGTTTAGAGGAGTTTGAGAACTGGTTTCCCTTTAAAAGGTTTCATTTACAAATTTATGATAAAGGACATTATTTTGCGATGAATAAAGATCTAAGATGTTTGGCTTGCCGTGATTTGAGGATGGCTTCCCACCTATACCCAGATGCAGAATTTATTTTGTTTGTTGTGGCCCAGATCAGCATTTACTTCTTCAAAGTCTTTTTAAGGAAACCTGGCTCTAAATGTATTTAGATCCAGCTGTTAGATCACACATCATTATCAAAATTAACTTCTTAGGTGCTGTTTGGGGGCCAAAGATGTATTAGGCACTGTCCTAGCATTTCATGAATATCATTTAATTTCATGGCAGGAACTAAATGCATGAGGTAGGTTTTATTGCTTTCATTTCCAGGACAAGAAAACTGAAAGTCAGGGAAGTGAAGCTCCTTGTCCAAAACCACGATGCTGTAGAACCAGGACTTGAAGCCAGGCTTGTCTGATCCAAAGTCTGGACTCAGACGACAGTACTGCGCTGCTTTTCCATTCGTAGAGGTTGGTTAATAATGGAAAGAAACCCAATTCCACATCTGACTGACTGCACTGAGTCTCAGGTCTGTGACTTTGGGTAAATTATTTACCTTTCTATACATCCTTTCTCACTTGTAAAATGGGGAGAATAAGGCCTGCCTTAACTGCCTCACAGAGTTGTGAAGACCAAATGCAAAGATTACTGAAACTGTAACACGCCTCACAACTATAAAAGATTAAAGTATTTCTGATTAGAGAAGTATCACCCCCATCTCACAATATCACGGAACTCATCCTAGGAAAATTTTCATAGAAGGAAGTAAGAATGGTGACACTTTACCTATGGCTTGCAGGGTTCTTGGAAGGGGTGGCTGATTACATTTCTCAAATATATACATATATATGTACATATATGTATATATATATACATGTGTATGTTTCTATGTACACACACACACACACACACACACATATATGCTATACCACATGATCATCTTACAAAAAGGGGTGTAAAGGTGGGGGTCTAATGTTCTTTGCTCTTGAATCTTGGCAGTGACTTGCAACTTTCTTGATCAATATAATATGGTGGAAGTCATGCTATGCAACTTGAGAGTTAAGTGAGTCTATGTCATATAAAGGATACAGCCTCCACCTAGCTCAGGATACTTGCCCTTGGAATCCTGCTGCCATGTTGTAAGGAAGCCCTAGTCATGTAGAGAGGCCATGTATGGGTGTGTTATAGGCAACAGACACAATGAGACCCTCAGCTGACAGCCAGCATCAACCTCCAGACATGTGAGCAAATAAATTTTCAGACTATTCCAGATATTTGATATCTTCAACCTTTGAATCTTCCAGCTGAGGCCCCAGGCATCATGGAACAGAGACAAGCTATCCCTTACATGTCTGAGCTGCATTCCTGAACCACAGAAACTATGAGGGATAAAAATGACTATTGTTGTTTTAAGTCACTAAGTTCAGAGTGGATTGCTATGCAGCAATAGATGCCTAATGCAGGGAAATACTAAAATAGGGTCAGATAAACTCCAGGATAACACTGTAGTGTTTCCAGGGGAGCTTTCCATTCTTGACGTTTGAGGTGATGCTGGGAGTAGGAGACATAGAGTCTAGGCCAATTTGGAATTATAGAGTTGAAGGATGGACCAGCTGCAGGCCATCAGAAAATAGCTAACCAAGCAGGCAGACCAGGATACTGGATAGGGTGACTTTCCACACTGGGATGCTTTATATGTTCTTTGAAAGTGAAAGGGGTGTAATTAAAATAGAGTAACTCTGGGACTCTGGGGCAACAGGCATAGATGGAGATGTCCTGGGTAAACTAAACTTTAGTGGTACAAAGACTAGGTCAAGAATAGGAGGTGATTATCATCATCATATGACAGGCTGGCCATCTATAGCAGGGGGAAATCAAGGAAGAGGATTATTTGGAAAGGAAGAGAAATCTCTTCCATTTAGACTATTGGAGAATCGAGGAAGAGGACTATTGGGAGAAGATCAAGGAAGAGGACTATCTGGGAAGGGAGGTCTCTATTTGCAACACTTACGGAGTCATAAGGTGGGGTGTAGAAGCAGGAGTCGAGTTATATGTGGGGAGAGGGAAGCCCATTTTTATTGACAGAAAAGCTAAGAAGGAAAACACATCAGCATTATACTGCTCCAACACTGAGCAGTATCTGAAACGAGAGGGTGAATTTCATCTGCATGCATTTTCTTTTGAAAAACTGCTTAACTAGAAGTGGAATAAGGAGGAAAAAAGGCAAAATGTAGTCAGCTGGAGAGTTTGTTATGTATGGAGAACAGGCAGGCAAATAAGAAAGGGAGTAGAAGAAAGTTCTAGAGGGAAGATATTTTGGGGCAGACTTGGGCTAGGGTGCTGGTAGTTCTAGATTCTTAAATACATAAGGATGGGATGCCATCTCCAGCCCAGCAGCTTCAGGGAATGTCTTTAGGAGCCTGTCCAGTCTCTGTCTCATACTCTTCAGAGACTAGGAATTTGCCTGCAAGGGAAAGACCACACACAGTCCCCAACCACACCCCTGCTGTCACCCTAAATGACATTGGTGTGGCTCAATTAAAATTTTCTGAGAGAGGAACAGATTACAAGGACATTGTATGTGTAGATTTCTCCATGAGGTGATTTACCGAAGTACTCAAAGATTCCTTTCTATCAGAAAAAAAATACTGTAATATTTACATGGTCACAGAAGAAATAAGATCTTGACTTGTGCTATATATTTTACACAGCTCATTCCAGGTACTTTGGGTTCTTTCTGAGATGTTTCTGATAATTTTGGCAATTGTTTCTCCTCTGGGGAGTTGGGGAAAATTTTCCTGCTCTTCTTCACTCATCTCACTAAGGCTGTGCTCAGTGAACTAATAAAGCCTCTCTTTAGGGCTGCCTGGGAGTTTCCTGTTTGTTCCTGGACCTCCTGAACTTCTATACATCGACATTCCTAAACACCTGTTCTTATGCCAGGTTTGAATGTTCTTACCTCTTTTGTGGAGGGGACATTTTGTGCCATTGCATGGTGCAGTGGTTTTCAAATGTTTTTGACCATGACTCAGTAAATGCACACATTGCATATGTAAAATTGCAACAAAAATTTCACAAAATGTTATTGACCCACAGATAGCACCCTGCTTTGTACTCTAATGGTTTCCATCACATATTGTTTTGAGCTGTGCTTTCCTACGCTGGGCTATTCTATTAGATTAAGTGAAATTCAATCACTATAAATTGGAAATCACTAGCCTTGATTGGAAACATTTTAGATTTAAGAAGATTAACTATGTATTTACTTGTGAAGAAAAAGAAAAAAAAGGAACGATCCTAAGAATATATTCAACTAATACTTTAAAAGACAGCTTTAAAAAGTGAATACAAATGGGAAATTTTATATTTCTCAGTATTCTAGGAATGGAATTTATAATAGTTAAGTCTATCGCTGAAAT
Source organism: Sapajus apella (assembly GCF_009761245.1). Classification (NCBI taxonomy): domain Eukaryota; kingdom Metazoa; phylum Chordata; class Mammalia; order Primates; family Cebidae; genus Sapajus; species Sapajus apella. Next base: position 13,989,889 of record NW_022436952.1, on the reverse strand, counting down.
TTTACAAGCCAATTTTCCCATAGGAATTTCCCAGAGGAAATCTGAGTATGTTGTATGCATGAAAGTAGGACAGTACCTATCGTGGGATTTAAGCAAAATCAATCTCTTCTCTTATACATAAACATGAGTGTTTGCCTGTGAACGCATGTGTGCACACACATTTTCCAAATCTCTCTGAAACTCTTAGCAAATACCAGGATACAAAGCATTTAATTTATCAGTCAGATGTGTCTCTGAAATCCTATTACGAGATGAGGAAACACATAAACCATAACCTAGTCAGTCTTTTGAGTCTTTTCAAAGTGGTAAATAATATCAGATCAATTTCTATTTTTAAAGTGGTTGGGTTGTGGTGGTTAAAAAAAGAAAAATATCTTCTTTTTAAAAAAAATTATTTCCATAGTGTTTTTGGGGAACAGGTGGTATTTGGTTACATGAGTAAATTCTTTAGCACTGATTTGTGAGATTTTGCTGCACCCATCACCCAAGCAGTATACACTGAACCCAATTTGCAGTCTTTTATCTCTCACCCCCCCCACACCCTTTCCCTGAGTCTCCCAAGTCCACTGTATCATTCCTATGCCTTTGCATCCTCAGAGCTTAGCTTCCATTTATGAGTTAGAACATATGATGTTTGGTTTTGCATTCCTGAGCTACTTCAGAATAATAGTTTCCAGTTCCATGAAGGTTGCTGTGAATGCCATTGATTTGTTCCTTTTTATGGCTGAGTAGTATTCCATCATATATATATGATATAATATATATAATATGTATTAGATATATATGATATGATATATATCATTTAGATAATATATTAGAATAATATATTCCAGTTCCATCCAGGTTGCTGTGAATGCCATTGATTTGTTTCTTTTTATAGCTGAGTAGTATTCCATATATGGAATATATATATGATATAATATATATAATATGTATGACATATATCATATATGATGTGGTATATATAATATATATAATATATGAGAATAATAGTCTCCAGTTCCATCCAGGTTGCTGTGAATGCCACTGATTTGTTCCTTTTTATGGCTGAGTAGTATTCCATCATATATATATATATAAAATACATAATATATATCCTGTCATATATATATCTCACAGTTTCTTTATCCATTTGTTGATTGATGGGCATTGGGTCTGGTTCCATATTTTTGCAATTGCAAATTGTGCTGCTATAAATATGCATGTGCAAGTATGTTTTTTGTATAATGACTTATTTTCCTCTAGGTAGATAGCCAGCAGTGGGATTGCTGGATCAAATGGTAGTTCTACTTTTAAAGAATCTCTGCATTGTTTTCCATAGTGGTTGCACCAGTTTACATTCCCACCAGCAGTGTAGAAGTGTTCCCTTTTCACTGCATCCACAACATGTTTTTTGTTTGTTTTTTTTTTCCCCCGTTATGGCCATTCTTGCAGGAGTAAGGTAGTATTGAATTGTGATTGTGATTTGCATTTCCTTGATTATTAGTGATATTGAGCATTTTTTCATATGTTTGTTGGCCATTTGTATGTCTTCTTTCAAGAACTGTCTTTCATGTTCTTAGCCCAATTTTTGATGGAATTGTTTTTGTATCTTGCTAATTTGTTTGAGTTCCTTGTAAATTCTGGATATTAGTCCTTTGTATAGATGTATAGATTGTGAGCATTTTCTTCTACCTTGGGGGTTGTCTCTTTACTCTGCTGACTGTTCCTTTTGCTGTGCAGAAACTCTTTATTTAATTAAGTCCCACCTATTTATCTTTGCTTTTGTTGCATTTACTTTTGGGTTCTTGGTCATGAAATCCTTGCCTAAGCTAATGTCTAGATGGGTTTTTCCAGTATTATCTTCTAGAATTTGTATAGTTTTGCATCTTAGACTTAAGTCCTTGATCCATCTTGAGTTGATTTTTGTATAAGGTGGTAGATGAGGATCCAGTTTCATTCTCCTACATGTGGCTTGCTAATTATCCCAGCATCATTTGTTGAATAAGGTTTCCTTTCTCCACTTTACAGTTTTGCTTGCTTTGATCTAGTCATCTAATATGAGCAAACAGTTCCCAGAAGGAGGAAAAATCTTTGTAAAGAGAAAGGTGAAAAGCGGATGGCACTTAACCTAAGTTCTGGTACTTAGCCCAAGTGATAGGTGCCCTGCTAACACATCGAATATATTACTTCATTTAATCATTACAATGACAATGTGAGATAAGCATTCATTGAGCCACATAGTCTACCAAATATATATGGAATCTACTTACCTACTATGTTTCAGGCCCTGGGATTAATACTAAGCAAAGCCCTCAATAAGCTTACACTCTGTAAACAGATTATGCTTAGTTAAAATTTTTGTAGGAGAGGCTCCTTGTGTTATATATGAGAATATCTAATTAGTGGATCTGAACTTAGGTTGAGATTTCCCTGGAAGAATCACTTTGGGGACAGAGAGAGTGTATAGAGAAAACTCAATGCTGATTACCTCGGCTGAGCAGCATTTCTGCACCACATTCAAAGCTCCTACAGAAGGCTGGTATTGTCAGAGTAAGCCTGCCATGCTCTACAGCTTTGTCCAGAACAGTCCTTTATTCTTGAAGCTGGCTGTGGTGAAAAGAAGTGGGGAGAAGGGGGTTTTTCTCCTGGGTATCTGTACTTGTGGTGCAGCAGGGACACTGGTGTTGGGAGCTGTCATGCAAACAAATGCTTCTCCTGGTGCTTTATAGAAGGTGTGTGTGTGTGTGTGTGTGTGTGTGTGTGTGTGTGTGTGTGTGTATAGAGAGAGAGAGAGAGAGAGAGAGAAATGGAGGTAGGGGTTGCGGGAGGCTTTGTTCCTGGAGAATTTATTAATTGAGATTTTGTTATATCAAATTTAAATCAGTTTTACCCTTTAGCTTCATAAACATATTTTCTTATTGTTGTGTGGTTATTAATAGAATTTGTTCTATAGTATGTGATTTCTGGACATAGGCCTTAGCAAAGATTTCATGATGAAGATTCCAAAAGCAACTGCAGCAAAACCAAAAATGGACAAATGGGACCTAATTGAACTAAAGAGCTTCTGCACAGCAAAATAAACTATCAATAGAGTAAACAGACAAACTACAGAATTGGAGAAAATATTTGCAAACTATGCATCCAACAAAGGTCGAATATCCAGAATGTATAAGGGACATAAATTAACAAGCAAAAAACAAACAGCCCCATTAAATGGTGGGCAAAGGACATGAACAGACACTTTTCAAAAGCATACATGCACATGGCCAACAAGCACATGAAAAAATGCTCGACATCACTAATCATTAGAGAAATGCAAATCCACAATGTGATACCATCTTACACCAGTCAGAATGGCTATTAATAAAAAGTCAAAAATAATAGATGCTGGCAAGGTTGCTGAGAAAAGGGAACGCTTATATTGCTAATGGGAATGTCAATTGGTTCAGCCATTGTGGAAGGCAATTTGGAGTTTTCTCAAAGAACCTAAAACAGAACTATCATTCGACCTAGAAACCCCATTGTTGGATATATATCCAAAGGAATATAAATCCTTCTACCATAAAGACACATGCACGTGTATGTTCATCACAGCATTATTGACAAGAGCAAGGACATGGAATAAACCTAGATGCCCATCAGTGGTGGACTGAATAAAGAAAATGTGGCACATATATACCACGGAATTATTTGCAGCCATTAAAAGAATGAGATCATGTCCTTTGTAGCAATATGATGGCGCTTGAGGCCATTATACTAAGTGAATTGAGGGAGGAACAGAAAACCAAATACTGCATGTTCTCACTTATAAGTGGGAGCTAAACACTGAGTACACATGGAAACATGTGTACTTAAGAATGGCGGGTGGGAGGAGCGAGAGGATTGAAAAACTACCTATTGGGTACCATGCTTATTACCTGCGTGATGAATTAATCTATACACCAAACTCCCTTGACATGCACTTCACCTATATAACAAACCTGCAAATGTACCTCTGAACCTAAAATAAAAGTTAAAAACAAAAGAAAATCATATAGAGTAGCAGTTTCTTTTCATCTGCTACCATACCTAGGAGAAAAAAATGAATGTGATTTCCAGTATGACAGTTCTTATACTTTTATTTTTTTAACTTCAATTTAAAGATACTTCACTAAAATTGCCAAGAATAACAATACATAGTGAATGTGCCAACACTTTGTCGAAGCTCAAAGTTCTATACATTTAGATCACTCCTACTACCAAGCCTTAAAAAAATTCCTAGAGTGGGTTAAAAGGTGCTACATTAATTTTATAAGTTATAAAATAACTCATTTTATTGGATGTATCACTTCAAATATGCAAATGAAAACTGGAAACTCACAACCATATCATTGTTTAGCATCAGTTCACTCCTGTAATTATCTCAAACTCATGTTTGTCTTAAAAGACTTCAAAAATTAAAACACTTCCTAGTACTTATATAACACTTTATAGATTAAAAAAATGGTTTTTGAAATTTTAATTTTTGATGTACACTTACATACAGATTTTAAGTCTGATGAGTTTCAACAAATGTTTTGATAAATATATACACCTGCGTAACTCACACCCCAATCAAGATAGGCCATTTGTAGCACCCCAGAGAGGTCTAGTCTATTGCACACCCTCTTCCCTCCAACACACACACACACACAAAGCAACTGCTCTTCTGATTTTGTTATATAAATGCACTCATATTATATGCATACTTTTGTCTTTAGCTTCTTTCACTCAGTATGTTTTTGAAATTCATCCATGCTATTGTTTGTATTAGTTTATTCCTTTATTTACATTGCTGAGTATTAATATACCAAAATTTATTTATCCTTATATCTGTTGATAAATATTTCGGTTGCTTTCAGTTTTGGGTTATGATGAATAAGACTCCTATAAACATTTGTGTTCACATCTTTGTATGGACACATGTTTTCCTTTATGTTAGGTAAATAATTAAGAGTAGAATTGCTGGGTCATAAGGTAGGTATATATTTAGTTTTATAATCAATTACTAAAACTTTTCCAATATAATAATTTCATTTTATACTCCCATGAACAATGTATGTGAATTCTAGTTGTCTACATCCTTACCAACATTTGGTATTGTATTTTCAGCCGTTAAAATAGTGTGAGGAGTATTTCATTACAATGTTAATTTGCATTTCCTTGATGTCTAATGAGCTTCAGCACTTAAAAAATGTGCTACTGATTATTTTTATGTGTTTCATGAAGTGTTTGTTCAGGTCTTTTGTCCATTTTAAAAATTGGGTTGTCTTTTGTTGTTGAGTTTTAGTAGTTCTTTATGTATTCTGAATACAAGTCCTATGTGACATGAATATATTTTTCCAGCCTGTGGCTTGCTTATTCATATCTTTTTAAATGGAGTCTTTTGAATATTTAATTTAGGTGAAGTACAATTTATCTTTTTTTTAATGGGTATTACTTTTTGTGTCCTGTTTGAAATCTTTGCAAATGTTTTATCTTATATTTTCTTCTTTATAATTTTAGCTTATATATTTAGGCCTGTGATCCATATAAAATTAATTTTTGTATATAGAATGAGGTAGGGGTTGAGACTCTTTTTTTTTCTTTCAAATTATGATCTAGTTGTTCCAGAACTATTTATTAAAAATATTTTTTAATTAATTAATTAATTAATTGTACTTTAGGTTCTGGGGTACATGTGCAGATCATGCAGGATTGTTGCATAGGTACATACATGGCAATGTGGTTTGCTGCCTCTATTCCCCCGTTACTTATATCTGGCATTTCTCCTCATTTACCCCTCCCCAACCTCCCCATCCCCTGCTGTCCCTCTTCTATACCCCAACGACAGACCCCAGTGTGTGATGCTCCCTCCCTGTGTCCATGTGTTCTCATTGTTCAACACCCACCTATGAGTCAGAACACGTGGTGTTTGATTTTCTGTTCTTGTAAAAATATTTTCTTTTTCTGATTGAATGGCTGTGGCACCTTGGCTGAAAAATCAATTAATGGTTTAATAAGGGTCAAGTGTTACATTATCTGTTCTCCTCTATTGGCCTACTTGTCTATGCTTACACTAATACTATATATCTGGATTACTACAGTTTGATAATTTTGAGGCCTCTGTATTAGTCCATTTTCATGCTGCTGATAAGACATACCAGAGACTGGGCAAGTTACAACAGAAAAAGGTTGATTGGACTTACAGTTCCCCATGGCTGGGAAGGCCTCACAATCGTGGCAGAAGGTGAAAGGCAAGTCTCAAATGGTGGTAGACAAATGAAGAGACCTTGTGCAGGGAGACTCCTCTTTTTAAAACCATCAGATCTCATGACACTTATTCACTATCATGAAAACAGCATGAGAAAGACCTACCCCCATTATTCAATTAACTCCTGCTGAGTCCCTCCCACTACACGTGGGAATTTAAGATACGATTTGGGTGGGGACACAGGCAAACCATGTCAGCCTCCAAACTTGTTCTTTTTATAACATTTTGGAATCAATTTGTCAGCTTCAACACAAAAGCTCTGGGATTTTGTTTAGCCAGGGTTCTCCACAGAAACAGAACAAATGGGATATATATAGATATATCAGAGATTTATTACGGGATTGGCTTATGAAATTACAGAAGGTGAGAAGTCCCAAAATATGCCGTCTTCAAGCTGGAGAACCAGAGAAGCTGGTGGTATAGAGTTCAGTTCAAGTTCAAAGGCCTCAGAACCAGGCGACGGCTCCTGAGTGGACAACGGCCTGAGAACTGGAGGAAGGAGAAGAGTCATGCTGGTGTGAGTCCTGGAGTTGGAAGGCCCAAGAACCAGCAACTCTGATGTTAGAAGGCAGGAGAATGTGGTTGTCCCAGCTTAAGAACCAAGTCACCCTTCCTCTGCCTTCTTATTCTATGGGTTCTCAGTGGATTGGACGCTGCCCTCCCACATTGGTGAGGGTGGATCTTCTTTACTCAGTCTACTGATTCAATCACCAATATCTTCTGGAAACAACCTCACAGATAAATGTAGAAATATATATATATATATATATATATATATATATATATTTATATTATACATAAAGATATATATATAATATGTATGTATTAACCGACTATCTGGTTAACCCAGTCAAATTGGCATATAAAATGAACCATCACAGATTTTCATGGGGGTTGCATTAAAGCTACGAGCAAGTTTTTAATAGTTTGATTCTCACAACAGAGATGAGGAAATGAAGCTCAGAGGACCATGGAAGTTGGGACACTTCCACAGCCCAAACTCAGAGGACAATGCAACAAGAAAAGACTTGAATAAACTATAATTTTCTTTAGTGTTTCTCTAACTTTGTTGCACATTGGAATCAACTGGGAATCTTTAAATAGGACTTATGTGGCTCCCAACCTGAGATATTCTGATTTAATTGGTCTGGCAAGCAATCTGGGCATCAAAAAATTTTTAAAGCTCTCCTTTTAAAAGGTGATTGTAGTATGCAGCAAATTTTGGAAACCGCTAGTTTGGCATTTACATTTATAACGTGAAAACAGAGGCCCAGAAATGATATGTGAGTTGCCTAAATTTTCAAAACTTACAAATAGACTCACTCTAAATGTCATATGAATGTTTTATTCCAAAAATGTGTGTAGACTTTAAAAATCAACCACTGCAGCTTCCAACTCAAACTAAATAGTTGCCACTTTCCTGCCAGCAGAGAATGTTATCTAGCTCTTTGTGTTGTACTGAGCAAAGTTCTATATATGAATATCCTCAGGAAAGCAACAAAGAATGGGGGCGACGGGGGGGGGGGGGGGGGGGGGGGGAGACTGGAAGAAAAAACACAGGCATTAGAACCAGGTGTGTTATTTCTACTTCTGGATGCCAAGTCAATAGCTGTCTTTGTGTTGTCAGCTTTCGAGCTATAAAAACAAGACTATTTGAAGAAACTCTATGATGTCTGAAGCCTTATGCTTCTTGGGTAAAAACACAGAATATCTGATAATATTACTAATTTCAATATTAGCAATTTCTATTTAAATTTCACTTAGAGAAAACTGCTTTGAAAAACAGAACATTGCTCAGAATGCACATTTATTTTTCTCTTTGTGGGATTCAACTTCGTTCTGTTTAGAAAATGGAAATTATAGGACAATAGGTATAAAAACTGATGTTACATAATTTTTAGTTCTTTATATTGGGTATATTAGAATTTGTAATACCTTTTTCCCAGCATAAGATTTTTTAATCTCCTCAAAGGCAGAGGCTACACTTTCCTTAGTTGGTATATTCTCATTAGCATGGTGCATGGCACAGAGAGGGCTGTCAACAAACATGAAACTGACATACCTTACTAAAGAAGAAAAACTAAAGGCCATATTAAAATGCTTCCAGCCAAAGTCTTACAGCTTTTACTTTAAGAATCAGACACTGTTCATTCTGAAGATTTAAAAAAATCCACACTAAATAGATCTTTAAACTTTAAGCTTCATGTTATACATCTTTCAAAATAAATGTCACGGTTTCACAATTTTTATCATTTCAAGGCAGTTCAAGACAATAGAAGACTATTCTAATGTACCTGTTCGGTTCAAATGACTGAGACGTTAGCCTTTGTTTTTGATTATTTGTATTTGGTCACAAGGCATCTTTCAAGATGTCTTTCAAGCTGTCTCTTAGTCATCCACTCTCTGAATTACTGTGGCCAATAAAAGATCCATTCTCTTGTTTTTGAACGAGAACTTAAAAATCATACTGGTGATGGGCAAAATGGAGACTCAGAATCAGTATGCATATTCCTAAAGCAATAGGAATTTTTTGAACTGCAGCTTTATGTGGGGTCTACTCTTAAAGCTGTCCTGTTTGGACTGGGGTCAGATGAAAAAAGGAGATCAGTAACATTTTGAAGTTTACTTTTGGAACACTAGAGGATAAAATGAGACTACAAAGAGATATTTATTTCTGTTATTTTTATCTGCCAGATTAGAGGAGAAGGTCATGATGGAATAAACACATATTTAATACCTAATTTGGGGATTTTGGAGAACTTAGATCCAAGAGGATGGCTAAGGAGGAGAGTGATTGAGGGAGGGTGTGGGGCAGCAGAGAAGGAATCCTTCCTCAGGGATCCTCTTGCCAGAACCTGAATTGTATTCCCCAGTGGTTACCTTTAAGGTAGAGAGATTGGCAAAGAAGCATTTAGATGAGTTAAGGCTTCATTCAATGTGAGATATAAGCTGCTTTGATAATTTTGATATTGTTGTGGATGGGAATGGCTTTTAACAAGTCATTAATTGATAATATAGAGCCAGTTTATCTCTTCATATTTGCTCTATAAATATTTGCCTTCCTAAGGAAGCAAGGGTTTTTCATATGACCCTTATCAGACATTTTGACACACAGAGTGTGTATCATGTCTTGATCTTATTGAAATATACACTGAAAAGTTCACCTGTGATGATGCCACTGACAGTGCTGCCATTGTCTCATTATGTGAAATAGTGTAGATCATGTGACTCAATATTGTCTTACATAAAAATATACCTATATTGCTAGCTTTCAGGCTTTGATGAAATCTCTCTTGAAATGTACCATTTGGGGCTAAGCATATGATTTTATGGCAGTGAGCTAGATAAAACGCAAACTATGAAGGGTTGCAAACTTAGTTCTCAAGCAGTGTAGACTATGGCTAATATGGAGTTAGCCATATTTGGATTTGATTCTGGTCCTGATATTTATTATTATGAGACTCTGTACACCATTTTTAACTTTAATGACATCATCTGTAATGGGAGTACAAATACTGACTTTTCAGGCTTACTGTGAGGATTATATAAGAAAACGTACATGAAGCATTCAAGATAGTGCCTGGCACACTGCAGGTACTCAATACATAAGAGTGATTTCCATTATTATTAGCATTATTATTACTCTACTACCACAGGATAGCTCTGTAGGTCAATCAATGAATAAGAAATAGTCTTACATAAAATTAAAAAGCTTACAAGATTGCTGTCCTGCAAGTCAAACTTGTAGAATTTGGAATTATAAGTTCCTATGCTTCTCATTACCAGTTTGTCTAGGAAGTACTTAGTCATTAGAATGGGATCAAAGTTACTTTAATTTTATTAATGTTGATTCAAATAGGTATTTTATTCTATTGAATACTGTAGGAACAATTAACAAAAGCTGAACATACCAAACAGCTGCCATTTGATAGTCATTCCCTTACATGGCAGTGGGAGCTTGGTATGAATGGCTTCTATATTCTAGATCATTATTTTTTAGCTGAGATTTTAGGAGTTAGTGGGGCTAACCCATAAACATTACTGCCATTGTGCATAGAGTACACTTTTTTAAAGAAGTCTCCTTTCCCTTAAATAAATCTCAAAATAAAATTTGCCACAATTCAAAGGAAATGGAGTGAAGGTGGGGTTCCCTCAGCAAAAAGCCATCTCAATCAAAGCATTTAAATTATAGCCTGTGATGATCAAATAGATTATGAAAGAGAAAAAATTGAGGAGAGGTAAGTTATTAACAATAAAGGGAATGAATTATCTGTGGGAAAAGGAATAAAAATAAACTCCCTTTCATGGTGTTCATCTCCTTGGTAATCAGCAGATACTCCAATTTCTAGCAGGGGTTAAATCCTCTATGAAAGAATGAGCTTTCTTAGTTTATCTGTCTCACTGTCATGCGTTATGCTCAACTTTAGCTATTGGATCTGGAATTGGAAGCAACCATTTCCTGAGGAGGGGTAAGGATTAATGGTTATAGCACAAGAAAAGGTGGTGATGATACCTGTGGTGATGCACTGGGTCCCATCACCAGCCAGTAACAACGAGGAGGCAAACATGGCCCTAAACAGGTTCCATGCATTAGCTCACTTAATTCTCTTTAGGAAGAGAAGGGACTATTATTCAGTCCATTTTACAGATGAGGAAACTGAAGCTTAACTTAAGTGATAACTGCAAGGTACATTTTTCAGGGATAAGATATGAACTCAACCTGCCTGCCTCCAAATCTAACGGCTTTAGCCTTGCGTCAATTATAATTATGTGGAGACCCATAGCTGTATGCGACAAACCCAAGCAAACTGCCAGTCCGAAAGGAACTACAGTTAGGGTACCCTAGGATCACAGGTGTGAGGGTTTGGTCAAGCTCTTCAGTGCTTCTAATAGGGTGAAACAGATGGAAACCGTGTTTGAATTCCTCTCTGCCACTTAGCCGCTGTGTGATCTTGGAGAAGTCAAATAAGCTCTATGAGTCTCAGTTTCTGATCTGATAATGTGGTTAGCAAGAGCTTCCGCCTACAGCAGATTTACTTTTGCTGCTCAGCATCCCTTGACTCCTCCCTTGTCAAACAGTCCCAGATTTCTTTAGGGCTCTGCTCTCTGCTCCATTCTCAGTTCCCATGCTTTGAGCGTCCTTGTATGTGACTCAGACCTATCCAATAAGAATGTCATAGTACTGTGGTCACAGAAATGTGACATGCTAGGAGTCCATGACATGCAATGAGATTTTGACCCTGGCTTTTGGGAAACCTTTCATTGATGAGAATGAAGCAAACATAGAACAAGTCATTGTCAGGAAGAAGAGGGAGAGACAGTAACATTTGGAACCCTGAATCGAACTGTTCCTGAAGCCAAACTTATCCCAGGCTTTTCATTTACATGAGTACTTCCTTGGGATATTGCAACTGAAAATGTCCTAACCTTACTATATAGTTGTGAGGATGAAATATGTTTTTATACAGAAATACTTAACAAAGTTTTTGACACACATCCAATGCACAATAATATTAGCTATTTAAGTTTTTCTTATGTTTTGGGAACTTAAACATTTTTATACTTTTAGTTTTTTCTTTATATCCCTTTGTATTTCCTTTAGGTTTCAGTAATACTCTTTATTCAATGAGTTGTGTTGCAGTTAACAAACATTTAAAAATGTACTAATTAAATATGTGAATAAAAATAAGATTATCTGGCGAGTGTCTGTAATTGTCCACTCGATATTATTATCAAAATCCTTAAAAATTTCCATTGTTTTTGATTCAGAAATTCAGTTCTGACACTCTGCCTTAGAAAAGCTATATAAAATTCAGACAAAGATTTGTGTGTCAGCATATTATTTTTAACAGTAAAAGATTAGGAAAAAAATCCAAATGTCAAACAAGGAGTGGCTAACAAGTTATGATATGAACCAGTTACACTTCTGACTATAGTATACTCATTAAATAAAGATATTTACGAAGAGCTATTTATAACAAGGAAAATGAACACACTGTACTGTTAAATTAAAAAAGGATACTGAAGGTATACATAAATTTAGTCATGTAAAATATTTATATATCTTGTATTATGTATAAATATAAAAAATGAAACACAAAAGTATTTTTTAGAGAGATCTGGAGTGTCAGCCATGTGCAACATATCCCGTAAAAGCTACAATTTGTGGCCTTTTGTGTCAAATTGATGTCTTAGGCTGTTAAGATGCATTAATAGCTATATCTAGAAAAAATATTTGGGCTGTTGAACCAGCGGCCCAATTCAGGCATCAACTAGTTTTCCCTGGCAGAAATTTAAAGGAAACAAACTGAAGAACATTTTCCCAGACAGTCAGGGTAACTGTGGAATTAGGATCCCTTCTATGTGGTATTTCACTCACTCATTGCATTTTCCTCCTTGAACCTTCACTTCAAAATGTAACCAGTGCACTGTTGAGGGAGTGCAAAATGGTAAAACCACTACATAGTGGAAAATATTATTGTAGTTCCACAAAAAAATTAAAAATAGAACTAATACATGATCCAGCAATTCCACTTGTCGACATACTCTCAAAAGAATTGAAAGCATGGTCTCAGATATTTGTACACCCATCTTCATAGCAACATTATCCACAATAATCAAAAGGTAGAAGCAACCCAATTGTTCATGGATAGATTAACGGATTAACAAAATGTGGTATATACATACACTGGAATATTATTCAGCCTTAAAAAGGGAGGAAATTCTGACACATGCTACAAAGTAGATGAACCCTGAGGACCTTATGAAAACCTTGAGGATATTATCGTAAGTGAAATAAGCCAGTTACAAAAAAGACAAATATTATATGATTCCTCTTATATGAGATTCCCAGAGTAGTCAAATTCATAGAGACAGAAAGGAGAATTGTGGTTTCCAGGAACTGAGGGGAGAGGAAACAAGGAGTTGTTGTGTAATGTGTATAGACTGTCAGTTTTGCAAGATGAAAATAGTTATGCAGATGAATGGTAGTGATAGTTGTACAACCATATCAATGTATTTAATGCCACTGAACTGTACAGTTAAAGTGGTTAAGACAGTACTTTTTAAAGGTATTACACCATAATAAAAAATAGAAAAATAAATGCAACTTTTGGATTGGCTATTCTTCAGATCAATATTAGGACAGGCGTTCCCCAGAGGAAATACCTGTTCTAATATTGCAACAAAACCACATTTCTGGCTCCTTATCATCAGAATGTTTGCAACTGTAGTCTCTCCAATAACAACAGCTACTATTTATCGGGTACCCTTTTTATATCAGATCTTGTGTCTGGTACTTTACACATTTGCCATAATACAATGTGCTGTTGTCACCCCATTTTGTAAAAAAAAAAAAAAAAAAAAAAAGGAAGCAGGCTCAGGGAGGGTAAATGGCTTGCTCAAAGGCAAACCGTCAGTGACTTTCAGAGGCAGAATATAGACCCCGGCTTACCCAATTCTGGTTGCATCTCCCTGAGCCACTCTGGTCTCTAGCAGGTGCCATGTCCCAACTTGTTTTATAGCATCAAGCCTTCTAATATTCCAGGGGTTTGTGTCAGAAGTTGCTCCTCCATAGTCACCTGTTTTAGAATCTCCTGCCCTTCCTGGTCACTGTCACAGCAGCTGCCTCAATGGCCAGAAACTTGAGAGCAATGTATCAATCCTACCTTATCCAAGACAGAAATGGGGTTCTTCTAGGTCTGCTTGCTTCTCTTACTCCACGACCAGGAGTCATTTCCCTGGCTTCTCAAGCTTATGTGTGATTCTGGGTTAAACAGTTGTCAAGGACAGTCATTCAATCACTCACTCATTTAAATATTGAGTTATTTCCCTGTGTCAGGTATTGCTCTAGGCACTGAAGATTCATAGGTATCTAAGGACGAATTGTCCCCAACCTAAAGCTTACAGTTTGGTGGGGGCTAATGGAAATAATCATATAGGCCAGACATGGTGTCTCACGCCTGTGATCCCAGCACTTTGGGAGGCTGAGTTAGGTGGACTGAGTCCAGAAGTTTGAGACTAGCCTGGGCAACATGGCAAAATCCCGTCTCTACAAAACACACAAAAAATCAGCGGGGTAGGGTGATGTGCCTGAAGTCCCAGTTGCTGGGGAGGCTGAAGTGGGAGGATTGCATGAGCCCAGAAAGCAGAAGTTGCATCACGCCACTACACTCCAGCCTGGGTGACACAGCAAGACCCTGTCCCCATTCCTCCGCCCCCAAATCATACAAACAATGGCACGATTAAAAAATAATTTTAGGTGGTGGTAAGTGCTAAGAAGAAAATTAAACATTAAAGAGCAAGTTAGGGTGGAGCTGCTGCTATAGCTGGAGTAATAGGGGAAGGGGAGTATCTGAAAAAAGAAATACCCTCCCCTACTTCCCCCCAACAGACCCAAGTCAGCGGGGGGTGGGGAGTTGGGGAGAGATAGCACGGGGAGGAATGCCAGATATAGGTGATGGTGAGGAAGGCGGCCAATCACACTGCCACGTGTGTACCTATGCAACAATCTTGCATGTCCTTCACATGTACCCCAAAACCTAAAACGCAATAAAATAAATTTAAAAAAAAAGAAAGAAATGATGAGATGGAGGCAGCCCTATGACTGTGGGAAGAAGAACATTACAGGCTGAGGGAACAACAAAAAGACCCTGAAACTTAAATGAGCCTGACACGTTCAAGCTAGAGAACAGAAGCTCTTTCAGAGCAGTAGAGTGAATGAGAAGAATCATAAGGGTTGAGGTTGGAAGGGCCAATGAGGCTGGGTCATGATGACTATTTTGGCCACGGTGAGGAATTTGGGTTTTATTTAAGGTGCTCTAGAAAGCTATAAGCCAGAGAAGGGCATACTCTGATTTATGCCTGGGCTGAAGGAGGTCAAGAGTGGAAGCAGAGTCACAAACTTGGAGGGAGTTGCCAGGATCTAGGGGCAGGATGATGGTGGCTAGGACAGCTTACCTTGGGAGCAGAACTGTCTTTCCCTGGGGTGACTGTCTTCTTCTGAGCCAGCAATTCTGTAGCTGTTCTCTCTTCCTGTAGCCCTGGAGGCTGGGAAGGACAGAGAAAACCCTTTCCCTTAAGTCTGCAGCACTGTCTGTTTCTTGCTGGGCCTCGTGGTGGTCCACATGGGCCTGGCCATGGGCAAGCTGCCCTGTGTTAAGCTGCTTCAGGCTCTTTTTGTGGAGCCCCATGACTGTGGAGCCTCGGGGACTCTGCTAACCAAAAATGTCCCTCTCAGTCTCTAAGCAGATTGGGGTGTGCCTGTCCACTAGGCTCTTTAAGTGCCCCACTTTGTTACATGTGCTCAACTCAAGCATAAACATGCCAGTAAACACAAAACAAAACAAAACAGCAACAACAACAACAACAAAAAACCAACTTCCAATGGCTTATTAAAAGGAAAGGCAAAGATTCCAAAAGATTTTTGGACACCAGAAAGCTCTTCTTAAACAGAGCTTGATGAGTTAAGTGCAAATGAATCAGAAACATGTGCGCTAGATTTCTCTTTGCAGACACTTGGGTTTGAAAATGAAACACAAGGGTTAGGAAAATGAGGGAAAGCATGGCTGGGTTTTGCAAAGACCTGCATGAGAACTTCACAGAATAGAGGGCCCCAAACATGGTGCAATTTTTCCCTACTCTAATTTCTTTCATCCCCAGACTGTGAGAGCTGCTTGATGTATGTGGCATTCTGTTGCATTTTCCTTGCAGACACTATGTCCCTAGTATTCCTTGTTTCCTTGCCAAAGGCCTTGTTATGCTGTGGGTTAAAACTATGCTTCACCAAAACTATTTTGATTTAAGCATCTTAAGAAGTTCACAGACTTTTTTTCTCGTGAAATCCAGGCTTTTGATGGTAAAAGCTGACTCTATCTTTTAGGCTGTGCTGCAGCCTTCTCTATTTGAGAGAGAGCACTGTTCTAGCACCATTCAGACACTTACATGAGCTCCATGACTTTCGGCAAGTCACTAATGATAATATCTCACAGTCAGCTTTCTCATCTATAAAATGGGGGACAACTCCTTCACGATCAGCTTCCAGAGCTGTTTGGGATGGCTGTGTTAATTGCAGAACAGACATACATAAAATGGATGATTACAATGAATAGACCAGAAGGGTTGTGAATGACTTTAAAATGGCACAGTCACATTATCTGGAAGAGACATGTGGTAGAGGGGACAGTAAAACGAATTTGTCTTCTTTTATGCTGAGGAAGGATCAGAATGAGAGAAGAGTTCAAAGTCAGCATGGCTTCCTGTTCATATTACATAGCTATCATGATTTAGAACCCTAGAATTCTAGGGCTTGGAGAACATCACGTTAATCGCTTTACTTCACACTGGAGAAATCTGACGGTCACATGGGGAAACAACTGGCCCAGGTCATACCACTACCTACCCCAAACTGCCAGGATGCCTGTAGCTGAGAGAATAGGTGCATTCTTAGTAGTGGAAATGCCACAAGGAATAGGAGTCAGTTATTTGTAAAACATTTTCTGAGCATTTTGCGTCTTTTTAAAATTTATCTTAAATCTCCAGGGCTTAGCATAATTCCTAGCATGGCATACACATTTAATAACAATTTGCAGACTGAAAAAGAGGGAAGAATGCCAGGTAGAAAGAGGATGACTTGAAAATAAAGGGAAAGCATGATTTCCATCCTGGAGAAGCTTATAGTCCAGCTACAGTCTTGTCTGTGGAAACAAGATGTATATGAAAAAAAAAAACTTTATTAGTCTAGCTAGCAGTTTATCAATCTTATTTATTATTTCAAAAAACCAACTTTTGATTTTGTTAGTCTTTTGTATGGATTTTTGCAACTCAGTTTCATTCCATTCAGTTCTAATTTTGGTTATTTCTTTTCTTCTGTCAGCTTTAGGATTGATTTGCTCTGGTTTTTCTAGTTCCTGTAGATGTGATATTACGTTATTAATTTGACATCTTTCTAACTTTTTGATATGAGTGTTTTAGCACTATAAACTTTCCCCTTAAGACTGCTTTAGCTGTATCTCAGAGATTCTGCTATTTTGTATCTTTGCTATCATTTGTTTCAAAGATTTTCTTGATTTCTGCCTTAGTTTCATTATTTACTGGAAAGTCATTCAGGAGCAGATTATTTAATTTTCCTGTCATTGTATGGTTTTGAGAGATGTTGGTACTAATTTCTATTTTTATTGTGTTGCAGTCCAAGAGGGTGGTTGGTATGATTTCAGGTTTGTTTTTTTTTAAATTTGTTGAGAATTGCTTTATGGCAAGTGTGTGGTCAGTTGCAGAGTTTGTGCCATGTGTAGATGAGAAGAATGTATATTTTCTTACTGGGTGGAGTGTTCTGTACATATCTGTTAGGTCCATTTGGTGAAGTGTTGAATATAAGTCTCGAATTTCTTTGTTAGTTTTCATTCCATGCTCATGGACAAGAAGAATCAATATTGTTAAAACAGCCATACTCCCTGAAGTAATTTATAGATTTGAGGCTGTTCATATCAAAATACCAACAACATTTTTCACAGAATTAGAAAAAAAAAATTCTAAAAATCCGATGGAACCAAAAAAGAGCCCTAGATAGCCAAAGCAATCCTAAGTGAAAAGAACAAAGCCAGAGGCATCACAAGGCCTGACTTCAAACTATACTAGAAGGCTACAGTAACCAACACAGCATGTTACTAGCAAAAAAAAAAAAAACAGACACATAGACCAATGAAATAAGTTAGATAACCCAGAAATAAAGCTGAACACATATAACCATCTGGTCTTTGACAAAGTTGACAAAAACAAGCAATTAGGAAAGGACTTCTTAGTAAATGGTGCTGGGATAACTGGTTAGCCATATGCAGAAGATTGAAACTGAACTTCTTCCTTTTACCACACCCCAAAATCAACTCAGGATGGCTTAAACCTTAAAGGTAAAACCTAAAACTAACCTAGGAAATACTATCCCAAACATAGGCTCTGTCAATGTTTAATGATGAAGACTCCAAAAGCAATTGAACAAAAACTAAAATTAACAACTGGGACCTAATTAAATAAATAAGCTCCTGCACAGCAAAGATAACTATCAGCTGAGTAAACAGACAAAGGGGAGAACGTATTTGTGAATTATGCATCCAACAAAGGTCTAATATCCATAATCTTTAAGGAACTTAAAAAATTAACAACACCCAAAAAACCTTGTTTAAAAAAAGGGCAAAGGACATGAACAGACACTTCGTACAGTAAATCCTGACACCTTGTGAAGAAGGTGCTTGCTTCTCCTCTGCCTTCTGCCATGATGGTAAGTTTCCTGAGTCCTCCTCAGCCTTGTGAAACTGAGTCAATCAAACTTCTTTTTGAAGTTTGATCTTTAGAGCAGTGTGAGAATGAACTAATACGACACCATTTGACCAAATCTTGGGATTATTCTCAGAATATTTGTGACTCTTTTATTCCCACAAAACCCATGAGCCTATATTAACATTTATTATTATTTTTAAATAATATTAAACTGTCATGGAAAGGGATGTGCAGGGCAGAGAGAGTCAAGAGGGACTTTTCAGAGTGGCTATAATTTAGATGGGGATATCACACAAAAATGCAAAAAAGTAGATGAGGATATGACCTGAGCTGGAGGGCTGGGGGAGGATAACGTTGTTTATGTCAAAAAACAAACGAACACCCAAAGTATTTGTAGAGGAAAAACATAACACTAATAAATTTCATGGGTCCCAAATAAGATGAACTATGAATCACGGAAAGGAATTTTGAGGCCATTGTTAACAGCCCAATGTAGTCACTTACAAATGAGAAAACTGAAGCCCAGGTAGACCGTCATTTTTCTAAGGTCAGAAAGTGGCAGAGCTATGGTTAGAATCTAAACCTGTAGAATCCAAGGTCAGTGCTCTATGCTCACCATGCTGAAGAGCTGTGTGTGATGGAAGATCTGTCTTGTTATCCTGAGAATTCATAGACTTTGAGGGGTCTGAAAAGCACAGGGAAGATAAGTTATGTGTGGGAAATGTTCCCAAATCAATAGAAAAGGAGGAAAGGAGAGTATATGTAGATGGCAAACTTGAAATTTCCTTCTGATGTCTTAATGAGCCCCTGAAAACCAGAGCTGCTGGAAAATATTGAGAATCCTCTAAGTTTGGGAGTTCTAACAGGCAGAGTAGGCTTGTGATACACAAAAAAATGCCCATGTCAGGCCAGGAAGGCATGCAGCCAGCAGGCCCGGCTGTTCAGATTTCAGAAAAAGGGTGAAGAGATTGATGGAATACTGCAGAGGAATAGAGGCTCCAGCATATGAGTAAGTTACACAGCTCAGCCTCTTCAGAGACATTACAAATCCACTGTGGTCACCTCACTTTATTCTGTGGCTTTCCCATGGATTTAACTGACATTTAGCAATCCTTTTCCCAGAGTTCCATGGCATCTTTCTGTCATCTTGATTGGTGGACAGCTCCTATAGGAACCTAGGTCTCTATGACCATCTTCAGTGAAACTACAGTACTGTATTACCTGGCTGGAAAGTGAGGAGTGGGGGAGTCTTACACAAAACACTTTCTCTTCTCTTTTCCTTGCTGTCTTTGATTTTTGCAAAATGTAATGTCACAATGGCAGCCTAAGATGTCAGACTTCCATTGTTCATTGGCCCCTCGAAGGGGTCTTGAAGTCTAGAACTGCTGAAAGTCCTTTGGGATGGAGGATAAGGTACAACAGCAGGTATCAGAGGGACTATGACAAATGAGAATGGTGTCAAAAGAAACTGTTTAAATAAACAGTTGGATGCTTGGAAGTATAGCCTGAAGACCTCAGATCTTTCTCTCCCCTCTGTTATTCTTTCCCCCCAAAACAGAAGATTAAGTTTGCTGTGAACATGAGCTGATGAAAAGAATTCAAATAGTGCTTTGAATAGGACCCCAGTCAGACCCACAGGAGAGCTACAAATTGCTTTTGGAGACACCAGTCTCCCTTTACAGAAAGTTAGCAGAAAGCCCACATATCTTCTTTCTATAAGGTACTAACTTGTAAATTAACCTTTAATGGTGTATAAATGATGTTCTGAAAGAACTGCTTATGCAGCTATATTTATGATCTAGAAAATTGCAAATATTTACAAGATTATAGGTGTTAATGGTCTGTCAAAAATGTTTGTATATTGTACATACATTAAACCCCAGTTTCAGACCACCCTGGTATAAAAGACCACCACTCTCTAGTCCCATATAGGGTTTCACTTTGAATCCATATATGCCAATCCCTATAATTAGCCTGCTCCCTAATATAGATCAAGTCCACTTTATAGGGAATTCTCTCGATAGCTTTCATTTAGTTTAAATCCAGTACCCAGGCCGCCTATGTAAACTGTTTGCTAAATGGCCCACGATGGCCAATCGATCTTATGTCAGCAATGGCCTGTGAACTTGTTCGTCTTGTTTCTGAGTTGGCCCCACTGCAGAGTCTAAGTGCCCTTGTTTGATTGCTTTCCGGAAATAAAATTAAGCATATATGCATGTCTCTGTGACTCAGCCTCTCTGCTAATGTTTGGTCATTCGAGCACAAAGGTACATAAGCCGCAGACATAATTCAGTTCCAAGAGCTGCTTAATGTTACAAAAGCACTTTAACTATGGTGCTTGACAATGGGAAAGGGCATCAGACAAAGGCGGAAGAAACCTTCTTTCTCCTGTAATTGTTACTCCCTTTGTGGCTCGTTTCTCTAACTATCTTGCTGTGTTACTGCTCTGTGAGCGGGTATGGCAGGAACAAAATAAAAAAAGGTCACAGGTTGTTTTGAAATGGTCCTTCCATCCTCGTTTATTATCTCATTTGCACATATTCATTGACGTCAAACTGTTTCTATGGCTGTCTCAAGATGATCGTTCTCTTGAGGCATTTGCCAGAGCTACGTCTGCTTCATAGGAATTTATAGAGCAAACGTATTTTCAAATGCTACGAAAGAAACTGTCTTCCCACCTATTCTGATAAAAACATGCAGGAATACAGTTGTTGCTGAAAGTCGTCACTTGAAAAGGGTAACTTTTGAATTTTCATATAAATCTCCAAATAATCCCTCCAACCCTGCTTCCCCATATCATCCTCAACAACAGGGCAGAGAAATAATACAATCAATTTCTACTTAATCCCTTTAACCGGCCTTGATGACACACATTTAATTTTCTTGAAAATGATATAGGTGTTGGGGTGGCTGCTAGGGATTGAAACCATTGGAGTCACTGCAGAAGTCTTAAACGGAACAGGCCAAATGGCTTTAGGCTCCAAATAAGGAGCGGGATGCCCCAGATAGAAGGAAGAGGCTGGTGGCTGCCCTGAGACATGAGAAACTCTGTGCTGGGGAGAGAGTGGTGGAGCCTTCAATCCTCTCCAGCTTCTCTCTAAGATGATTCTCAGAGCTACCAAGTCTTTCAACCTGCCTGGTATTGGGCAAGATTTGTTACAATGATATCAGAATTTTTGGAGGGCTTGGACCTAGAGAATTCTATCAGAGCTACTCTGGAAATCTTTCCACCTTGAAATGCCTTTCAGATCCCTTAGGCTAATGATTCTCCATCTAGAATCATGTCCCTTGGGGACCCAGGGAGGGAGAAATGGTCTTCTCTGAGATATCCCCAATATGTCTGTGATGGTTAATATTGAGTGTCAACTTGACTGATTGAATGATGCAAAGTATGATTCCTGGGTGTGTCTGTGAGGGTGTTTCCAAAGAAGATTAACATTTGAGTCAGTGGACCGGGAGAGACAGACCCACTCTCAGGCTGGTGGGCACCATCTAATCAGCTGCTAGCATCACTGCAATAAAAGCAGGCAGAAGAATGTGGAAGGACTAGACTGGCTGAGTCTTCCAGCCTTCATCTTTCTCCCGTGCTGAGTGCTTCCTGTCCTTGAACATGCGACTCCAAGTTATTCAACTTGAGGACTTTTAGACCTTTGACCACAGATTGAAGGGTGCACTGTGGGCTTCCCTACTTTTGAGGTTTTGGGACTCGGACTGGCTTCCTCGCTCCTCAGCTTGCAGATGGCCTATTGTGGGACTCCACCTTGTGATTGTGTGAGAAAATACTCCTTAATAAACTCCCCTTTATATATACATCTATCCTATTAGTTCTGTCCCTCTAGAGGACCCTGCCTAATACAATGTCAGAAACACTCACTGGAATTATAGAGCTACCTGGATTCAGCTCCAAAGGGGAATTAAAACACATTTTCTTTCTGTTAACTCAAATGCAAGCAGCTCAATGTGTTCATGTTGGTTTTCTTACAATGGCCGTTTTTGATTAATAAGAAAATGAGAAAAGTATTTCTCAGTAACAGCATCTGGTGTGTAGACAATATTGTTTAAAATACCGTATCTGAGAGGAAAGGAAGATAATGAGGTCTGTGCAGGTGAAAAGTGGGGGTGCCACTGGCTTAGGGGTAGGACTCTGCACAGGCTACTAAGCACCAGGTCACTGCTTTTTAATTTAGGTTCCAAAGGAAGAAGCCAAAAAGCAAACACAAAATGAAGAACCCATTTAGAGACAGATTCCAATCTCTGTTCAGTTACCTTTTATGTTTATCTAGGAGAACAAATGGCTCAACATCCTACTGTATTTTCATGCTCTCAAAAGAGGAATAAGTTAGCTCTCTCTGTTATTTGGTAAGCAATCCTCTTTTGTGTAGAAAATGTGCATATTAAGATTAGGAAGCCACCCAGGCACTAGGCAGGTGAAACTGTTTGGATCTGGCTGTTTTCCAGTGCTGTTTAAGCAGGAGGTGGCTGGAGTAATCACCCAAACAGCCATGCTTCTACTGTGCCTGGTGAGGCTGGCAGGGTCTGGGAGGGAGTCATCAATTGTTTCAAACTATTTTTTTTTGAACATTATGGGTTTGGCAAAACCCCAGACATACTTTACCAAGTACTTTTTCCCTTCATTTTTAAACCCCATGTGTATTTCAAATGCAATCCGTATGTTACTGATTCATTTACACTTAACTCATGAAAAATGCTGGTTGGGATGAATTAGCTGATGCCCAAGGAGAAGTATGGTCTCCTTTCAAAGGAGATGTTAGAAACCTTGTCCCCACCCCACCCCTATTTGTCAAAGGCAATAGTGCAAAATGAATCAGCCCCCCCTGCCCCACCCCACCACCACCACTACTGATTTTTAATAACATTAGAAAACGCAATCCCAAGGAGCACTAAATTTGGGGAAATTCTTTATTCCACTCTCCCTCATTTAAAAATCTTGTGTATTTTAAGGGAAATCTAATCCATATGCCTCTGATTCATTTACACTTAAATCATTAAAATGTTGTTTTGAACAAGCCACTTGGTGAACAGAAATGAGTATGAGCTTTCTTTTATTATTTCTTCCAGCTCTTTTCTGCAAAACAGGAAGTCACATTGGGAAAGCTGAATATCCTCCAAAAGTTTAAATTTGGTATGATAATTCTTAGGCCACCATGGTTTAGATAAACCGATTTTTGCCTATCCTTGCATGGAACCCAGGGTAGCTCTCTGCTTGGAGGGCAGATATATGCTTATAATTGCATGTAATCAGCTAAACTGCATGTTCAAGTATGTTGCTTCCTTTGAATAATTTGAACACTGTGTGTGTGTGTGTGTGTGTGTGTGTGTATGTGTGTGTGTGTGTGTTTGCAGGTGGGGTGGGGGCGTGATAACAACTCTTTTGGATCCTGTATATACCTGGTAGAATGGGATTGAAAAAGAAATTACATGTTGAAAACAGAAGAGAATTTACTTGAAACTGTTTCTATATTTGCCAAAAGCATTAATGGGAAACACATTAGATATAGTTTTCATTAACTACAGAGTCACTGAACTAGTATCATCAGCTCACTGGCAAACTAACAAACTTTTACAGTCTCCTTTTCCTCTATCCTCTGTGATGATAGATGCCAGTGAACTTCAATCTCTTTTTTTATCCTTTTATTTCCCTTTCCTGAATCCATTAGTAGCTTATGGTATAAATTCTACTGGGAATACCTCCTTACCCCAACCTTTTCATTTTACAGAGGAGGAGACAGAAGTCTAAGAGTTAGTGACAAAACAGGGACAATCCATAAAAAACTGGGTTCCTGAAGTCAAGTAGTTTCACCACGTAGCCCTACTAGTACTTCCCAAAAACCAAATGCTTAGATACAGATATTTGGCATATCACATACATTAATCTCTTCCAATCCTTAAAGCAGTCCTAATGTAGTAAACACTGCTACTCTCCTAGTTCAGATGTGGAAATGGTTATTTTAAGCAACGTTACAGATGGCTATTTTAAGCAATATTACAGAGGTTGCCAATAGAAGGGTCAGGATGAACTCTCACATGATCTCCCACAGAGGCGTGTAGCATGGTGATTGAAAAAGAGGACTGTGAAGCGTGTTTGAGTACTGGCTTCACCATTCAATAGCTGATGATTTTAGGTCTGTTACTTCACTTTTCTGCATCTTTGTTCCCTCAAAAATGGAGATAATTGTACCTATACCACAGACCTGTTGTGAAGATTACATAAGATACTCCGTGTCACAGTGTCTAAACATAATAAGCACTCAACAAGTCATATGAACACTCTATATCTCTAATACTTTGGAAATTTCACCAGGGAAAAGGAAAATCTTTACCATTTTATTAATAAAGATGTCAGTTCTAGATTCTGTGGGCCAGTTAATTTGTTTGTATCCTGAAGTATTGCCTCTCTACCAGCCCCTTATTCCAAATTCTGCCCAGTGGTAAACAGGCTCCAGGTGCACACAGCTCTGTGGCAGAAAGCATGCGGTGTCACCATCTTCCCAACATGAAAGCCAGCATCAAACCCTCACAGCTTATGGAAATGTGAAAGCAAAACCGAGATAATTTAGAGGGGAAAAATAGCATCAGAGCAAACATTTTATAGCATTGTCTTTATGTTCACATTGAGAGCCTAGTGCTGTCTTTCAAATACAATTTTTAAGCCATAGTAGAAGGCGAACATTTCTAGTTTGGAGCATGGGTCATGAAATTCCTAAAAGTTCACCTAACAGGTAAAGCCATCTGAAGCCCATTAAAATTGTGGAATGAAGATTTCATGGCAAATAAAAATACTATATCACTTTAATAAAATCACCATGTGCAAGTGAACATGGAAA